>NC_080419.1:8256485-8856485 GCF_029873635.1 Malania oleifera
TGGCAAGAGTGGTGGAAAGGCTTAAGTGGTGCGGTGTACAGACCGGGAAGGGGAACTTCGAGGTGAAGACGTGAAAAGGAATGGATGAAGGGTCATGACCCTGTTTTTGACTTTGATTCTGTCTTTAAAGTCTTGGATTGAATTTGCCTCCAATCGAACTCAAAAATTGCCTAAAGTTTCGATCCTATCCACTGATATGGCTCTATTATGTTTTCATCATGCACTCTGATATGATTGGCCCACATCGGAATTAGTCCAAACAAAACTCAACCCAAAATCGCCCCCATTTACCATCGTTTGTTCTGATATTGGCTTCAAAATTTGACTTGACACCGAAGGCACCCCAAATCAGCGTCCTAGAATCAACACGGAGTTGGATAATTGAGTGAATTCTGTAACTATTCTGAACAATGTTACTGTCTTACACAAGGATCCTTCTTTTTTTGAGCAATTTGGTCTGTCAGTGAGTGATTAAGTCCTTTTGACCATCCGTCCTACTTTTTAGAGCTTTTGAAGGATTTGAAGAATGGATTTGAATTTTATAATAATTTTATTGTATTTTTTTTTTTTTTGGATGTGGGGGATTATGACTGATGAATGATCATGCATTTAGGACATCAACTTGCTAAATCCAACCAGGTCATATATGCACAAAATAGATGTTTTTAATGAGTTCACTTGCTACTTCAATGAAAAATTCATCCAAATTTGAGAAGCCCTAATGATGATGGAGTGCCTAACTGTTTCGAAACTTGAATAACTGTTTTCTTCTTTTTTTTCTTTTTAAACGATTTGCCCCAGTTTTATTGGGGGGGGTGGCGACTATTCTTCCACCCTTGTTCTGCCGTGATGAAATTGAGTGTGTGAAACCATTTGAGACCTGGGTTTTTTTGTTTAATGGTTGCCCCTTTAGTTCAGCAAGTCCCGAATAATGTTGTGATTAAGAGGTATTTAAGACTCGGGACACGGAAATAATGTTGGATTGAGGGATACAGGTTTTCAAAATAAAAGGAAAAACTAAGGCTCAAAAATCCCATCCCATAATGATGTTTTTATGCTCCCAGTTTTGAATTGAGGCACTTGCAAGATATTGACCGAACTTGTCATTTGGACAAGTTGCCTACGTACCCTTTCAGGATCAGGTCATTACGTAGTTCAGACACAATATTGCCGTCGGACAAATCATTTGACACTAACTAATGTATACTAATCTGGTCAGGACTTCATTGGACTGTAATGCAGGCTAGGGTTTGGGTTTAAAGAAGAAAAGAGTTAAAGTAAGGCTCAAAATCGTTGATTTTATCAAGGATAATTTGGTCAAAAATCACATATGGTAGTAAGTCCCTTATTTTTCCTTTCTTCTTCCTTTTCTTCTTCCTTTTATCGCAACTTTTGCTTTTCCTTTTATGAAGGAATCTTAACTTCAATTTCATTTGAATTCCATTTGGGACTGATCATTTTCTTAAAACTGCCCCAGTATGGGGTGTGATCCTTTGACGGGTTAAGAATGAAAATTTTCAGGCTCAAAAAGGGCTTTGCAAGGGGTTTCTCTTTTGCCTTTCTTTTGGGTAGCAGAAAAAATAGCCTACCATCCTTTTGATAATGATTATTGTCTCAAATGACTTGTCAAATGCTAAGGCACCCAAACCCGAGTTAAATTTCTGGTGAACTGACTTTTAAGAAAAATTAGTTTAACAATCAAGCTCAAGTGGGTTAACAAATGGTAAATCAATATTGGGTTCTTTTTAGGGATAACTGATCGGCCAAAGATGGCCATCTATCATTCGATCAAAACTTGATTAGTGGACTGACATGAGATTCATGGAACCAATCCATATTTTACTGAGGCTTTCAGAACTTCTTTGCAGTATTCGAACTCATGGAGTGACGAACATTGTTTCATCTTGCTTTATTTTCGTCTCGTAGCTTGAATTTTTCATAACTAACACCTGCTTTTGGTTCATGAATACTGGTATTTTATTTTCCATATCTTAGCAAAGAAACACGAGTAAACAAAATTTTGGACATTGAACTCCCGATGCAAGTGATATATGAAAATGCATAATTTCATTTCTTTGATAGCAAAGGAAACTTCGGAGATAAAACTTTTAATAAATTGCAACAAAAGAAAGAAGAAAACAAAAGAAGATAAAAGCATCCATGTAGGGGGCGAATAATCAAAAGCTTGCCACTTGTATTTCTCTGTTTCCATGGTCAAAAGTAAACCCATTTATTCAGACTATATGCGGAATATCTCTGGTTCAAAACTTGTTGTACTTCTTTGACAGATCTGATCTTCAAAATATTCCTTCAATGTTGCACAATAGGCTCCTCCACATCAATTGCCAATAGACCCAAATCTCTTAAGGTTTGTACTTTATGCTTGAAATGCCAACATTTTTCGATTGAATGACCTATTGCCCCAGAATGATACTCGCATCGAGCATTTGGGTCGTACCACCTTGGGAAAGGGGATTGTAGCAACAATCCTGGTATTGGTGCAACCATTTGAATTTCCACCAATTGCGGGAACAATTCTGCGTAAGTCATCGGAATAGGTTGAACTTCTTTTCTCTTTCTTTCCATTAGGGGGCTCCCTCCCGTGTCCTGAACACTCAGCTGCCTTGAAATAGGCTTAGGTTCGAAGGGAACTGCTTGGGGTTGCGCACCTGAATGCACTATCTGATGGACTATGGGCTTGTAGGCAAAATTCTTATTTGTCCCCCGGATTTTACCCTCTTGGTAATGATGCCCCTGAATCATCTGTGCTTCCTCGTCTTTCTTCCTCTTACTTGGGTCAGTTTCTGCATCACCACTTTTGGTTCTTCCGACTTTGATGGCCGTTTCAATTCTCTCTCCAGTAGCAACAATATCCATAAAGTCATGCGGGGTTTCCCCTAAGAGATGTCCAAAGTAGGGATCTTTCAATGTATTCACGAATAGGGAGATAGCCTCCCTATCTTCCACTGGAGGGCTCACTTGGATGGACATGTCCCTCCATCTATATGCATATTCTCTGAATGTTTCATTAGGTTTCATTTGCATGCTTTGTAAGGTCATGCGATCAGGTGCCATTTCTATCACGTGGCGGTACTGAGCTATGAAGGAATTTGCCAGATCTTTCCAAGTACGAATTCGAGCTCGATCCTGCTGAATGTACCATCTGATAGCTGCTCCAGTCAAACTATCTTGAAAGCAATGCATCATCAACCTTTCATCATCAGTATGTGCAGCCATTTTTTGGCAATACAAGCACAGGTGGGTCCGAGGACAGTGGGTCCCATCAAATTTTTCAAAATCCGGCAACTTGAATTTTGGCGACAGAGTGACCTTTGGTACTAGGCAAAGGTCATTAGGGTCAACGGAATCAAATGTATTATACCCTTCAATTGCTTTCAAGCGCTCCTCCAATACGTCACAACGACGCTCAGACTCAGGTCTATTTATCCCCATATCAGGAGTTGCTAAGGGGGAAGTCCCTGCCACTGGAAACCCCTGTGCAGGCACAGTTGGGATAAATGGAGGCATATTTGGCATTGGATCCCCCATGACACCCGGCGGTGGAGCTGATGTTTGTCCATGATTTAGGGTGAACCCTGGAGGATGAGTAGGGTCTATATCTGTTTCAGAATCATTTTGTACCGCTTTTCCTTTGTTCATCAACAATTCCATAATTTTACTCATTTTTTCAATCAATTCTTCCTAACCTTGTTCTATGCCCAGGACTCTACCTTCCAATTGTTCACTCATTTCTTTTGCCCTTCTCCTGGTATTGTATTGATGCGTGACAGTCTCAATGTTGCTTGCTCAAACGAATTCTGTGGCTAGGCACTGCAAACCAAAACCTTCCCTTTTTAGAATCGTGAATGCATAGGTATGAATGCATGGATGCAATGTATGTTTGTGCATGGATGTAACTAGTGCAATTACACATACAAATAGATATATGAACATGCATGTGACCTAGCGTGCATGATTACGCGTGAAATTACGCATGAATACATGGATGCAATGTAACCTAACTAACTACTTTGTCAGCATTCTAGGAAAAGTCCCACTAATGAGAGATTTCAAGACAATCATTGATGGGCCACAATTTAAATTCAATTCTTCCCTCAATCGGTTCATGTATCTCAGATTCTATGAAGGGTCAAATTATGATCTGAGGTTGGGGTTGACCCAAGTTAGTCAACCCACTGAATTTGTTCAGTATGGGCTTGTGGACTTCAATGTGCACTTGGGCCTCAAGTATATTAAAATATGGGCTTCAATATATTTCATGATGGGATCAGGCCCTAGTTTTAAAAGGATGTGGGCTTAGATTTGCTTAGAAAATATTGGCCCGGATTTTCTTGGGTAATAGGGCCGAAGCCCATTTATGGAAATCTGGATTTGACCCATTTTGAAAATCAGGCCTGGGCCGAGTTTTTACTTAGGAAAAGGTTGGGCCTATACTTGTTATTTCTCAAAAAATTGGGCCCGAGTTATTTGAAAAGGGTTGGGCCGACCCATATCTTAAAATGCTTGGGCCAAGTGCTTCATTTTTTTGAAAGGATGAGCCTTGATCTCATTATTGGACTTTTTCTGAATACTGACTAAGTAGTATGTACATCTAAAATGGATGTCAAATGTATCATATAATACAAAGTATCTCATATCATATATACAACACACTATACATGGAGAAGAATGTGGCTCCTGTCCCAGCCCAGGGTAGGTACGTATATATAGGGTCCTTCATGGCTCTATCCTAGTTAGGGAAGACTATAGACAAGTATGTGTGGGTAAGCTCTAATCCCTATATACAAAGGTTCCCAATCTAACCTCCATCCTCACCCAAAAGGGGTTTGGACAAAGTTTAAACTGAGTGGAGTGGTTCGCGGGTCCCCACAAGCCCTGCCACGTGGGGACAAACGCTATTACACTCCTATCTAATCCTAGTAAGGAAAGCTCGGGTATAGAGCGTGAGAGTGTGTGAATTTAAATTTAACCTAATCCCGCTATCCCCACATTTATTCACATGCTATAAACAATATGGAAGCAAGATATCTACCATTAATGTATTTATTCACAAGATATGGAAACATATTACCTGCTATTAACATGTTGATTCTAAAAAATTTGGAAACAAAAACTAAGGAAACAAAATATTTATGACTAGTATACAAAATATCTATAATTAATATGCTTATTCACAATATCTGCAATTAATATGCTTATTCAGAATATTTAGAAACAAAATATCTACAATTAATGCTCAACAAATTAGGGAACAAAATATTTTTAATTAATTGAGGTTATTTACAAATTATGGAAGTAAAATATTTACAATTAATCAAAGTTGTTTACAAATTACAATATTTACAAAATAATGAGTAATTAAAAGATTTACTAAATTTAAACTTGGGATAACTTCCAATTAATTAATGGCTCGACTCTCTAAGTCCCCAGCGGAGTCGCCAAGCTGTCGCGGCGTCCAGGGAGCGCGTGTGCCCCGGGCGGCGAAGTTAAAATCTTTTTTAATATTTTCAGGAAAAATCATGGAATATCGGAGTCGCCACTAACCTTTAGTGCGGTTAGAACACATGATTACTACCCCGTTAGGGGTAGAATCCGTCTACATTACCAGAGTTGGGGTCGGGAGTTCGGTTACGCGAGGGGAAGGTAGGAGCACCCCCTACGCACCCGTTCTTACGAACGGTACCTAATTAATTTGAAATTATCCCTAAGTTAATCTAATAATTCTTTAAATTACTCCTTTTTATGAATTTATAAATACATGTAAAAAATAAATAAATAAATAAATAAATATATACATGTATATATTCCCTCAGAGCTTAGGGTACGTGATGCCCGAAGGCTCATACCCCCGCAATAAAATCATAGGGATAATAATTAAAAAAATACACTCCCAAAATTTTGAAATTATATATAAAATTTTTATAGGAAAATACTAGTATGGGAGGTTTTAATATATGATAATAGGATAATCAACAACTACTTAAAATATTACAAATGTCAAAATAGGTAATAAAATATCTTATATATTACAATACTAAAGATTCTATCCAAAAAGTAATACCTTATATACTGAGAATACTAAAACTATCTTAATAGGTAATGCCAAACATCCTAAAGATACCATATTAAGTTGTATTCTATATGTTCAAATACTTAAAAAAAACCCTAATACATGATACTAAATATAATAATAATACCATATAATTCATAATAATAACAATAAACATATAATATGAACTTAAATACTAAAATACCATATGAACTAATAATAATACTAAAATGCCATAATAATAAACTAATACTTATAGACTAAAATATAAATACCACCATAAGAGTAATGTAAACATAATGATAAAGATAAACCTAATAAACTACGCCTAAAGATAAAAATAATAATATATGAACATAGTAATACCTATAAATACCACAATATATATAAGATGGACATAGGAATAATATAAACATGATAACAAACAAAATATCCAAAACATCACACAATAATGAAAATTCCACAATAAGTAAAAAGTAATGATAATAACTCTCCAAGCGGTACACCAATATCCTATAAACACCACTACACAAATAAGGAAAGAACTAATAAAGGAAATAAACCAAGTTTAGGATTAAAACATGGGAACTAATGAAAGGTCAAGAAATAATGAATATATTACATTCTAAAATGTGCATAATCACAAAAATTAGCATACGATCCTAAGAAGAATGAACTTAAATCCTGCAAAAAAAAAAAGACACAAATATCATATTATCACATTAAAAGACAACAATATTCATTACTTAACATGCATTAATATAAACAATAAAAATTCGAACCTAAATGAATACTATGACGAAAACGAACCCTGCAAAACAAAATAAATAAATAAATAAATCAACGTCAACTATATATATGAAACCTGAATTAAAATTTCTGCCAAAGTTAGAAAAATCCTGCAAAAAGTCAATTAATGTTAGATATACGCATATATAAAATACCAATTAAATGTACAATAAAAAAATTAATCTTTATATGACAAAACCCCAAACAAATCCAAAAAAAAAAAAAGATATATACACGGGCATGTGTGTGACAGTGTGAGTGCGTGTGTGCTCTGTGTGCAGAGTTGTGGAAGGGCTTACAGTGGTGCGGTGTACAGCCGGGAGACTTCGAGGATGAAGACAGTGAAGGACTGGAAGGGCGGGTGGTTAAAGAGCATGGCGGCGAGGGAGGCTTCAGTGGCGGATAAGAGGTGGGTGAGGCGCTCGAAGACGGCCATCTGCCGGATGAGCTTGTGGAGATGAGGGACGTCGGAGGGGTTGCCCAGGCGGATTCTCACGAACAGGGTGGTTTCCGATGGGAGTTTCAGGCAAAGTAGTGGCCGGAGTGGAGCAGGGGTGGGCTGTGGCAGTTCTGCTGTGGCTGGCAAGGGACAGTAGGCTGCGGCTGGGGTGCCTGGCCGGAGCTGCTATTGGCGGTGGCCTGCTATCGCTGTATCTGGTCTCGGCTACTGCAGAGGGAAGGCCAAGTGGCCTGCTGGAGACTGGCCGAGAGGCCTGCTGGAAGGTGTGGCCTCTCACGGCTGAGCGTGAAGGAGGGTTATGAGGAAGGTGGTTCTGCGGGAGTGACGAGCAACCGTCGAGGTTGCGGCTTGCGTGTGATGACTGGAGAGAAGCGGGGTGATGGGGTTGCGGCTTGTTGCAAGCGTGAAGAAGGTCTTCGCAGCGCCCCCCCCCCCCCCCCAGGCTGCTTCTTCTTTGCAGCCCCCCCTTCTTATAAAAATAATTTTGAAAAAAAAACCCTAAAAACATTTCCTTTTTTGGTTTATGGTATTTTTCTTTTTTTTGGAAATATAATATATACTATTATAGAAATAAGGAAATAATAATAATAATACTACTAATAATTAAAATAATAAAATATAACAAATAATAATAATAGTAATAGTAATAACAAAGATAAATAAATAAATAACATAATAATAATACTAGTATATCCGAAAGGTAAAAATACTAAAGAATAAGAATAATTAATACTCATAATAATGAAAATAATAATGAACATAAAATAATAAATAATCAATACATATAATACTGCCACTACTATACAGAATAATAATAATTATAATAAAAATAATATAATAATAATAATCCTCCCCTCCTTACTAAGAAAAAAAGAAGATAATAGTAAAATAGTAATCCAAAAATACAAAAATACTAATACTAATGATAATAAAAATAATAATGAAAATAATAATAATAAGAATAATTAAAATATAGACCTTCCTAAAAAAATAAAAAGTACTAAAAAAATTAAAAAGTAATATAATAAATACTAATGAAAAAAAAAAAAAAATACTAAATAATAATAATGAAAAAATCATAATAATAATAAAGAAAATAATAATAGATAATAATAATAATAATAATAATAATAATAAGATTCCCCCCCCTAATAAAGAAAATCCTAATAATAATAATAATAATAATAATAATAATAATAATAATAAGATTAGTGCAAATTAATAATAATAATAATAATAAGAATAAAAATAAAAATAATAATAATAATAAAATAACAATAATAATAATAATAGTAATACATATATTGGGCCTGGGTAAAAATGGGATGTCTACAGACCTCTTTATTTATTTATATATATATATATATATATATATATATATATATATCAACTGTTTTGATACCCCCTGCTATGGAACTCAAGCCTCCAAAGGCACCAAGGTGAATCTGAATATAAAATCATACCTCTGCAGCGAAAACGTAATCCATACATCCATACACATCATACAATACCAGAAATCTGTATTTCTATACCATAACTATATAATACATCTCTCTCCAAAATACTTGTCCCAAAATATAAAACCCTACACAAACTTACCATTTAAACTAGGGTAATCGATATACTCTCTATCCGTGAGCCTGATATGCTCGTCCAACTGGCTCACTTGAAAAATGTTAAAGTCATAGGGTGAGTCGATGCTCAGTAAGTGGAAATATGCTATTACTAGTGTATGGTAACTAAGTTAAGAATACTATTTAAATAAGAACTGAACTGTAATACAATAATGAATCTGTAAAGCATATCTTTCTTTTCACAATTTAAAATATAATTGTATCATCTGTGTTTTCTACTTTTCATAGTGCTAATATCATACTATACTCATCATATACTGTAAAGTTGTATACATATACATAACTGTGCTTTATCCTTGGAACTCTGTATGCCATTATTTGACCCCTCATGACAGGGTTATGCGGCCTGTAGGCGGGACTTAATTTGGTTGGCCCTTCAGATAAGTCAATATACTCTACACTACCTCAGCTCGGCCAAACTGCATCCACTCGTAGGCTCGGGACTTGCTGCTACCTTGTCAAACCGGCCCCCTCAACCCAGCGAACTGGGGAGCTGCATACTCTCCGAGCACGGCTGACGGTACCCACACACTATCTGAGATATGTGGTTGCACTCTATCTATATCTAGCAACGGTACTGTGCTCTATATTCTTTATCTGTATCTGTCTGTAAACATTCCTCGGGGATCTGATACTATATATATATATATATATACATATATACTCTTTTACTATTTTCATCATATTTCCAAAATTACCATAACACTTTCTTTCTATACTATAAATCCTATAATCTATGTATCATATATCTATAGCATCTTGATGCTATCTCTATATATCTGTATGTATAATATGTTTATATACTCTGTTTGTATGCTTTGAATATTATGGTAATAGGAAACATGACAAACTATAAATACTATATACATTGTTCTGTATAAAGCTGTAATATATACTGATTTGAGTAAAGTTGTAATATACTAATTTTGATAAAATATATGTAATACTCTATCTATATCTGTATAATTAGTATAGTATGATATATAGTAAAAACTATATAAGTTCTTCATCTCATAAATATCTACTCAGGCCACACAAGTATTTAAAACTCATATTCTGTAAAACTGGGTAATAAACTAGTATGTACATAAGTGTAAAATCTTTGATAACATTATAAAAATTCCTAACATAGCATATTTCCCTTACCTTAACTCTGAAAAGCCTCGACTAAATTCTGGCCCTATACCCCCAGAGTTCTCCACTCAACACCCTGAAAATTAAATCCCCCAGAACAAAACATCGGTATTTCTTCATGTATTGTATTTCTTATAACTGAGGGAAAGATAAATACTGAATAAAATGTCTTACCCTGAGATTGGGATGAAATCCAAACCAACTCCACCAACGATAAGCTCTAGCGGACTTGTAGAGAACTTCGCCAAGAGCGTCGTGGTGGCTTTAGATCTTCAATCTGGCGAGAAACGGGCCCAGAATCGAAGAGAGAAGGAGGGAGGGACATAGAGAGAGGGAGATGGGGATTTCCTGCGTGAAATTTCATAAAAAATCTGGGTTTCAGCTATTTATAGGGCTAGATTCGTCGACGAGACATGTCACCTCGTCGACGAGTCCTTCAATAATTTCGTTGACGAACTTCCTCCCTCGTCGACGAATTTCAGACTATCCTAAAAACCCCTCTCGATATTTTCTCATCGACGAGGCGAAGCTTCTTCGATGAGGCTTGCAGCCTCCTTCCGTTTTTGTTTCCATCCTCTCTCTTTAATATTTAAATATCAGTATTTTTCAGGTCATTACATTCTCCCTTCCTTATAAAATTTTGTCCTCTAAATTTACTATTTGTATCCCCATCTATACACTCCATCATTTCGTAAAGGAAAAAAGGTCTACTTATTTTATTTCCTGCCCTCACTTGTGGCGGAGGAATACCATGGTTACATTTATGTTCTGGGAAATTACACATATAAAACAAAAACTATCTACTAATTAAAATCAATACATGTACCTGCAAAAGAAACTTATCTAATTATCATACTTTACTTGATTACCTCTATACCTCCTGGAACAATTGCGGGTATTTCTGTCTAATCTTCTTCTCGAGCTCCCAAGAAGCTTCCTCTATGACGTGATTCCCCTATAAAACTTTAACTAACATTATTTCTTTAGTGCGTAAAGTTTGAACCTCTCTGTCCAAAATCTGTATTGGTACTTCTTCATATGTCAATGAATCTTTAAGCTCTATATCTGCATAGCTAATGATATGGGATGGGTCTGGGATGTATTTCCTTAACATAGCAACATGAAACACGCCATGAATTCAATCCAAAGCTGGCGGCAAAGCTAGCCTATAGGCAACTGACCCTATTCTCTCAAGTATCTCAAAAGTTCCAATATACCTAGGGCTCAACTTGCCCTTCTTTCCAAACCTCATAACTCCTTTCAGAGGAGTTATCTTAAAAAATACTTGATCTCCCACATCAAACTCTAACTTTCGACGGTGAGTATATGCGTAGCTTTTATGCCGACTCTATGTTGTACTGATTCTTTCTTTAATTAGTCAGACCTTGCCACAAGCCTGCTGTACTATCTCTGGACCCAAAACTCGCCTTTCGCCTACCTTGTCCCAGAAGAGAGGAGAACGACATCTCCTACCATACAATGCCTCATATGGAGCCATGCCGATACTAGCCTGGTAGTTGTTATTATAAGCAAATTCAACTAACGGCATAAACTGAATCCAACTGCCTCCAAAATCAAGCACACAAGCACGAAGCATATCCTCTAGTGTCTGAATTGTCCTCTCAATCTAACCATCTGTCTAGGGATGAAAAGCAGTGCTAAAAGCTAACTGCGTACCCATAGCCTCCTGAAAACTTTTCCAGAATCGTGAAGATAACCGAGGATCTCAGTCCGAGACTATGGATACTGGTACTCCATGAACACGAACTATCTCCTGAACATATATCTCTGCCAATCTATCTATGAAATAACCGATTTTAATAGGGATGAAATGAACGGTTTTCATCAGACGATCTACAACCACCCAAATCGCATTCAGTCCCTGTCGTACTGGTGGTAACCCCGTAACGAAGTCCATCGAAACGTGGTCCCATTTCCATTCTGGAATGAACAGTGGCTGCAACTGTCCTGCTGGTCTCTGGTGCTTAACTTTAACCTACTAACAAGTCAAGCATTGCTAAACAAATTCAACTATCTCCCTCTTCATTCCACTCCACCAGAAATACTCTTGCAGGTCCCTATACATTTTAGTACTACCGGGATGGATCGTGTATAGGGATCTGTGAGCCTCCTCCAGTATAATTCTCCTGATCTTAGTATCTGCAAGAACACATAGCCTAGTACAGAATCGCAGCGCTCTGTCATCTAATATGCTGAACTCCTCTCCTTGATCATTACGTATTCTAGCCATCATCGCTGCCAACTCTACATCATCACCCTGAGCTGCTTTAATCCTCTCGTAAAGCGTAGGCTGAACCACTAGACTGGCAATGACCACCTGTGGACCCTCCTTTATTAACTCTAAACTGAGCTTCTCCAAATCCATGTTGAGGAAATATGTCCCAGACCCTTCTCATATAATTAGTTATGGTGAATTAGAGTTCAGTGATTCGCTAGTCTATGAGGAGGTACCAGTGCAAATTCTGGATAGAAGAGAACAAGAACTACGTAATAAGAAGATTCCTCTGGTAAAGGTTCTATGGAGGAATTATGCAATAGAAGAGGCTTCTTGGAAGCTAGAGGAACTGACTAGACAGAAATACCCACAATTGTTCCAAGAAGTTCAGATGTAATTAGGAAATGTAAGTAAATATGTAGTATTTCTTTTGCAGGTACATGTAGTAGTTTAGTTATGAATGAATTTTTAATTTTGAGAGAACTTTATTTTAATTTATATATATAATCTCTCAGAACTTGAAATGTAACCACAGTATTCCTCTACCATAAGTGAGGGTAAGTAATAAAATAAGTAGACCGTTTTGCCTTTATGGAATGATGAGTTATATGAATAGTAAATTTTGAGGACGAAATTTTATAAGGAGGGGAGAATGTAATAATCTGAAGAATAATGGTATTTAAATAATAAATAGAGAGAAAAATGGAAATGGTAAAAGAGGGCGGCAGCAGACGACGTGGTATTTTGGGCTCATCGACGAGGGTGTGCTTCATCGATGAGAAGATACCGAGAGACTATTTTTTTTAGCTCTAAATTTCATGGATGAGGAATAGTATTCGTTGACGAATTTCCTTCTTGACCTCGTCGACGAAGTGACGTGGCTCGTCAACGAAGGTTAATGTATAAATAGCCCTAAACTCGATTTTCTCTTAGAAATTTCACGCAGAACACTCACTCTCTCTCCCCTCTTTGGTTTCTTCCCCTTCTCTCTAAGATCTCAGGTCGGATTCTCTCCAGTTCGACGATCTGAAACCACCATGACGCTCCTGGGAAAGTTTTCTGCAAACCTACCGGAGTGGATCGTTGGTGGAGCTACTTTGGAATTCATCCCTAGTTTAAGGTAAGATTTTTTATTCAAAATTTGGTCTTTCCACAGTTATAGGAAATGTTTTACACGAAGAAATACTGAAGTTTAGTTCTGAGAGATGTTGGTTTTAGAGTGTTGAATGGGGAACCCTGCGGGTGCAGGACGAGTATATTTTAGGGGGTTTCTTCTCATAAATCAGGTAAGGGAATAAACTAAAGCAGTCATTTTTCGATGAAAATAATTATTAAATTATTAGTAGATCTATGTTCAGAAAACATGTATTATATTTGAATATTATTGAGAAAAATGCTTATTTGGGAAAATATTGCTATTATACTGAAATGTATGTATTAGTAAGAAATGTCAGAAAATATGATTTTAGATTAGAATGTATGGTTTTATTCAATATTGTGTGGCATGAATATTATTTTATGTGCATAGTATTATGTTAAGGCAGTTTTACAGATAAAGAAGGTTTTAGTAATTTTCAGAAATTAAGAAATAATTTAGTACGTTACGATTTTATAATACATGATAAATAACATATTTATTCAGATCATTATGTATGAAATGTTCGGCGCAAGACCGTATTTATGAAATGTTCGGCGCAAGGCCACAAATGTGAAAGTAATCGGCACAAGGTCATATGTATTTATGTTATTACAGAAAATACCATCAATCTACTTACGTTAAACTGTATATTATCATGTATTATATATTATGAGAACTTGGATGATAGTTCAGTTCAGTTTCAGGAGCACGATACTGTAGCTATACATATCAAACTATTATGTTTCAGACTTGTGCTAACCATCCCTGCAAGTAGAGGGGGTGAGAGATGGATAGTCGATGTGGCTTTCAGTGTAGAGTTATAAACGTCCACCTGGCAGTATGGACCAGGGTATGGTGGGTCCATCGTACTTACAGACATTTTTTATTCGGCAGTGGTCGACTAGCCATTGTCGGGTCCCGCCTTCGGGCTGCACAACCCGTCATGGGGGGGGGGGTAATACATGACATCAGCTAGCTATACATCCTGAGTAAATTTTGAATATTATTAGCTATACCAGATAGTTCATGAACAATACGATTTATTAGAAATATGAAAGTATATGTCTATATAGTTATGATATGATTAATGTTTTCTAGTTTGCGAAATGTACTGTATATCTATATTAACACTAAATATTCATGTTGCCACACAGCTGTATTTGGTTTATTTTCCCTTACTGAGAGGTGTCTCACCCCAGCAAAAATAATTTTTAGGAAACCCAGAAAGACCAACGGAGTGAGGTCACCGTTGAGTTAGTTGTGCTACCCCGCTAGGAGGGTAAATTTGAGTTAGGATCAAGAGATTTTGATGCGGGATCCTAGAGATATTTTTGGATTTTTTGGGGATTGTGTTTGAGTACAATATTATTGTGGATTGTAGTTAACTCTGGCATTATTTATTTTATGGTTTGATGGATATTATCTATATTTACTGCTGCTTAGGTTTCCGCTGTGTATGTCAGGTATACCCCGCTACCCACGGGTTCGGGTTCACTTTGTTGATTATGTTTAATTATATGGTAAAGTAAGCAGGTCGTTACATGATTGGTTTTACTTTTTTAGAGATTGCAATGGTTAACTTTTCTTTCTAACATCTAGTACCTGCTTGATCGACCTATGCCACAAGTCAACTGGTTTGAACAACAAATTAAATCTAATGGGCATAAATGGCTAGTTTGATATATATATATATATAGTTATATATATGCACACACACACACACACATACATATATACTCTCTTTAGCCTAGGGAAAGATAGAGAACATATTTATATTTTATATATATATATATATATATAATTATATATATGCACACACACACACACATACATATATACTCTCTTTAGCCTAGGGAAGGATAGAGAACATATTTATATTGATTTTTCAAGAAAATCGCTTTTCTTTCTTAATCTCTCTTTGTGCCTCAATTTTCACACTCTTTAGAAATTTCTTAAAAACTCTTGTATCATCACTTGTATATTATTAGAGAGGTTTGTTGATTAAGTTTCAACTTGTATATCCTTCCTCATGAGGAAATTTTAATTATGATTGTTAACAATGCATCATAGCTCGACACACTCAATGAGAGTAAAATTGTCGACGGTTACATCAATGGTTTAAAAAAAAAAAGCAATTCCAAAGCAAAATTGTTGATGGTTTCATCAAACCATTGACAGTTACATTTGTCCAGTCCAGATTTAAATGATGAAGATCCCAGGCAAATCATCACAATAAAGACTAAAGAGCGTCAAAGATCCAAAGTCAATTATCCGAGGATCATATATGCTAACAAATCAGAGCCTATTGATTCAAAAGGAAGATATATGTCAACAACGCATATCTCATCTCAAATTTCATGGGATTTATAATATATCATTTATTGTCTCCTATACCATGTAATTGTGTTTAAATACACCTGCTTGTATCCTCCTTAAGCACGTAGTGTTCACGGTTCAATTATTGGAATAAAAATATCATTGGTTCTTCATGTTTCAGTTTTTCTTTAATAATCATTCTTATTATTTGTTGCCTCGTCTCCGTATAAACAAAAGGTGTAATTGTGTTCCTTATCTCCAGTAAAACAAGGGATTTGTGGAACCTCAAGGTAGTTTGCCTTAAGAGAGTGGACGTGGGTGGGAATAGTCGAATCACTATAAAAAAAAGTTTGCATTTATCTCTCCCCTACTAGTTTAAGTGCTTAATATCTATGTATTTGCTTGTTTTATTTAATTTTTTAAAAAAATTTGGTATCAAACATTTTAATTTTCATTAAACCCAATCCCCCTCCCTTGGGTTGCCACTTGAGTCAACAACAACATCTATAGAAGTAGAGTAATTTTTGTTAAATGATTAGTGGAATACAATGCCTCAATTATTATCAATAACAAAATTTACTATATGCTTTCTTGTAGAGTTGAACCAACCATCACTGTAGTAACCGGGAAAAATAAAATTTTTTTTTAAAAAATAATAATAATAAAATAATAAAATAAAACAAATTAATTAAATTAAAAAGTAAAATGAATAGAATGTGTCGCGACGTCCCGGGAGCGCGTGTGCCCTGGGCGGCGAAATAAAAATCAATTTTAATTTTCAATTAAAAATAAGAATATCGGAGTCACCACTAACCTTTAGTGTGGTTAGAACACGTGATGACTACCCCGTTGGGGGTAAAATAGGTCTACATTACCAGAGTTAGGCTCGGGAGTTCGGTTACCCGAGGGGAAGGTACGAGCACCCCCTATGCCCCCGTTCTTACGAACGGTACCTAATTAATTTGAAATTATCCTTAAGTTAATCTAATAAGTCTTTAAATTACTCTTTTTTATGAATTTATAAATACATATGAAAAAGAAATAAATATATATATACATATATATACCCTCAGAGCTTAAGGTACGTGAAGCTCGAAGGCTTATACCCCCCGCATTAAAATCATAGGGATATACATACGAAAATACTTAATAAAATAATACAAAAATACTAGAAAGAGTAAATATTGTAATACAATAGAAACATAGAAAATAGTAAAAAAATATATATATATATGTGATAATAATAAGGCTAATACATCATAATGATAATACACTACATGTAATAACTATTCTACTATGATAGTGATACATATATATATCTCATAATATTAATAACATATAAATGTTAAGACAATATTTTAATATTATATATCATAACACGTAAGTACTAATATTGTACAATAATAGTATTATTAGAATGATAATATACCTATATCACACTATTAGCAATAGTAATACACATATATTATAACAATACTACTAGAATACTAATACACATATACCACAATAATATACATATATCATAATAACCCAAAGCCTCAATAACCCAAATATTAATAATAGAGGAGATTTTTAATAACAAGGTAGTGAATCACGTCCTAAAAGCTAAATTAATATAATATGAACCAACATGGAAATAAATAAGACAAGATAATGGAATCGAAATAGGATAAGCATACAATGTCAATCCAACCCTAAAAAAATGTACATCAATATGGAAAATAATGTGAAGCCTAAAATAAGTCAATTAGTATGGAAACATGTGATAGTAATATGGAAACGTTTTTATCCTAAAACTAATACACAAGTTATATGGAAACAATTAATCCCTAAAATTAATACACAATAACAATATAGAGATAGATAAAACACCACTCAAAATCCTTATAACGTAAAATAGTCAAAACCTTAAAATAAAACAATAACCAAAACCTTAAATGATAATATCATGAAAATAATGTAAATAATCAAGAATCATGAACATGCGTAAATATTACAATCCTAAATAATAAACAATAATACACAAAATCCTTAAATATCATATAAACAATAATCATGATAAATATCCTAAATACATCAAAAAGCCTAAATAATGTCTACACAATAAAACAAACACCCTAAATAATATGTAATAATAAAAATAAGTATATTACAATGATTACAAAAAAATACAACGATAATATAAGTACTTTAAACAAATATACAACAATAAATAAGGATATATAATAAAGATAAAATATTAAATAATAATCCAAACCCTACAACAATATTAGATATCAACATTTAAGTTTTAAACATTAAAATGAATTCCTACAATAAAAATTCTACAATAAAAAAAAGTATGCATATGAATATTAATGGTACAGTCATCACAACCCTAAAAAAAGAACCTTATTTTGATAATACATCATCTAACCTTTATAAGTAGATACAATCAAGAATTTAAACTTAAAATTTAAATAATAAAGAAATACTATTGACGATAGGAATCCCTACAATAACAAGGGTAAACCAGTTAATATTCATAATAATATGTGAAAAAGAAAAAGAGAGAAAAAATAAATAAATAAATAAATAAATAAATAAAAATAAAATATATATATATAAATCTAGACATCAAGCACGCAGTAAAAATCTATACTTTCAATACTGAAACCCAAATAAGAGATTAACCTATGCCTGTGTGTGTTTACAAAGCTACAGGTGATGAGTGTGTGTGTGGTTTGCTGTGTGTGTGAGTGTGTGCATGTGGGAATTCCGGAGACTCGCCATCGGGGATGAGTATGGATCGCCAGAGTTTTCTATGACACGTGGTTGCCGGATGGCCACTGGGTGACTCCCAGCCGTGAATTCCTGGAGGGCGGCGATGGTTGCTACGAGGTTGGGTGTCGGTGGCTGCTGCGGGTAGCCTGGTGAGGAGGCTTGCCGGGTGTTTCTGTTGTTGCGAAGGATGACTGTAGGTGTTCTGTGCAACTAGTATGGATAGAGGCTGGAGCAAGACGCTAGCAGGGCTGGTCGTGCTGCTTTGTGCAGCAGAGGATGTGCGGTTGCAAGGGCTGGCAGGGTAGCAGAGCAGGAAGGCTGCGGCTATGGTGATGGTTGTCGGTTTTGCTGCTGGAGCTCTGATGGTGGCTCGTCGGTGCTCGTTTGTTGGAAGGTTGGTTGAGAGAAGCAGTGGCTGTGAGGGAGATTGGTGTAGGAGGGTGGTGATGGGAGAGGGTGGCGGCGGCTGTTGGCAAGGGAAGAAGAAGAAGAAGAAGCAGAAAATTTTTTACTTTCTTTGGCCTCTTGCTCGGCTGCGCGCTGTGCAGCGCCCCCCTTTGGCTGTGTGAATAAAGCCTTTATATAGGCATTCCCCAAAACCCTAGACCCACTAATAAAATAATAATAATAATAATAATAATAAAAGTAATAATAATAATATATGAAAATAACAATAATAATAATAATAACAAAGTAATAATAAAAATATATGAAAATGATTTGTAATAATAGAAAATTAATAAAAATAGTAATAAAGTAATTACAATAATATATGGAAATAATAATAATAATAATAATAATAATAATAATAATAATAGCAAAATAATAATCATAATAATAATAATAAAGATAATAAAAATAATAATAATAATAATAATAAAAGAGTAATAAATAGTGATAATAATAATAAAAATAGTGGTAATATTAATAATAATAAAAAGTTTATTATATTAGGTCTGGGAAAAAATGGGATGTCTACAGAATGATAAGGAAATATATATATATATATATATATATTAATATAATAATAATATTACTTACTAATTAAGGCAAAGCTTCTTGGAGAAGCTTGTACCACTTTATATATATATATATATATATATATATATATATATATATATATATGATTGCACAAGCTTTCCAAGAAGCTTGCTTTAATTTTGAACAATTCTCTCTCTCTCTCTCTCTCTCTCTCTCTCTCTCTCTCTCTCTCTCTCTCTCTCTTCGATTTCCGGGCCAGTTTTATGCCGGATCGACAAATCGAAGCCACCACGACGCTCCTAACGAAGTTCTCTACAAATCTGCCGGAGTGGATTGTCAGGAAAATGAAGTTGGATTTCATCCCAAATCCAGGATAAGGTTTTATACTCAATATTTGGATTTTTGACAGTTGAAAAAAGTGATATACGCATTGAAATATTAAAGTTTAATACTGAGAGTTTTCGTTTCTAGGGGTGTTGATTGGGAACGTTGGGAATCATTCCTAAGTTGAGGTAAGGTTTTTTAAGCCGAATTTGACTTAGTGGTAGTTATAGAAAATGTTGTACGTATGAAAATACTGAACTTTAATTCTGCAAGTTTTCATTTTTAGGGTATTGAGTTGAGAACCCTACAGGTGCAGGAGAAATTTTCTTAGGGACATTTCAGGAATCAGGTAAAGGGATAAACTAAGTTAGTTTTGTTTTGAGAAAATGTATGTATATGTATATATTTAGCATCCGATTAGCGTAAAATGTATATATATTTATATATATGTTTTATATTTACAAAATATTGTGAAAATGATCGTATGATTGAATATGTGAAAATCCACTTGTGTGGCATGAGTATAAAATGTATGAAAAACTGTTTTTTGGGATTGTGATTATGGCACGGGGTTTTATGATGGGAAAATCGGCGTATGGGCCGAGATATTTTTATATATATATATATGATTTGCCGGTGTACGGGCCATGCTATGTGGATGAGATTTGCCAGCGTACGAGCTGTGCTATGTGATTTGCCGGCGTACGAGCCGAGCTATGTGATTTTTCAGCGTACGGGCTGTGCTATGTGATTTGCCAGTGTACAGGCCGAACTATGTGATTTTCCAGTGTACGGGCTGTGTTATGTGATTTGCCGGCATACGGGCCGAGTTATGATAAAATGTGTGTACGGGCCAATGATTTTCATGAAATATGTATATGTGAAAAATGATATGATTGATTAGATAATTATTGGTATGAGATATCCATGTATCACAATTTTTAGTATATGTATATGATATCAGAACCTGGTTGGCTTGGTCTAAGCTAGCACTTGCACAGTATCGTTGCTATGTGTCCATGGTCCTCGTGATCATGATATTTATGTTAACACTGCTGTACGGAGTGGTGTGAGATTGGAAGGTCAATGTGGTTATTTTCAAGAAGTGTGTTGTTATCGCCCCTGGTGCACGGACCAGTCTGGGTAGACCCATCGGACCTACAGACTACTGTTTGACTTGGCAGTGGTCGGCCAACCATTGTCAGGTCTCCCCTTCGAGCCACACAACCTAGTCATGTGGGTGTAATACATGACAATAGCCAGCTAACCTACTAGAATTATTTTATGTTATTATTATTATGAGATGAGATATGTTATGAAAATGCAGTATGTTCTGCCATGTTTTGATTTATATATAAGTTTTCCTAGATTTGATAAACAGTATTGAACATATTATGTATGATATATGTTGAACACAGAATACTCATGTTGCCACACACTAGTATTAGTTTATTTATCTTATTGAGAGGTGTCTCACCCCTAAATCTTATTAACTTTTCAGGAGCCCCTGATAGGAGAGCGGGAAAAGCCTCGCTGATCTAGAGTGGTTTATCTGCCCTTTTTGAAGGGTAAGTTTTTGGTAGGGATAGTATGGTTTTGTGAGAATTGTCCCTAGATTTCATTTTTTGGGATGTATATATGGAAGTACAGTGATTGTAGTAACTCTGGTACATTGTAATGTATGATATGATGATATGAATATGATTGTACATTTTCCGCTGCATAGGCTTCTGTTGTATGTTCTAATGTATCCCTAGTACCCACGGGTCCAGGAGGATTGTGACCTGGTGAGTTGGAATGTGAGATGTGTGGTATTGATTCTATGATGATATTAGTATAAAAAAAAATATGTTAAAATTACGAATAGCTTCCCAAGAGGGGGGGGTGAATTGGAATCTTTTTAATTTTAATGCTTTTTAATCTTGTTCTTTAGATACTAGATAGAGCACAACAAATAATATATAGACACACCTTAGAATACTTGTAATTTAACCAAACAAGATAAGCAATAAAGTTTAAACAATTTAATTACTTAATCAAGAATAATATATATATTGTTGATTTCCCTGTGAATATGTATCACCAGCTTTGAATTAACTTCCGGTATGTACCTTTCTTGATTAAGATTTTCGCAGATTAACCAACGTACTCCCTTTTGGGTTTCCGCAAACGGTTAATCAAAAACGTACTTTCTAAAATACCAAGAATCTTTATTTCTTTCTCTTTAAAACTTATTACCTGCACTTTAAAATCATACAACACAGAAAATAACATATATAAAATAGAGAGAAAGACACAAGATTTTTACGAGGTTCGACTTCAACGCAGCCTGCGTCCTCGCCCTTGGCAAAATACCAAAGGTTTCCACTATTGTAGTTCCATTACCGGGTGGAACAAAACCTGTTTACAATCACTCCTTTGGTCAAGGCTAGAGCTTGCCTTCTCCAAACAATATATCCTTGTTTGGTCAATGCTCCAACAGCCTGGAAACGTTCAAAATCTACAAAAGAAATATCAAAACCTGATGTACAAGAGAAGCTCACTCAAAGAGCAGATTAGTACAGATAAGAACTATGTACTTCAAAAGATAAAATATCAACAATGAAATAAACTTTTGAAGCTTTTCAACGAATTCACCAAAATCCTTTTCTCCAGATAAGAAATCAGTAATTCTTCAGGATTTGATGAACAAAATATCAGAACAACAATACGTTCAGCTTTACAAGAGATTAAGTAAGAGATATTAGAACAAGAGAGCTTTAAGAGAGTTTTCAATACTTGAATGAATTTCTTAATTCACAAGAACCATATATTTATAGGCTTTCAAGTGGGTTCCCTTGTTGTAAGAGTTTCCTTAAAAAGTTTCCCAATTTGTTTAGAAAATATGGGTTTCAAACGGCTATATTTTAAAAATAAGAATTTTAAAAATTTTGTCCATTGAACAGTGTTCAGTTGACTGAAGCATCGTGGTCAGTCAACTGAAGTTCCTTAAACCCTTCAAAATTTGAACTAGATACAGGGTCAGTCAACTGAAGTCAGAGTTCAGTTGACTGAAATCGCAGGTTCAGTTGACTGAGGTCACAGGTTCAGTTGACTGAAGTGTCTTATACTTTCAAAAATTAAAATAGGATACAGGGTCAGTCATCTGAATTCAGAGTTCAGATGACTAAAATTGCAGGTTCAGTTGACTGAGGTCACAGGTTCAGTCAACTGAAGTTACTGCTGCAACTCTTTGCCTGTTCTGAAAATTCTTCAGTCAGCTGAACTTATTCTTCGGTTGACTGAAGTAATTCTTCAGATGTTTGAACTCAATGTTCAGTCAACTGAAGTCTTTACTTCAGTCAACTGAACTGAAAAGTTTAGTCAACTGAAGTCTCTACTTCAGTCTTCTTTACTTTCTTTTAAAAAAAAAAAACTCTTTTGTTCTCTCATGAAATAAATATTTGATTTAAATAAGTCTTTAAACATTAATAATCTCTTAGAAAAAGCTTCAAAATATATTTCAAAGATATTTTGCCTTTTGAAATACTTACATATATGTTTCCTAGGCCTTCAAGCTTGAGTCCTCTCATCTCTTGAGATATCTTTAAACAATTTTCTTGAGCTTCAACCATATCAGACCCTTCATGAATCTTTGAGAAGATATCTTCATACTTGACTTACACTTATTCTTCTCATAAATCATACTTGATCTAAATTTAAGCTTTGCTTTGAATTACACTTGATTCATATTTCCTGAAACATCAAAACTCAACTTTTTTTAAGTTAAATCATCCTTTCTTTGTTATCACCAAAATCAATTGAAAGACCTTACTAGGCCAACAATCTCCCCCTTTTTGATGATGACAAACAATGAGTAAAGATAAAATGAAAAGTCAATTACTTCCTCTTACTATGAGCATTAATAAGAAAATAAAAATAACTCCCCCTTGCTAAAAGCCATATATTTATGTAATTCATATATATAACAAGGAATCATTTTCTCAATATATGATTGCAGTTTATGTGCTTTTACATAATTCAGATCCTGATTTCAGTTCAAGTTCACATATATATTAAGGAGATTTTAAGTTTTATCTTTGCTAGCTTTTCTCCCCCTTTGGCATTAATCAAAAAGAACAAGCCAATTGTAAAGAGCCAAAAAAAATGTGCTGAGAAAAGATATATATATATATATATATATAGATCCTATACATCAAGAAGTTACATTTAAGCAGAAGAACAAGATAAGGTAAAAGATATCAGATGGGAGCAAAAAAAATACATAGAAATCTAAACTAGATAACATCTAGCTATCCTAGTCTTCTTCTACAGAATCATCTCCTTTTGCTATTTCTTCTCCTCCTTCTTCTTGAGACTCTTCTCCTTCTTCTCCTCCTTCTTCTTTAGACCCTTCTTCTTCAGTGTTTTCTTCATCATCTTCATTGTTAGAATTACCCTCATTATCATCATTTGCATCATCATCATTATCATCATCATCACCTTCAGTACTTGGATGAGCAGAATTGATGTCCATAGGATCACTGCCCTTAGAAAGTTTAGCTTGATAGTGCTCTATAAGAGTCACTCGTTTATCAAGTGATGTGACCTTTGCCTTGATATTCTGAAGACCAGTGTGTACTTCAGAAGAGAAACTAGAAAAATCTTGTTGAAAGGATAAAAACCAAGAAGGTGCTTCTGAAGATAAACCAAGATCTTGTGAGGAGGAAGATTGAGCTGCTGTTGAAACTGGAGCAGAGGCTGAGGCTGATGCTGAAGCTGAACCTACTGTAGAAGTAGGTGGTGTTTTGGCAGGCTTAGCAACTTTCAAATACCAGCCAGTACTACCCTTATCATAGCCCATTTGTTTAAGAGAAGTCTCATTGAAGAAATCATATCTAGTCCTTTTTATGAAAAATTCAGAACTAGTAGTAACATTAAGTTTAGTAAAGAGGAGTGTAAGAAGGCCTCCATAAGGAAGAATAACTCGATTGAGTTCCACCTTAGTCCACATCCAACGGACAATCAAACTAGCCAAATCCAATTTCTTACCTTTAAGAAGACACCAAAGAACAAAACATTCGATATAAGAAAGATGATCAAAAGAACCTTGCTTTGGTAAGATATTAGTGGAAATGATCTTATGAAGAATTTGACCTTTTAAATTCATTTGTTTGTAAAGTGGAGGATGTGCAAAATAAATAGGCTCACGTTCCATAATCATAGGAAGAAATTCTGCAGGGGTGAAGCCTTGTTCTAGGATCCAAGACTGAGTAAACACAGGACAATTAAAATCTCCTGGAGCGATTTGAAAGATAGGAGATAATATTTCAGAATTCAACAAAATTTTCTTTCCTTTAACCTCGGAAGTATAAATCCCATGTTCATATTGTATATTTGCATAGAAGATTTTGACTAAATGAGGAAAACAACCCTTAGGTTGTTGAGTGATAAAGTCATACCATCCAATATCACGAAACAAGTTTAGAATATCAGGAAATTCAGTGACAAAGAATGATACATCCAGAAGTTTACCTAAGATAGGTTCTATAGAACTCAAGGAATTTTGATAACGAATTCAAGCTCTAGGAGCAACTAACCATTTATCAATATTTTGGATTTCTCTGCCTAAAGGAGAACCTTTGTGCGCAGTCTGCTTGGTTCGAGGCATGGGAAGAGAGATTTACAAACACTTGAGATATCTGTGAGGAATCTGAGTAGGGTTGTAATGATGAAGTGATGAGAAAGTAAAAATAAATGGAGAGTTTGGAGTTCGGATGAATGAAACAAAGAACTTCAGAAGTCTGAAGTTAGGGTTTAGTCCACTTGAAAATATATAAATCCCACGACTTCAGATGACTGAGATTAAGTTTAGATGACTGAAGTCTGAAGAATCCGAAAGTTTAAAAATCAGTAGAAGTTCAGTCGTCTGACGCCCAAGGTTCAGTCATCTAAACTCTTCTTCTACTGAGTTCAGACGTCTGAGGTATGAATCATCAGTTGTTTGAAGTGTATATAAATTCTGAAATTTTATTTTTATTATTATTATTATTATTATTATTATTATTATTATTATTATTTATTTTTAAAAAACTTCTCTGCAGTGAATTAACCCAAGTTCCCTCCTTATATGTATGAATCTTTCTTCACATAAAGGTTTTGTAAAAATATCAGTCCATTGATCACTTGTACTTATAAATTCAAGAATTATATCTTCCTTTTGAACATGGTCTCTCAAAAAATGATGTCTTATGTCTATATGCTTAGTTCTTAGTGTGAAATTGGATTCTTAGATATATTTATGGCACTTTGTATTATCACACTTTATCGGAATTGTTTTATATTCTAAATTAAAATCCTTTAATTGTTGTTTCATATATAGGATTTGTGCACAACAACTTCCTGCGGCTATATATTCAGCTTCAGCGGTAGATAAAGCTATAGAATTTTGCTTCTTTGAAAACCATGATACCAATGGTTGTCCTAGAAAATGACATGTGCTACTTGTACTTTTTCTATCAATCTTACATCCAGCATAATCAGCATCAGAATAACTAATCATGTCAAAATCCGTGTCCTTTGGATACCATAATCCTAGATCAAGTGATCCTACTAAGTACCTAAGAATTCTTTTTACAGCTGTTACGTGTGATTCCTTGGGATTTGATTGAAATCTAGCACACATACATACACTAAACATAATATCCGGTCTACTAGCAGTTAAATATAGTAGGCTACCAATAATTCCTCTATAGTTAGTAATATCTACTTGCTTTCCTTTTTCATCTCTATCACGACTTGTAGTTGTACTCATAGGAGTTCTTATTGGTTTACTTTGTTCCATATCAAACTTTTTAAGCATATCTTTGATGTACTTAGTTTGAGTTATGAAAGTTCCATTTTTAGCTTGTTTTATTTGTAGTCCTAAAAAATAATTTAACTCTCCCATCATAAATCTACATATATTTGGACTATTAGCATATCATTGTTTTTGGATTTTATGAATAAGGTACTATCAACTTTACCTCTTATAAATTCACTTTTAAGTAAAAATTTACTTAACTTTCATACCAAGCTCGTGGAGCTTGTTTTAAACCATAGAGAGCTTTTGTCAATTTGAATACATAGTTTGGATTTTTAGAACTTTCAAAACTGGGGGGTTGTTTGACATACACTTCTTCATTTATATATCCATTTAAAAAAACACTTTTTACATCCATTTGATATAGCTTAAAATCCTTATGAGCTGCATAAGTTAAAAACATCCTAATAGCTTCCATCCTAGTTACTGGTGCAAATGTTTCATCATAATCAATTCCTTCTTCTTGATTGTACCCTTGAGCCACAAGCCTAGCTTGATTTCTTATAACAATTCCATTTTCATCTTTCTTGTTTCTGAACACCCATTTAGTTCCTATAATTGATTTATCTTTAGGTTTTGGTATAAGTTCTCATACTTGACTTCTTTCAAACTGATTTAATTCCTCTTGCATTGCTATAATCCAAGTGACTGGTGCAAACTGTAAGTGCATAGTATCGTAGTTTTATAATATAATGATGTGTAGAGTATCGTCCTCAGGGATTGATGTCTTAATTTTACCAAGTATCGAAATTTTACTAACCTTGATTTTATTTAGAAAAATTAACAATTTTAGACTGCAAAATTTAAACAAAGTTACTTTAAATAAATTATTCAGGAGAATTTAAAACTAGATACCGCGTGTCAAATTGATGATGGTGAAAACTTCTAGGAAACCGATTTCACCTAGTTTCTCACTATGCTTTACTCATTTAGCTAATTAAACTTCGTTTTCTCTGTTTGTTAGCAAATCGTCAATTTTTCCAAAAGCCTCTTTCGATAGTCAATCGGAACCTATTCTTGTTTATTATTTAACATAAGAGTATGCAAATTAATAACGCAAGAACACAGTAAGACCCTCGATTTTTAATGTTACGTAGGTTCATACAAGTCTTTCGATCTTTATATTTACCTACGCTGAATTATCCAAGATCTATCCTATAATCCCCCCTTTCGGTAGCAAATCAAAAGACTAAAATCATTTAATTAATGGCCAGTTAATTAAAAGCATTAGGCACAGAATAACTCAAACAAACATTAATGAAAATTACTTCAGATTAGCATCAAAAAGCAAGCATAGTTCGAAACTGGCTACATCATTTTCCTAAAATTCAAAAATTTAGTTCATTCCGAAAATTAAATCCAATATAACAGATTTCACCATATTTTCTTTAATTTGGAGCGTATGGGAAAGATCAATACACGCCGCACCGCCGTCACGCATCACGAACACCCCAAACACCGCCGTTGTTTGCCGCCTTCCGATTCTGAAAAGATAGTATTTTTGCGTGCTTCCAACTCTCCTTTGCTGGCTGTGTGTGTATCTCCGCAGCACCCCCCAAAAGAATACCACAAGAAAGCTCTCCAAAAAATAATTTTTTTTAAGAAGCTCTTTGTGGTTTGGCCTCCCTTGTGTGTTTCACCAAGAAAAATCTTTTCTTTTCTTTTCTATGGTTTGGCCTCTCTCTTCAGCCCCAGCGCACGCTGCTCTCTCCAAATCTCCTCTTGCACACGGCACTCCCCCCACAAGGAAACCCTCCCTTGTTGACTTTTCCATCCTTTCCTTTTATCCTTTCTTTCTTTGCTTTTCTTTCCTTTCTTTTTTTCTTTCCATTCTTTTGTCTTTCCTTTGTATGTACCCAGCGCACACTGCCCTTATGAGATGACCTGGCTGCATGGCTGGGTCACATCTCATTTTTTGATTTTTTGATTTTCTTTTTTTTTTTCAAAGGTACATGAACTGCCCTCCTCTTTCAAGCCCACTTTAGACCCTCTTACAGCTCGTAACTCTCAAATCTTAAAACACAAAAGATGTAGAGCTCTTTTTCAGAATTTCCCAGAATTTTGAATCATCTCGATCGGAGCTTGTATGAGAAAGTTACGCCAAGATTACAAAGAATTGTCGAAAAAATCCATAAAACGGCGTATGCTAACTTCACGTCTGATTTCGGCCTTGATGCTGCCAGTATTTTGCAAAACACAAAACACGAAAATTGTATATTGTTTTCTTATCTTTCTATGGCATCTTGAATCATCTGAATCAGAGGTTGGATGAGAGAGTTACGTACAGATTGCAAAGTATCGTCAGTTTTTTTTAGCTTCCAACAATTGCTCTGCAATAAAAAACACCAAAATTTCATACATTACTCAATAAAACCCAAATTTTATAAATAGAACACAATGTTAGAATATTGAGAGTAGTTAGGCATTTAAATACAAAATATCATTTGCAATGCATGAATTAAAGCACCTAATTACGCATTTTAAGCGCGTAATCACTAAGAATCATCATTTAAAGCATCTTCAATATTTTTAGGTTCATCTTGGGACAAAAATGCATAATGATTACAAATATTCTTTAGTGAGGCTCTCGTAGTTATCTCTTTTGATGTTTCACCAAGTATTTGTTCTTTTGGATGATTTTTGTTATATTTCCATTCTTTAGGAAGGTTTAGATTTTCTACAAAGTTTTCATTTGAGACTACATTATTCTTTTCTTCCTTTATATCAATATCTTTTTCTTTTTGAAGAATAACTTCTTTTTCATCATTCATGTCTTTAATGTCTAAACTATTTGTTTCATCAAAAGTTATATGAATTGATTACATGATTGTAGAAGTTCTTTTGTTGAAAATCCTATAAGCTTTACTACTTGTTGAATAACCTAAGAAGATACCTTCATCTGATTTTGCATCAAATTTTCCTAGATCATCTTTAGTATTTAATATAAAGCACTTACAATCGAAAACATGAAAGTAGGAAATATTAGATTTTCTAACTTTCCAAAGTTCATAAGGTGTTTTATCTATTTTTGATCTTATTGAAACCCTATTTACAATATAGCATGCTGTGTTTACAGCTTCTGCCCAAAAGTATTTGGGCAAATTATTTTCATTTAACATTGTTCTTGCCATTTCTTGTAAAGTTCTGTTTTTCCGTTCAACAACTACATTTTGTTGTGGAGTTCTAGGTGCAGAAAAATTATGAGTTATTCCATATTCATTACAAAATCTTTCAATTTCCTTATTTTTAAACTCTCTTCCTTGATCACTTCTAAAACTTGTTACATTGTAACCTTTCTCATTTTGTAATTTCTTATATAAGTTTATTAAATGGTTACATGCTGCATCTTTGTTTGCTAAAAATATTACCCAAGTGTATCTTGAATAATCATCTACTATAACAAAAGCATATTGCTTGCCACCTATGCTTAAGGTTCTAGTTGGGCCAAATAAATCTAGATGTAAGAGTTCTAGAGGTCTTTTAGTGGATATGTATTTTTTCTTTTTAAAACTAGTTTTTACTTGTTTTCCCTTTTGACATGCATCACACAACTTGTCTTTTATGAATTTAGTATTTGGTAGTCCTTTTACAAGATTTTTCTTAGATAATTTTGATAGTAAATCCATGCTAGCATGACCTAGTTTCCTATGCCATAACCAACCTACTTCATTCATAGTTGTTAAACAAGTTATGTTTTAATTTGTTATTTTCTCAAGATTTATACAATATACATTATTTATTCTATAAGCCATAAATAGGATTTCTTTGTTTTTGGGATTTTGAATAATACATTTTTCCTTCATGAAAATTACTTCAAAACCTTTATCACTTAATTGACTAATACTTAAAAGGTTATGTTTTAGTCCTTCCACTAATAACACATTATCTATAGTAAGTGAAAATTCTTTACTAATTTTTCCAATACCAATAATTTTACCTTTGGCATTGTCGCCGAAGGTTACGTATCCCCCATCCTTTTGTTTAAGAGTAGAAAACTTGGTCTTGTCACCGGTCATATGCCTTGAGCAACCGTTGTCCAAGTACCATTTGTCCGTTGTCATTGTTGTCCTAAGGCAAACCTACAATGAGGGACACTATATGTTAGTTTTTGGTACCCAAATTCTTTTGACTTTCTTTATTTTGTTATTAGTTCCATTATTTGCTTTCCATTCCCCTTGGATTTTAACATATTTTCTTTTTAATGGACAATTAAACATCACATGTCCTTTAGTTTTACACATATAACAAGTGATATGTTCATGTTTGTTATTTGATGAGGTACTAGCATAAAACTTGGCTTCCTTAACAAAATATCCCATATATAACTTTTTATTGTTTTTATTTGTCTTACTATTGTAGCCTATTCCTTCTTTTTTTCCATGAAGTCTTTGTTGTCCAATCATCTTTTCAAAGTTTTCTTTTCCTTTGGTAAAATCATAGATTATCTTTTCTTTATCCTCAATTCCCTTTTTGAGTTCATTTATTTTTAAATCTTTCTTATTTAAACATTCTTTATGAGTTTTATCTAACTCTTGTTTTACTACATTTAATTCTTCTTCCAGCTGCTTATTATAAGTATGTCTTTCTTCTTCAATAACTTTGAATGATTCAAGTTGTTTTGCTAGCTCTTGATTTTTATCTTTCAAAATCATGTTTCTTTTAGACACTTTTATAAATCTTTTATGGAGTGAGAATAACTCAGCTTGTAATTCCTTATAATATGGAGTGAGAATAACTCAGCTTGTAATTCCTTATAAGAGGGCAAGCTATCACATGACTTATCACAAGACTCATTTTGAGATTCTGATGAAGAGTAATAAGAATATACCTCTTCATTGTTTGCCATGAAGCATATATTTGCCATCTCCTGTTCACTTGATTCGATTTTAGTTTCGCTGGAGCTCGAGTCATCCCAAGTAGCTTTCATTGCTTCCTTCTTTTTCTTTTTGTCTTTCTTGAATGATGGACAGTCAGGTTTGATATGCCCTGGTTTTTTGCAATGATAACAAATTGGTAAATCATTCTTACCTTTACTTTCTTTCCTACTTGTCTCTCCTTTTTCAGTTTTCTTTTTATTAAACTTTTTAGGAAACCTTTTATTTCTTCTAAAAAATTTTCCTAGTCTCTTAGTAATAAAAGCCAGCTCATCTTGATCTAAGTCACTTGTTTCACTTTCTTCTTCACTAGTGCTATGGCTAGATGCTTTTAGAGCAATAGATTTTTTATGCTTAGATTCAGGATTTCTTTCCTTCAATGCCATTTCACACGTGAGAAGTGACCCGATAAGTTCATCTAGTGAAGTAGTCTTTAAATTTCTCGCTTCTGTGATAGCTGTGGCCTTTGGTTCCCAAATAGAAGGTAGGCCTCTTAAAATTTTTCTGATCATTTCATATGTAGTATAAGTTTTTCCTAAGGCACTTAAGGAGTTTATTATGTGAGTAAACCTAGTATACATGTTTGATATGGTTTCATCAGAATTCATTTTAAAAGCTTCGTATTCACTTGTTAACATGTCTATCCTGTTATCTCTAACATCAACAATACCTTCATAAGTTACTTCTAGTTTATCCCAAATTTCTTCAGCTGTTTTGCAGGCCTTGACTCGGTTAAACTCATTAGCATCCAATGCACAATATAATGCATTTATAGCACTTGCATTTATTTGTAGCATTTTATAGTCTAGGTCAGTCATATCTTTCTTTTCTTTAGGAATATGTTTTCCATCAACTATTTTAGTAGGGATAAGATTTCCATCTAAGACTACTTCCCAAGCTTTCCAATCCATGTGTTGGAGATATATTTCTATTCTCTTTTTCCAGAAAGTATAATTGTGTCCACAAAAGATTGGTGGATGGGTTGAAGATTGACCTTCACCAAAGGGTGCTACTCCAATATTTGCCATTTAGATCTTTTTATAGTTTCTTGTTAGGAATCTTTATAACTCGCTCTGATACCAATTGAAATTAGGAATAGCTTCCCAAGAGTGGGGGTGAATTGGAATCTTTTTAATTTTAATGCTTTTTAATCTTGTTCTTTAGATACTAGATAGAGCACAACAAATAATATATAGACACACCTTAGAATACTTGTAATTTAACCAAACAAGATAAGCAATAAAGTTTAAACAATTTAATTACTTAATCAAGAATAATATATATATTGTTGATTTCCCTGTGAATATGTATCACCAGCTTTGAATTAACTTCCGGTATGTACCTTTCTTGATTAAGATTTTCGCAGATTAACCAACGTACTCCCTTTTGGGTTTCCGCAAACGGTTAATCAAAAACGTACTTTCTAAAATACCAAGAATCTTTATTTCTTTCTCTTTAAAACTTATTACCTGCACTTTGAAATCATACAACACAGAAAATAACGTATATAAAATAGAGAGAAAGACACAAGATTTTTACGAGGTTCGACTTCAACATAGCCTACGTCCTCGCCCTTGGCAAAATACCAAAGGTTTCCACTATCGTAGTTCCGTTACCGGGTGGAACAAAACCTGTTTACAATCACTCCTTTGGTCAAGGCTAGAGCCCGCCTTCTCCAAACAATATATCCTTGTTTGGTCAATGCTCCAACAGCCTGGAAACGTTCAAAATCTATAAAAGAAATATCAAAACCTGATGTACAAGAGAAGCTCACTCAAAGAGCAGATTAGTACAGATAAGAACTATGTACTTCAAAAGATAAAATATCAACAATGAAATAAACTTTTGAAGCTTTTCAAAGAATTCACCAAAATCCTTTTCTCCAGATAAGAAATCAGTAATTCTTCAGGATTTGATGAACAAAATATCAGAACAACAATACGTTCAGCTTTACAAGAGATTGAGTAAGAGATATTAGAACAAGAGAGCTTTAAGAGAGTTTTCAATACTTGAATGAATTTCTTAATTCACAAGAACCATATATTTATAGGCTTTCAAGTGGGTTCCCTTGTTGTAAGAGTTTCCTTAAAAAGTTTCCCAATTTGTTTAGAAAATTTGGGTTTCAAACGGCTATATTTTAAAAATAAGAATTTTAAAAATTTTGTCCATTGAACAGTGTTCAGTTGACTGAAGCATCGTGGTTAGTCAACTGAAGTTCCTTAAACCCTTCAAAATTTGAACTAGATACAGGGTCAGTCAACTGAAGTCAGAGTTCAGTTGACTGAAATCGCAAGTTCAATTGACTAAGGTCACAGGTTCAGTTGACTGAAGTGTCTTATACTTTCAAAAATTAAAACAGGATACAGGGTCAGTCATCTAAAGTCAGAGTTCAGATGACTGAAGTCGCAGGTTCAGTTGACTGAGGTCACAGGTTCAGTCAACTGAAGTTACTGCTGCAACTCTTTGCCTGTTCTGAAAATTCTTCAGTCAGCTGAACTTATTCTTCGATTGACTGAAGTAATTCTTCAGATGTTTGAACTCAATGTTCAGTCAACCGAAGTCTTTACTTCAGTCATCTGAACTGAAAAGTTCAGTTAACTGAAGTCTCTACTTCAATCATCTAAACTGAAAAGTTCAGTCAACTGAAGTCTCTACTTCAGTCTTCTTTATTTTCTTTTAAGAAAAAAAACTCTTTTGTTCTCCCATGAAAAAAAATATTTGATTTAAATAAGTCTTTAAACATTAATAATCTCTTAGAAAAAGCTTCAAAATATATTTCAAAGATATTTTGCCTTTTGAAATACTTACATATATGTTTCCTAGGCCTTCAAGCTTGAGTCCTCTCATGTCTTGAGATATCTTTAAACAATTTTCTTGAGCTTCAACAATATCAGACCCTTCATGAATCTTTGAGAAGATATCTTCATACTTGACTTACACTTATTCTTCTTATAAATCATACTTGATCTAAATTTGAGCTTTGCTTTGAATTACACTTGATTCATATTTCTTGAAACATCAAAACTCAACTTTTCTTAAGTTAAATCATCCTTTGTTTGTTATCACCAAAATCAATTGAAAGACCTTGCTAGGCCAACAGTGGAAAATGAGCAGGTCGTGACAGCTTGGTATTAGAGCCTAGGTTGCTAGGTTCTGTAGACTTTAGAGCGCAGCAGGAACGATACTAGAGTTTAGGAAAGGATTTGAGGTTTTGTTCTACAGTCTAGAGGCAGGGAATTCCGTGGTAGTTTCTGTGTTTTTCCTAGGGTGACGATTTCAAGAAAACCATAGTAAGCTATTGTCAGGTTGTGTTCCTAAAATGTAGGACTGGGGATTAGAAATGAGTTAGAAATGTTGAGATAAGTGGTGAGGATAGGTGGGTAAATTATGAGGATAGGATTACTGAATTGCAACTGCTATTTTCCAAGATGGATCCAAAAGGAAATAGTGCCCATGCGAGTGGCAGTGATGGAGCAGGACCATCAGGTGCAGCTGGAACAGACTCTGACGTGGTATTACGTAGCGTGGCTCAGCAGGTTATGGCTGAGATTGCTAGGAGTTAGAGGGAGTAGAGTGGTCCATCTACAGGCCAAGGGTGCACCATAGAGAAGTTTACGAAGATGAATCCTTCAGCGTTCTCAGGCCGAGTTGATCTTGTAGCCGCTAAGAATTGGATATAGGAGACCAAGAAAATCTTGACTGTACTGCAGTGTACTGAGGAACAGAGGGTCCTCTTTGCCACCTATAGATTGACAGGAGAGGTTGAGAGGTGGTGGACTGCGGTGAGACTATTGGAGCAGTAGAGGGTGACTCCAATATCTATGACATGGGGCCGGGTTAAAGATCTGTTCTTTGATAGGTATTTTCTAGCTACTGTGAGGGAGGCTAAGGTAGAAGAGTTCCTGAGTCTAAAGCAGGGACAGCTATCCATCCAGCAGTATGCAGCACGTTTTATCGAGCTCTCTCGATTCACCCCATACATTGTTCCTGATGAGGTGAAGAAGGTGAGGCAGTTTGAGAGAGGCTTAAGGCGGAGTATATTTAGGCAGGTGGTGGTGCTGCGGATCCAGGACTTTGCTGAGTTGGTCGACAGGGCAGTCTTGGCAGAGATTGGTGAGCGACTTGATGCAAAGGAGTAGGAACAGAGGAAGAGATCTGCATCTACCGGCTACCAGTAGGGTCATAAACCGAGCCAGTGGAGAAAAGGAAACCATGGCAGAGGACGGAGACAGGAGACGGGAGGACGCGAGGTGCAGACAGGGCAGGGTCCTCCAGTCTGTTAAATTTGTGGTTGGAGGCACTAGGGAAAGTGTCAAGCTGTTGGTGTAGTGTGCTATCGCTGCGGTAGATCGGGGCATATAGTGCGAGATTGTCCTACCCCACCGAATGCAGCTCCGGTGTGCTATCGCTGTGGTAGATCGTGGCACATGGTACAAGATTGCCCTACCCCACCAGATGCAGTTCCAGCTCATAGATCACATCGGGGAGGCTATCAGGCGTCACGTGGGGGTCAGCAGAGGAATACGACACCAGCTAGGGTGTTTACTCTGACGCCGAGTGAGACTGAGACGTCAGGTAACGTAGTGACAGGTATGGTCATTATGCTTTCTTTTAAAGTTATTGCATTATTTGATTTAGGAGCTACACACTCGTTTGTATCTTCGGGGTATGTTAAATTATATGGGGCTGAAACACAATCATTAGATGTTGAACTGTTGGTATATACACCGATTGGGTCGGTAGTAAGATGTAGTAGGGTACTTCGAGATTGTCCAGTTGGTATTCAAAGGAAGGCTTTGTCTGCCGATTTGATTGTGCTGGACATGCACGGGTTTGATGTTATATTTGGCATGGATTGGCTAGCAGCTAATTTTGCCAGCATAGATTGCCGTGCACGATAAGTGATATTCAGATCTCCGGGGGAAGCAGAATTTAAGTTCGTAGGATCGCAAGTACAATCTCTGCCTCAGCTAGTTTCAGCTATTCAGGCCAGGAGACTATTACTGAGTGGGTGTCAGGGGTTTGTGGTTGTGGTGAAAGAGATGTCAAAAAATGAATTGAAACTTGCTAGCACGCCTGTAGTAAAGGAGTTTACAAATATTTTCCCAGATGAGTTACTAGGCTTGCTAGCCGATCAAGAGGTAGATTTTTCCATAGATCCACTTCCAGGTACATCACCTATTTCCAAAGTGCCTTATTGAATGGCACCAGTAGAGTTGGCAGAATTAAAAAAAATCAGTTGCAATGTGATGACCCAAAAATATATATACGATTAAAGCACAATAATAATAAAATAATAAAAATGGTCATTAAGTTAATATCAATATAGAAGTGTTTTTTTTCTGTAGGATCCTTGATTCCATGTTTGATGTCTAAGAAAGACCTTGTCTAAGCGAGTGCTCAGAGACCATTGCGGCTCAGTCGCTCCTTAGAGGTCGGCCTGGTCAAAATGAAATTTTATAGGATAAACAGGATAGACACTGTTGGTACACGTAAATAAGTATATATACATAAAATAGTGTTTTGACAGACACAATTTGTAGAAATACATAATAAGATGATAATAATATAGGTATCAAATGTGGGGCCCACAAGACTATGTGGGGTCCACATAAGTCCCGGAGTCACAAGACACTGTTTATATACGTAAATAAGTACATAAAATAATATTTTGACTGATATAATTTGTAAAAGTATATGATAAAATAATAATAATATAGGTATCCTATGCGGGGCCCACAAGACTGTGTGGGGCCCACATGAGTCCCGAAGCCGTGTGGAGGTTTACATGAGTCTCGAAGCTGTGTAGGGCTCATAAAATCGTATAAGGATTCTTGGAATTACGTAAGATCCGTTTGGGTCTCGAAGTGGTGTGGGGCCCACAAGGGGCCCACATGATTTTTTAAAATTCAAATTTAATTCTTATTCAAAAATAAATAATAAAATAAATAAATACTAAAAATGGTTCAAAATTAATAACAATGATAATAATGATTAAGAAAAATAATAAAATAATTAACTAATTGATTAATTAATTAGGTAAGTGATTAATTAAAAATTTATTTAATGGGAATGGTGGCAAGCACTCCCACATGGCCTCCATCCCCATCTCATACTCAACCCATACCTTGCACATCCCTTGCCCATTCTTTAATTTTTAAAAATTATAATTTCACCAATCTCCCCACACTTTTATGAATTTCATTTCTTCCCCAAAATTTTCCTATAAATAGGAAGCTCTCAACCTTCATTTTTCACAACAATTTTTCAAGGAAGAGAAGAATTAGTGAGTGAAAGTGATGGGGATCAACACGCCTTATGTATCCCTTTTACTGATATGATGACACATGGACGACCTCCCGATCTCCACTCCTTTGCTGACATGGTGACACGTGGACGACCTCCAGATGTCCACTATTGTTTATATCTATTTTGCAGGAACATATGGGATTAATTGAAGATCATCTACTTCTTTGATGGAAGACTTTTTTATGTGAAGACTTTGCTATTGTGTTAATTTATATTTTTTGTGGATATGTTATTTCAAGATTATTAGGTGCTTGAAGACCATGCTTGAAGACCCAAATGAAGTATTGAAGCAAAGTCCAACTCAAAACTCATGTGGCCCCCACATGGCTCCAATGGGTCCCACACGGTTTTGGCCTTCCTTTTGGAATGTGTTTAAATTTCAAATTTGAATTGTAATAATGCAAGACAACTAAGCTTGACTTGTGTGCTTATGAGTTGGAGTTCCTTGTTTTTTAGTAAGTATTAATTGTGTTAGGTTAATAGTTGTTGAAAGTTGAGAGTTGTTGTTGAAAGTTATGGAGAGTTGTTGTTGAAAATTGTTGAGAGTTGTTGAGTGTTTAAAGCTTTGTCTCCTAGGCTATACCTATAAATAGCTTTCTTATTGTAAGAACATGAAGTTGAAGTTGAATATTGAAGAAGCATCTCTTTGCTTGAGCTTGTAAAGCTTGTTCCTCTCCTTGTGAGTGAGTAGTGTGAGGCTACGGCGTTCTCTCCGGAGATCAAGTGGTGAGAGACCACTAAACTATCCAACGACTTCATCAACCCCTCCTCCATCTAATATTCTCACGGCCCCCATCAACACCACACGGCCAGCGTCTTCATATACCCACACGACGATCATCATCTACACTTCATTGCTGTGTTCATCTTGTGATTCAAAGCTTGTACAAAGGACCAACGGTATGACCTAACTACGTGTGGAACAACGTCAAGTCATCCAAACCAATATCTTGGTAACTTCAATACTTGTGTTTGAATTTTTTTATATTTTGAAAACCCTTGCTAGTAGATTTAAATCACATCTTTGAATAGCCCATTTGATTCATAGATTGCAATATTGGTACTTGCTAGTTAAAATCAATTGTATGAATATTAGTTTGCTAACATAGAACTTTTATTCTTGAATCTTTGAAATAACAACTTCTTAGTATATAACTTGATTCCTTTGTGAAAGAACCAATCGGGACTTAATTGCTGGACAAGTCATACACCTTTTCAAAATCCTTGAACATGTGAAATAAAACATGATTTATTGTGTTTATGTTCGGATAATTAAATTCTTAAATTAAAGTGTTTAAGTGTATGTGCTTGTGTGAGGGTTGAATCGTAGGACATAGGTCGACCTTTCCCGTCCTACATCAGAAAGAAATTGTGGTGGAGAGAGAATTTTTGAGTAAGTTCTCAATCACCCACTCTTTCCGATCTCATTTCTTAGAGATAGTTACAGTGTTCGTAAGGAAGAAGGTAAGTAAATTTTGATTATGTTTGTTTTTTTTTTTATTTAAAATTCATGCCCGAGTTTATTTTATAAGTAAATTTCAATTATGTTAATTAGTTCTACAAAATTTCCATGAGTTTATTTTTACGCGTATTTAATTATACCAGTTCTATCTTTAATATACTTGCATCTATTTTTGGGTTAAGAAATGTTCTAATCCCCTCGGGTAAATTTTCAACATTTATTTCTATTCAAAAATAAAATTATATATATTTTTAACACAAAAATTGTATGGCATGAGTTTATTTCTACGTTACATTTTTTATGAAAATATGAGTAAAGATGAGATTTTCACGATATTATTTTAAATTGCATAAATTATAATAAGATGATTTTAAAACCCCTTATGGCAATGAAAGTTCAAAGTTACGGATGTCCGATACCGTAGCTTAAAGTTTATACGGATCAGAGTGCACCCACACTGTTTACAGAGTGGTTATTTATGTTAGTGGATTTCTCCTAAGTGCACACCTGGTTCCGGACCAGGACTTAATAAGGAAAATCTCACCTAAAGTTTACGTACGTTGATTTAGTTTGGTCGGCCAGCCAACTATGTCCAGTCTTCGGACCGCACAACCCAGTCATGGGGGTAAACATGACTTACGGCAAACAGGCCTAAAGGTGGTTTTTACAATATATGTTTATACATATTTAATTACGTGTACAAAGTTACTGATGATTTGAAGGAAAAGTATAAGTTTACATGAAAATGATCATTTTAGTGCTTAAATGACGATCTAAAGAAAACGTATAAGGAAAAGTATATGTATATTTATCATTAAATATTTATACAGTTTTAAAGTTAAAAGTTTAATTTAACAGTTATAGTATATGATTATAAAATTTTACTGTTATAGTTGATGGTAAAAGTTTTATGTAAAAATTTTTAAATTTATATTTATTCTAGAGACAGTTTTGAAATTATAATATTAAATATTGTTTTATGAAATTTTTAAAAAGCTCATTTTTGCCACTCACTAATAATAATCTTATTTACTTACTGAGCGTCGTCTCACTCCAATCATATTTTTATTTCAAATAACTCTGAAGAGCATGTTGGAAATCAGGCTTAGCAAGCATGCAGGTGGGGATAGAAAAATAAAGATTTTTTTAGAAATATTAGTATGATGCCAGATATTTATGCTTATGTAATTTTTCTTCTTTTGAAATAAATGATTGTAATATAGATAATTAGTGCTCTAGTTTAATAATAATTGAGTTTATTTGCTTCCGCTGTAACCTTAGATCCGGCTATCATCAGGTAAAGGTAAAAGCAGAAGACGTCTCGAAGACGGCCTTCAGGACCCGGTACGGGCATTACGAATTTCTCGTTATGCCGTTTGGATTGACGAATGCTCATGCGGTATTTATGGACTTGATGAACAGAGTCTTCCATCGATACCTAGACCAGTTTGTTGTTGTTTTAATTGATGATGTACTGGTCTATTCTAGGAACTATGAGGAGCATGAGACGCACTTGAGGCAGGTTTTGCAGACACTTCGGGAAAAGAAGTTGTACGCCAAGTTCAATAAATGTGAATTTTGGCTTGAGAAGGTCGTGTTCTTAGGGCATGTTATATCTGGAGACGATATTTCTGTGAATCCTAGCAAGATTGAGACAGTAGTGAATTGGGCTAGACCGAGAAATGTCCGGGAGATTAGGAGTTTTTTGGGGCTAGCTGGATATTACCGTCATTTCGTTGAGGGATTCACAGCTTTGTCAGGACCCTTGACACGACTGACAAGGAAGAATGTCATATTTGAGTGGGACGACTGCTATAGGCAGAGTTTTCAAGAGCTGAAGTAGAGGTTAGTCACAACACCAGTTTTGGTTATCCCATCTGGGGGTGAGGGGTATGTCATTTACAGTGATGCGTCCTTGAAAGGACTTAGCTGTGTATTGATTCAGCATGGCAAGGTAGTTGCGTATGCGTCCAGGCAGTTGAAAGAATATGAGAAGAACTACCCTACATACGATCTTGAATTGGCTGCAGTAGTACACGCGTTGAAAATTTGGAGGCATTACCTGTATGGCGAGCAGTGTGAGATTTTCTCCGACCACAAGAGCTTAAAGTATTTCTTTACACAAAAGGAACTGAATATAAGGCAGAGAAGGTGGTTGGAGTTGATTAAGGATTTTGATTGTACCATTAGTTATCACCCGGGGAAAGCGAACGTGGTAGCTGATACGTTGAGTAGGAAATCCAAGGAGCCAGTGTTGACGGCTATGGGGATCCAACATCCGATCATGATGGATCTAGAGAGACTCGGCATAGAGTTAGTAGAGAGTGATCTCCCAGTATGTATTGCCAGCCTAGTGGTACAGCCTACTCTGCAAGAAAGAATTAAAGCCGCTCAAAAGGAAGATCCAGTATTAGCAGAGGTGATAGGCAAAGTACAGATGGGTCAGGGGGAGGATTTCAGTATTGCAGATGACGGAACTTTGCAGTTCCATTCCAGATTATGCGTTTCTACAGATACTGAGATCAGGAAGACTATTTTAGAAGAAGCTCATAGATCTTTTTATACCACTCATCCTGGTAGTACGAAGATGTATAGAGACTTGCGTGAAACATTCTGGTAGAGTGGCATGAAGAGAGAAATCTCCGAATATGTAGCCCAGTGTTTGACGTGCCAACAGGTAAAGGCTGAGCACCAGAGGCAGGCAGGACAGTTGCAGCCATTATTCATCCTAGAGTGGAAGTGGGATCATATATCGATGGACTTTGTGTCAGGATTGTCGACGGAATTACATGGCCAGAATGCCATCTAGGTGATTGTTGACCTTTTGACTAAGACCGCCCACTTTATACCTATCAAGATTAGCTACTCCCTCAGCTGTTTAGCAGAGATTTACATTCAAGAGATAGTACGTTCTCATGAGGTGCCAGTATCGATTGTGTCGGATAGAGACCCGCGATTTACATCACGATTTTGGAGAAGTTTGTAGAAGGCTCTGGGGTTTCAGTTATCGTTTAGTACAACATTCCATCCTCAGTCAGAAGGGCAGACTGAGAGGACGATACAGATATTAGAGGACATGCTCAGAGCGTGTGTACTAGACTTTGGGGGTAGTTGGACTCAGTTCATGCCGCTGGTAGAGTTCACGTATAATAACCGTTATCAGTCTAGCATTGGCATGGCACCATTTGAGGCTCTGTACGGTAGGAGATGTCGTTCTCCTTTGTTTTAGGATGCAATGGGTGAGCAATGAGTAGTGGGGCCAGAACTTGTGCAGCAAGCGCGTGATAAGGTTCGGCTTATCAGAGACAGGATTAGTGTAGTTCAGAGTCGACAGAAAAGTTACGCTGACCATCGCCGCAGGAATTTAGAGTTTGATGTGGGTGATCACGTATTTTTGAAGATAGCTCCGATGAAAGGGGTTATGCGCTTTGGAAAGAAGGGTAAACTTAGTCCTAGGTTTATCGGTCCATTTGAGATTCTAGATAAAGTGAGATCGGTAGCCTACAGGCTAGCTTTGCCACCTGTGTTGTCCGGGATCCACGACGTATTCCATGTGGCTATGTTGAAGAATTTCGAGGACGAAATTCTTTTAAGGGGGGAGGAATGCAGTAACCAGGAAAAATAAAATTTAAGAAAAATAATAATAATAAAATAATAAAATAAAATAAAATAATTAAATTAACAAATAAAATGAATAGTATGATGAGAAAAAAAATATATATATATATATAAATAAGTTATTATGATATATATGTAATATATATAAGTTAAAGGTATATATATATAAAGTGGTACAAGCTTCTCCAAGAAGCTTTGCTTTAATTAGTAATTATTATTATATTAATATATATATATATATATATATATATATATATATATATGATTGCACAAGTTTCTCTAAGAAGCTTATTTTAATTTTGAACAATTCTCTCTCTCTCTCTCTCCTATGACTCTCTCTCTCTCTTCAATTTCGGGCCAGTTTTACGCAGGATCGACAAATTGAAGCCACCACAATGCTCCTAGCGAAGTTCTCTACAAATCTGCCGGAGCGGATCGTCAGGAAAACGAAATTTGATTTCATCCCAAATCCAGGGTAAGGCTTTATACTCAATATTTGGATTTTTGACAGTTGAAGAAAGTGATATATGCGTTGAAATATTAAAGTTTAATACTGAGAGTTTTTCATTTCTAGGGGTGTTGATTGGGAACGTTGGAAATTATCCCTAAGTTGAGGTAAGGCTTTTTAAGCCGAATTTAACTTCGTGGTAGTTATAGAAAATGTTGTACGTACGAAAATACTGAACTTTAATTCTACGAGTTTTCATTTTCAGGGTGTTGAGTTGAGAACCCTGCATGTGTAGGGGAAATTTTCTTAGGGGCATTTCAGGAATAAGGTAAAAGGATAAACTAAGTTAGTTTTGTTTTGAGAAAATGTATGTATATGTATATATTTAGCATCTGATTTGCGGAAAATGTATATATATTTATATATATGTTTTATATTTGAAAAATACTGTGAAAATGATCGTATGATTGAATATGTGAAAATCCGCTTGTGTGGCATAAGTATAAAATGTATAAAAAACTGTTTTTTGGGAATGTGATTATGGCACGGGTTTTTATAATGGGAAAACCGGCGTACGGGCTGAGATATTTTTATATGTATATGTGATTTTCCGGCCTACGGGTGGTGCTATGTGGATGAGATTTGCCAACGTACGAGCTGTGCTATGTGATTTACCAGCGTACGAGCCGAGCTATGTGATTTGCCAACGTACGAGCTGTGCTATATGATTTGCAGGCGTGCGGGCCGAGCTATGTGAGTTGCCAGCGTACGAGCTGTGTTATGTGATTTGCCGGCGTACGGGTCGAGCTATGATAAAATGTGTAATTTCGGCACATGGGTCGATGATTTTCATGAAATATGTATATATGAAAAATGATATGATTGATTTGATAATTATTGATATGAGATATCCATGTATCACGATTTTTAGTATATGTATATGATATCAGAATCTAGTTGGCTTGGTCTAGGCTAGCACTTGCACGGTACCGTTGTTATGTGTCTATGGTCCTCGTGATCATGATATCTGTGTTAACGCTACTGTACGGAGTGGTGTGAGATTAGATGGTCGATGTGGTTGTTTTCAAGAAGTGTGCTGTTATCACCCCTGGTGTACAGACCAGTCTAGGTAGACCCATCGACCTATAGACTACTGTTTGACTTGGCAATGGTCGGCCAACCATTGTCAAGTCCCGCCTTCGGACCACACAACCCTGTCATGTGGGGGTAATACATGACAACAATCAGCTAACATACCTGAATTATTTTATGTTATTATTATTATGAGATGAGATATGTTATGAAAATGCAGTATGTTCTGCCATGTTTTGATTTATATATAAGTTTTCCCAGATTTGATAAACAGTACTGAACATGTTATGTATGATATATGTTGAACACATAATACTCATGTTGCCACACACTAGCATTAGTTTATTTCCCTTACTGAGAGGTGTGTCACCCCTAAATCTTATTAACTCTTTAGGAGCCTTTGATAGGAGAGCGGGAAAAGCCCCGCTGATCTAGAGTGGTTTATCTGCCCTTTTTGAATGGTAAGTTTTTGTTAGGGATAGTATGGTTTTGTGGGAATTGTCCCTAGATTTCATTTTTTGGGATGTATATATGGAAGTACATTGATTGTAGTAACTCTGGTACATTGTGATGTATGATATGATGGTGTGAATATGATTGTACATTTTCTGTTGCGTAGGCTTCTGCTGTATGTTCTAATGTATCCCTAGTACCCATGGGTCCAAGAGGATTATAACCTGCTGAGTTGGAATGTGAGATGTGTGGTATTGATTCTGTGATGATATTAGTATAAAAAAGAAAATATATGGAAAATGAGCGGGCCGTGACAGCTCACATAATGGTCAGTCCAATTTCCTTCTTTATGCCCACAAAACCTTTAATCCATCCTCTTAACTCCTTATATTCCTCATCCAAATAAACATTAAAACTCCATAAGAAATAAGTGGTTTAACTCCTTTCCCAACCTTTATTGCAATGTTTAACATGCTTGGCAACAAAGGAGAATTAGCAACATCAGCAATAATGTAGTTACATATAAAAATGCAAGACATAACACTAACAAGCCTTTTTTTCTTTCACAACAAGCCTTCATTAAATATTGATCATTTATAGGTTGCTTTGAATAGTTTCATCTTTGAAGTTTGTATCTATAGCCCTCAACCTAACTTCAAGAGTATCAAGGTTTATCCATTACCAATTGCTTCTTGGATCTTCACAATACGAAGAAGCACCCTCTAATCGATATTATTTCTTTATGTACTCCTACCTCCACTGCCGCTGTGGCATCCCTTATTATAACTAGGGTTCTATACCAAACCTTTTCCTTTCTTCCCATTCCTTGAATTCCCTAAGACTCTTCATTCTTGCAATTAAAATATCGCAACCTTCATCATCTCCTAACACAAAAAACTCCTCTTTAATTTTCTTCTCTAGATTTCAATATGCAATCTATTTTCCAACCCCTTCCATGTCTTCAACTTCTCTATTTCCTACCCTCATTACATTATGTTCCTCCTAACTTGAAACATTTGGATACTTAGAAACTTCCCTTTTGTTCATGGGCTATGTGCATAGAAAAGATTTGGAAGAGAACAGTGCACTTGAGGAAGCAGTTAATCATATGAGAGCAATGGAATTTCCTTATTAAACTGATTGGAGGTTAGATGATTCTCACAATTGTGGTTGTTTTTCATATTGATTCCCAGAAGACTATGAACAAAGAGTGGTAGATCTTGAAAACAAAATAAAGTGTTTTTAGTGTGCACTATTTTGATGAATGAGCATTGTGATACCCCATGGATGAAAAGACTTAAAAAGATTAGATGTTACTACTCATATCAACAAGGTGCACCTTTCTTTTCGGAACCTTTCCTATAAGAACTCCACAGTTAAGCGTGCTTGTCTTGGAGCAATATTGGGATGGGTGACCTTCTGAGAAATTTTCTTAGGAAGTGTGTGAGTGAGGAAAAAACACATTGAAAAGGATACGTGTTGATCTGTGGGGCCAGTCATTAGTTCGATAAGGCCCCCCCTGTTGTCTAGTCCAGGTGGACGAGGAGAGATGCAGTGCTCCCTGGTAGACCCAGGTTGGGGCGTTACAAGCACAGATTTATTTCAATTCATTTTCTTGCAACAATAACCTACAAGTCCTAGACTAGAGCTTTGATACCATGCAACAATAAATAAAATAAAAGTAGGAATAAAATGCAGTTTTTTTTTTTTTAATTATCAACACATAATAAGAATATATATATATAGACAAACACACACACAATGCCAAACTTTAGATACCAAAAGTAATTACATATATTTATACATGTACCTGTGATACATTTATAGCATGTTAAATGCCCTCTTGAGCTTGAATTCATTGTTTTTCTATAATCAAGTGATATAGATGGTAGCGAAATTCATCACTTTAATAGGGTCTTTTTGTTAGCACTAGAGGAGTCCATAGATGGGCTTAATACACATGAGTGAACACTAACTTGATCTAAAAACTTAAGCCTATTGGATATTGAGTCCAACAATGTATATAAGCACCCATCATCCGCTCAAATTTTTCAATGTGGGACAAACTCACAAGTGGAATTCTCAACAATCTCCCTTTCACTTGTGAGTTCCAATTACTTCCCCTTGAACGAAATTCATCTCCCTCATAGTAGTAAGCCCAATTCTCCAATAGTTGCTCAAGTGGGTCTTACCATCATGCCTCAGATTGCATTTCACGTGTCTTCGAACCAATTCTACCTCCCATGTTTTGACCCTATTCGAATCCATCTTCCAAACCTAGATGATCCTTATTGGTCTCGGTCACACACTTGATCCTATAATTGTTAGCACATCTGGAGAATTAGCTTCACGCTTCGACTCTTTTTTTTTTTTTTTTAATGATATCGCTCACCCAGAGTTGCGAACTGTCGACTCTGATACCATTTGTTAGCACCATAGGAGTCCATAGGTAGGCTTGGTACACATGGGTGAGCACCAACTTGACCCAAAAACTTAAGCCTATTGGGTCTTGGACCCAACTATGTATATAAGCACCCATCATTCACTCAATTTTTCCAATGTGGTACAAAATCACAATTGGAATTCTCAAGAACCTCCCCTTTGAACAGAATTCGTCTCCCTCCTTTGTGGAGAAACCCATTCAACCCTTTAGCCTATTTTCTTTAGGCTCTTTATTAGGATTTTAGAGGCATTTTTACACCTCATTTAAGTAAATAAATTAGCATTGGCAGCATAGAATTCCATCATAAAAGTGAGAGAGAGTTGTGGCAAAAAGGGGGAGAACCACATTGAGAAAATCTAGGTTTTTGGAATAGTACACAGTTTTGATTAGATTAGAGCGTAATGCGCAGTCCAATCGAGCTGATTTTTTGTTGATAGATAGAGGACTCCTAGACTCTAAGTTTGAACGGTCGGATTGATCATTCAAGTACTGTAGCGTGATATTTCAGCTTTTAAACAGTAACCACGTTGAGAAAATCTAGATTTTTGCAATAGTGTGCAATTTTTATCAACTAATAATTGGAGGTTCAAATGTGGTCCGATCGAGTGGATATTTTATTAGTAGATAAAGGACTCAGAGACACTGATTTTGAACGGTTGGATTGGTCATCCAAACACTGCAACATCAAATATCGGCTTTTAAACAGTACGCACGTTGAGAAAATATGAGTTTTTGTAATAGTGTGCAGTTTTGCTCAATCGACGATTGGAGCCATCCGTGGTCCAATCGAACTGAATGTTTATCAATAGATAGAAAACTTATAGAATCTAAGTTTGAATGGTCAGATTGGTCGTCCAAGCACTGTAGCATCAGATAGCGTACCTTTTAACAATAGCCATGTTTTTTTTTTGTGAAATTCTCAACTTTCCCTCTTTGATTTTTAAGTTATCTTGTTGATATCTAAATATGGAGTTATTAAGATCTTGTGCCCACACTTTATCATAGTAAAGTTTTTGAGTGCACTCTTAAGTTTGTAGTTTTTACCCTTTGATTTGAAGGGGTTTTCTACGTCAAATTGTGTATTGTGTGATTGATATTTCTGATTATTTTTGGGCTGATTTTGTGCTGCTAAAAATATATATTTTTTGTTCTATTGTCTTATCATAAGAATTGATTTTATTAATTGGGAGCAAAAGAACTTTCAATTGTGCTTTTGCGATTTTTCGGTAAGTCTCATTTCCTCCCAAGACTTTTTTATTTACAAACAATGATGATTATGAAATACGTCTTCAAGTGGTCTAACAATGAATCTCGTCACCTTTACCTTTAGATAGATATTTATGAAAGGAAAATACTTTATTTTGTCTTTTTACAACTATTTTGCCACCAATGAAATAAGCACTTGCAATTTGGCTCTTTATTTTAAGAAAAATGTTAAGAGTTATTACAAGATAAAAGAGCTTTTCGTGCAGGTTAAAAAAAATTAATGAAATTTAATGTCATATAGAACCATTTACACACTAAAAATAAGAACTTGCAATTGGTTTTTTATTTTAAGAAAAAATGCTAGTTATTACAAGATAAAAGAGCTTTCCATGTAGGTTAAAAATAAAATAATGAAAATTTTTAATGTCATATGGAACCATTTTCACAAAAAAAAAAAAAAAAGCACTTGCCTTTTATTTTAAGAAAAATGTTAGAGCTATTACAAGATAAAAGAGCTTTCTATGTAGGTTAAAAATAAAACAATGAAAAAATTTAATGTTATATAAGACCATTTACACACATAAAAAAGTTCATTCAGAAGAACCCAATATTTATGGTTACATAAGAATCAATATTAGATGAGTATGTATTATTCTTATCTTTAGGTCATTGTTCATGGTCATTTCCTAAGATGCGCTGCAGTCTTCTTTATGTAACTTGAAAATGGATCACATGTAGGAACCCGAACCTAGAAAATAAGGAAAAAAAAAAAAAGAAAAGGAAAAGAAAAAATTTTATAAGGGCAAACAGCCCGCCTCGCTGACGAATCCCCTGTTTTCATCGACGAGTGATCTTCTGTACTTCATCGACGAAATTCAGGCATCGTCGACGAAGAGATCCTGAACAATAGGAAAATATCAGACTTAAGGTTCGTCAATGAACCCCTCCTTCGTCGACGAATGTCCTTCTATGGTTCGTCGACGAAGGCGTTATTTCGTCGACGAATCGTGCCAGGTCAAAGGGGGTATAAATAGAATTTTTGTTTGCTTCTTCATTAAGAAATCTCTCTCTCTCTCTCTCTCTCTCTCTCTCTCTCTCTCTCTCTCTCTCTCTCTAACCCACGCCCTACACTTTTTCTCTTCGATTTTTTCGTCATTCATCGCCTGATTCGATGATCGGAAGCCGCTACGAAGATCTAGGAGAAATTCTCTATAAGTCTAGCGGAGCGGATTTTCAAACTTGGCTTTCTAGGCACCACTCCAAAACCAAGGTAAGTAGGGTATTTTAGGGTTTTAATGTTGATTTGGAGTGTATAAGACCTAGGAAACACTTGACGAGAAATATGTTGTGAGTTGAGTTGATTAGTTTGGGGAAAATGTAATTTCAGGGTTTTTATCTTCGAATGTTGCAGGGCGTGGATTTAGGGTTTCCAGTAAGTCAGGTAAAAGGATTATATTATGTCAGTTATTTTTGAAGTATGGATCAATTAAATTGCAATATATGATTTTCTGAACGAATCAATTATGTCAGGTTGTGATTGGTTTTTCAAAATATTTTCGTTCTCGTTCAAATAATGAAGCTAAATTGAGAGCTGTGTTGGAGGAAATTAAGATTTGCAAACATTTGGGTTATACCTGTATCGATATTGAATGTTATTCAAATATTACAATTGGATAAGGGCTAGGAAGTGCTCCTTGTGGTATTTGTGAGATTTTTGGGAGCAGCTTTTTGGTTTATTGGAGGGAGTAGATTTTTCGATAAATCATTGGTATAGAGAAGGGAACAAAGTGGCAGATGCCTTGGCTCGACAAGGTGCTAGGGGAGGAATAGATTGTTTACAAATAGTAGTCAACTCCCTAGAGTTAACAATGGTTTGTATAAATTGGAGAAGATGGGTATGACTTATATAAGGTATGTTTAGCTAATTTCCTTTTGGTTTTAGCTTATGCTTTATGTTGTTTATCTTTTGTTTTGATTTGTTGTGTGAGGTTTGTTTTGTAGGTCCTGTTTTGTTTTGTTTTGTTTGGACTTGTAAACCGATTTTTGGCTGGATGTTGGTGTTGTTCTTTGGGAGGTTTTTAACGTGTTGTCTTTTGTTATCTCCCATTGATTGTCTTGTAATCACGGTATTCCTCCACCAAAAGTGAGAGGTTATCAATAAATAAATGAAGGTGCCGCCCTTCTTAAAAAAAAAAAGAGAACGAATCGGGTATATGAAAATAGGTATTTTGACTTTTATATGGTTTTGGGTAAAACTAAGGTGAATGGTTTGAACGTCTCCTATTTTCAATAAATTATGTAGTTTGAGTTAAATAAAATCCCGGAAATGCTTAGACCCTGTTTTTAGCAATTTATATGTTTCCCCCTCAGTTATTTATTTATGATTTATCAGATAAAAATTGTGTGGCATGAGAACAGTTTCTAAATGGTATATATGAATAGAATGTTTTTACTGATAATATGAGATATGATATGACGGTCGGGGACTGAGATTTAATATGATGACTGGGGGTTGAGATTTGATATGACGGTCGGGGGCCAAGATTTAATATGACGGATGGGGGCTAAGATTTAATATGACAGTCGGGGGCCGAGAGTTAATAAATGACAAGTTTTATATGGAATGATAATAAAGTAGTTTTTATTATGTAAATTGTCACATATGATTCTAGAGCCATGTGGATATGAAATGTGATGTTATGAGCATGGTATCGTAGCTATATATTGGTAGGGAGTGCAATCACACTGGGATGATAGTGTGATGATGGATAGACAATTTGATGACCTGGGCCACAGTACTACTCTGAGGTTTCTGCCGGGGGGCCCCATCCTAGGTAGTTCTGGATGACCATAGGTAGGCACGATCATACTTATTACCTTTTCTGACTCAGCTATGGTCGGCCGGCCAGGAGCCGAGTCCAGCCTTCGGGCCACACAACCCATCATGGGGGGAAGTATGTTGTATAAGATTATGATAACGTGACGACACTAATACAGCAGTTTAGGTTGTATCTTTTATGCATATATATGCAAATTTACTATAAATGGGCTATATTGATCCGATAGTTTATTATTTAGAATTATGTATTTTCAGTTATACAGTGTAGTACAATTTTAAATGTCATTTCATATATAGTTAAATAATGAAAATTTTATATTCACACGAGAACTCATACTAGCCTCAAACTGATAGTAATATAATTCAACTTTTTGAGAAGTGTCTCACTCCATCATACAAATTATTTTTCAGGTCTTTCAGGGAACTGTTTTCAACTTACCTCGGGGCTAGGATTAGACTTCTAGGAGTGGTTAGAAAAACTGGTGAGATACCAGATATATTATTTTGTTATTTTGGGATTGTAATAGGTAGACAATTAGTGGTGTGTACGTATTTGGGAACAGATAGAACTTTGGTAAATAGTTTGGATGTTTTAGAAATATTCCGTTGTATGGTTTAATTTCAATAATGACAGTTGCACCCGAGTTTTCCCTGGTTAGGGCGGGTCTGATACCAATGTGATACCCTATAGAAGAAAGGCTTAAAAAGGATTTGATGTTACTACCCATATCAACAAGATGCACCTTTCTTTTCGGGAGTCTTCCCATAAGAACTCCACAGGAAGTGTGTGAGTGAGGACAAAATACACTGAAAAGGATACGTGTTGGTCTATAGGATCAGTCATTAGTCCGATAAGGCCCGCCCCCTATTGTCTGGTCCAGGTGGAGAAGAAGAGACGCAGTGCTCCCTAACAAATCTAAGTTGGGGCATTACATCACATGGTTCACTCAATATATGTTGATGACCCATATAAAGAGTTTTAGTTCAAGATATGCTTCGTTATAGATTAGGGGTGAGCATAATTCGGTTAAAACCGAATTAACTGAGTAAATTCGATCGATTCAGTTCGATTAAAAATTTATTCAGTTCGATTTTTATTTTTGTTGAATTTTATTTTTTCGATTTTGATTCGGTTAATTTGGTTAACCAAATAATATAAATTAATAATAGATAATTATATATATTATATATTAAAATAATTTTTATATTATATGTATACTAGAATTTTATTTATTTTTTATATATTATATATATTAAAATTTTATATATTATATATTTTATATATATTTAAATTTTAGTTTTAATATATATTAAAATATTAAATCGGTTAAAATCGATTAATAGATTTAACTAAAATTCAGTTAGGTCAGTTTTGAGTTTGATTAAATATGGAATTTTGGTCGATTCGGTTAATAAGATTTTTGAATAAAATTTTTTTAATTAATTCAGTTAATTAATCGAGTTAACTGAACTGACCAAATGCTCATTCAATACAGATAGTACATGAATGTGTTGAATTAATATAACTCACTTTTACATATAAATATATATATATATATATGTATATATTTATAATAAAGAGATAATTTATATACATCTAGTTATGGCAACTAGATGCATATAGATTATGACAACTCTACTCTACTTATATGGTTAAACTATCTCCCTTTTGCAATTTTTCATTTTGCCACCTACTAATTTTTCTTATTTTGACAATCAACTATTTAGCCTTACAACTTCTTAATCAAATAATGTTTAAAGTAAGAAACAAATTTCTTATCCAAATACAATTATTAAAATGAACAATGAATTTAAAGCAACTGAATTAATAATTTACCGATAACACTAGCGAGTTAAAAGAAAGAGAACTCATAAATTCAATTTAAATGACAATACTATTTTAAAACTAAGTTCAACTTATTTAAACAATTAACACTTAGCTTTTAACCAAAAAAATGAGAAAACTTGAATTCAAACATTGCCATATTTCTATGTTGTACGTTCATACTTGACTTAGTTTTTTTTTTGTTCTTTCTTTCGGGAGGATATGGGAGAGACTGCAATAATTCAATTATTTGTACTTGATTTTTATTATCTATTTGTTTGTTCAACATTTATGTTGCTACGAAATTTCAAGGAAGTGTTGGCTCCCCAAAGTTGACCCTTGACTAGCGAAAGGACTGACCATCAGTAGTTGGAAAGCCCTTTGTACTGTACTTTTCAAGCAATACTCGAGAAGACACCGCCCATTCTTCCCAAATGGAAAATTGCTAAATCACTAAATCACAAGAGTCCCTTTCCCATTTCATTCATTTGTCAAGTCTCCTCTCTCTCTCTCTCTCTCTCTCTCTCTTTTAAATTTAACATTGACCAAACAATGAGTTCACACCACCATGAGAATTATAGTAATCAAAATTACAAGGAACCCTACCCATGTCCATACACATATACATATGTATAATATATATACTTATTTATTTATTTATTTTGCTCAACTAAAAACGAAAAACAATCCATTTCTCATCATATGTCTCTTTTCTTTCCACCCCTTTAATTAGGATACAAAACCTTAAAAATAAAATTTTGGAATGTGTTCTAGTGGAAAACAATTTGTGTCTTTATTTTTTTAATCTTTCAAATAATTACAAAATATTGCTTATTATCCAATTTTGAACATCTCTATTGAAAACCTAAAAAATAGTATAAACTCATTCTACAACTTTGCTATATATTATACTACTAAAAGCACGGTATGGAAGAGAGCAGCATCTATTTTGAGAATTCTAAAATTTGATGCTAAACCATGGAGGGTGAAAATTAGTAGATGGTTCAGATGTATCAAAAAATCAACTAAAAACGGTACGATTATCGGTTTGTTACCTACTATAATTTCTTGGAGGCTATGACTCAGATGTTGTAAAGTACGCATGGAAGAAAAGTATGAGTCGAGGAATGTAGTTTGATCATCTATGAGGCTTTGGCTTACAAAAAGTGCAGAAGGTGTGATGCTCCGATTTTTGTACCATTTTTTTTCCAATAAATAAAAGATATTAATCAAACATCAACCACACCAAATACTCTTATACCACTTCAACACAACCCGACCCAAAGTGGGTACCGGGTAAACAGTAAATGTGACGACCTACTTAATTTTCACATTTTTTCCCATAATATAATAAAATCAATATCACAAAACTCAGCAGATCATAATCCACCTGAACTCGTGGGTACTAGGGATACATCAGAACACATAACAGAAGCCTAAGCAGTAGGAAACATAAATCATAAACACCTCATTATACCATACATCACAATTCCAGAGCTACTACAATTACTGTATATATATATATATAGACACAATATACAACCCAAAAGATGTCTTAGGGCCATTTCCACAAAATACATCAGATCCATCAAAACACTTACCCTTTTGAAAGGGAAGATCAATCGTACTAGATCAGTGGGGCTTTACCCGCTCTCCTATCAGGGGCTTCTGAAATGTTTATAAAATTTGGGGTGAGACACCTTTCAGTAAGGGAAATAAACTAACACTAGTGTGTGGCAACATGAGCTTTTCTGTGATATACATATAATCATAAACGTAACTAGTAAAACTGTATATACATCATTCCTGGAAAAACATGTATAATCAAACATGACAGAACATAATGGTTTCCATAGCATAATTCATCTCATATAAATAATAATACGAAAATAATCCTGGTAGGTTAGCTGACTATTGTCATGTATTACCCCCATATGACTAGGTTGTGTGGCCTAAAAGCGGGACCTGACAATGGTTGACCGACCACTGCCAAGTCAAAAGTATAGTCTATAAGTCAGATGGATCTGCCATACCTGGTCCGTATACCAAGGGCGCTCACACACTTCTTAAAAATCACATTGACCATCCAATCTCACACCACTCCATACAGCGGCGTTAACACAAATATTATGATCATGATGACTATGGACACATAACAATGGTACCGTGCAAGTGTTAGCCTAGACCAAGCCAACCAGGTTCTGATATCATATAACATATACTGAAACAGTGATACATGGATATCTCATAACATTAATTATCAAATCAATCATATCATTTTGCATATATAGGTATATCATGAAAATCATCGGCCCGTACGCCAGTATTTCACATTTTACCATAACTCAGCCCGTACGCCGGTAAATCATATCCATAGCACAGCCCGTACGCTAGCAAATCATTTTCATAGCTCGGCCCGTACGCCAGCAAACATATACATAGCTCAGCTTGTACGCTGACAAATCATACACATAGTTCGGCCCGTAGGCCAAAAAATATATCAAAATCTCGGCCCATACGCCGGTTTTCCATTATAAAAATCTGTATCATTAACACATTCCCAGAAAACAGTTTTTCATTATAATTTCTACTCATGCCACACTAAGCAGGTTTTTCGTATATTTAACATACCATTATTTTTTGTAGTTTATCCCAAATATAAAGCATATATATATTTATTTATTTTCCTAAAATCAAATTCTATAACAATATACATATTTTTCATAAAATACTATCTTAGTTTATCCCCTTACCTGTGTCCTAAAAAGCCCCTAAGAGAAATACTCCTACACCTGTAGGGTTCCTCGTTCAACACCCTGAAAATAGAATTTTTCAGAACTAAAGTTCAGTATTTCAACACGTACTACACTTTCTACAACTGTCAAAAATCCAAATATTGAGTAGAAACTCTTACCCTGGGTTTGGGATGGTTTCCAACTCAGACCCATCGACGATCCACTCTGACAGACTTACAGAGAACTTTCCCAGGAGCGTCGTGGTGGCTTCAGATTGTCGAACCTGCAGATAATCGACCTGAGATCTTATGGAGGATGAGAGAGAGAGAGAGAGAGAGAGAGAGAGAGAGAGAGAGAGAGAGAGAGAGAGAGAGAGATAGAGAGAGAGGTTCTGCAAAGCAAAGTTCGACTAAAAATGGATTTTAGGCCTATTTAAATTGTGGCCTTCATCAACGAGTCACGTCATCTCGTCGATGAGGCCAAGAAGAAGACTCGTTGACGAACCTCTACCCTCATTGACGAATTTCAAACTTCCAAAATTCCTCTCTTCGTATCTTCTCGTCGATGAGACGGGACTTCGACGAGATCCTGAAGAACCCTTGTCGACGAAACCCCTGTGTTCGTCGACGAGACTTGAAAAATTTCCTGTGATTATCCCATCCAAAATGCAACGTTTTCATTCGTCGACGAAGTCGGCTGCCTCCTTCTGTTCCTGTTTCCATTTCCCTTTCTTTTTATTATTTAAATACCATTATTCTTCGGGTCGTTACAGTAAATCTCATATACACAAACCTAACAACGGAAGTCAATATATACAAACCATCCATAATTCAAATAACTGGAGTTTAACTATATATATATATATATATATATATATACACATATCTAAACACATTCCCAAAAACCCAAAATAGACACTAGGAATCATATACTCTAAACAAAACACTCACCCTGTCTATTAGGGCACCAACTGTTAGCTTTGGTGTAATCCCAAGAGGAGGGTGAATTGGAGATTTAAAAATTTATCCCTAGGTCAACCAGTCTAGTAGCAGTATTACACAACCTAGAGTCTGTTTATGCAATCATAAATAAAACATACATGTGAGGTAATATAAAGTGCGGAAAAAATAAATAGCACACGCAATATGTTATCGAGGTTCGTTCAAAGGGTCTATGTCCCCGCCTTGGCTCACCAGCACAAGGATTCCACTATTGCTCACTTAACGGGTAGAGCGGCACCGATTACAATCAAGTCAATTTGCGGGACTAATCTCAACCTAGCCACACCTTACCAAGATGGTGCACCTAACTCTCCTAACCGGGTCTAAGACAATATGGGACTATTCAACAAGGTTAGTCTCCCTTTATAGGCCCAAGCATGGAATACAACAAATGTAAAAATTTATGTACACGGAAATGCTTCTTACACAAGCAAGTATGTACTGCAATACAACTTGGTATAATCAATCAACCACACATCAACAATATAGGAATTGTAAGCTCAGTGAGTGATTTTGTGCAAACAACACTCAATAATGTATAATCTCAAATATGCTAAAGAGTGTACAAACAAGCTATTTCTTTGAAATAAGATATAATAAATCTCAATATTAGATTAGGGTTTCAAAGATACAGGTAACAATATTCAAACAATACTCGAAAATATTTTCCTCAATGAAATAAGCACAAGGGTTGTTTGAAATATAGCTTGTAAAAACTTTGCACACATACATTATTACTTAAACAAATCTTGCAATATCAATGCTAAGATCCTCAAGCTAATGAGTTTTTCCCAACACAAGATTTATCAAGTTAAATATGTGGGAAACACTCTTGCTTAACTCTCAAAAATCAAACAATCAACAACCACAAAGATAAGAGTTTTAAGTAATGTAAAATAAAGCACTAGCAGATTTAGGAACTCTCACAATGCTTGAATATCAAGGAAATGAGTGTATAAGAGTATTTGGAAGTAGTATAGGCAAAATAGGCTTTCTAAATTTGAGAGAATTTTTCACTAATGATCTTACTAATCTTGTGCTAATTTTCACAAATAAGCCCCTATATATAGAAGTAGGGCAAATTATAATCGTTAAGGACATGGGGGAAATTATTAATATTGTTTTAAAACCATTAAGAAATATTAACCTCATTTAATTGTGCTTAATCGCGGTAAAAATAAAACAACCCAAGAGTTTTTGGGTGGCTGAATCACAGTTCGGTCGCCCGAACAGGGATAATGAAAAAAAGTCAATTTTTAAAGTTCAGTCGCCTGAGCTTGAGTTTGGTTTGCTGAACCAAGGCGATTTCCACACTATCTGAGATTTGGGTGCTCGGTTTGAAGTTCGGTTAATCGAATTCATGTGTTCGGTCGCCCAAGGATGCTTTGGACGTTAAGGTTCGGGCTACCAAGCTGTTAGGAAAGGTCAGATCAACGGTTCGGTCGATCGTGGACGATACTTGTATTTTAAATCGGTTTGCTAAACTCAGGTCAACATGTTGACCGATCCATGGTTCGGGCGCCTGAGGTGTTTTGAACATTAAGGGTTTAGTCACCCGAACTCTCACAGTTTTGCCTATTAAGTCCATTTTTCCCTTCAATTAATTCCCCTGATATTATAAGTGATTTTGGGGGCATCGTATGTGCTTATGCTGGGACCTAAGGTCTTTCTAGGGTCATTTTGAAATGGTCCCAAAAATCCAGCGTCGGTTGACCAAATCCCTAAGGTCTTTCTAAGGTCTTAAGCTTACAATTACCTACATGCATGATATACAGAGATTATTACAGACCCGAATTAAGCAATAATATAAATTACAACAAAAGAAAACTTCATGGTCTTTATACTTTGAGTCTTTATGTGCTGTCAATTGAGTTGCTAATATATACCTGCAAACAAACTCGATAACCATCAAATGCTTAAGTATTTGTCATTATCAAAACCGGGTATAACCTATGAGGTCAACATCAGCTCCCCTCTATCACGGAACTCTTTCACCTGGTCTGTTATGGTTTCCTGAATTATTAGGTATTTGGGTGAGACACCTTTCAGTAAGTGGGAATAAACTATTATCAGTGTGGTAGTGAGTTTCTGTGTATCATATCATGTTTATAAAAATATTAATTTAACTGAGGTATTATAGAAATTTGTACTCATATCCATAACATATATGTATATTTGTAACCATATATATTTTTTTTCAAAAATATAATCATGCTCAATAAATATTTTAGTATACAGAGTATCATATATGTCAAAGTACTATCATATAAGTGTATCACGTCTATAATGAGGAGACACATTCATAACATCATCATGTAATAACCCCCATATGACTAGGTTGTGCGGCCTAAAGGTGGGACTTAACTCTAGTTGGCCTACCGGGTTAAGTCAAAATACCTCGTATGTAGTACGATTGGCTCACTGCAGCCTGGTCCTGACCCAGGGGCAGTCAACATCTCTCTGAAGGCCCAATTAACTTCTAATACCTACATGCTCCTTGACTTGTGTGGTTGCACTAATTTAATCACTAGGAATGGTACCATGCTCTCATATCATTAACCAACCAAATTTTCATTTCCATCACTCATTATACATAAAAATCTATTTCCCAAAAATTTTCAATTCTCATAAACATGTTCATGCTCATAAGTATCCATGTGTAATACATCTTGTCTGTAACTCATGACGCTCAAGCTCATGAGTATCTATGTATAGGTAACACATCTCGTCTGTAACTCATGGCTGTTCATCATATCAGTAATTATAAAACTATCGCGTGTGTGTATATCTCAAATCATCATATCATATCTGATAAAAATCATGTTTGTTTAAATTTCATATCAACATAACTTTTTAAAACATATCTATTTATATCTCATCATAAACCCCATTCATCATATAAAATATTCACAGATTCATTTTTCAGTATTCACAATCATTTCTCATGCCACACAGATTTTCAATAATATTTAACCATATAATAATTTATCCAGTAATACGTTGGATATTTCCAAAACTACCATTTCATATATATTTATACATGACAAGTCAGAAAATTTACATATATATATATATATATATATATATATATTATATTCATATCATACTTCAATTTAATCAATTAATTTTCAGAAATTCCTGACATAATTTAATTCCCCTTACCTGACTTACTGAGAGACCTGTTAAAATACCCAATCTCAAGCCTACGGTGTTCGAAATTCAAAACCCTGAAATTCACATTTCACCCAAACCAATCAATTCAACTCTTCAGAATAATAATTATTTAAATATTTCCTAAGTTCACACACTCCCAATACTAATCAAACTTTAAAATAATTAACAGATATGTTTCCACTATCCTCACCCTAGCCTAAGAGTGGTACCTAGGAAATTCAAATTAAAATTTTGTTCTGACCAACATGACGAGGATCGAACCTAAGACCCTGTGGTGGTGTCCGATCATTAATTTGGCTGGAGATTTAAGGAGAAATTGAGAGAGAGAGAGAGAGAGAGAGAGAGAGAGAGAGAGAGAGAGAGAGAGAGAGTATACCTTATCCCAAGAGTGGTGCTTACATCACTCCTACGATAAATCCACTCCGATAAAAATGTTGGTTATAGAAATAGAATCCCAGTGATATTTTCTATTTTTCGATCAGCCGAGTATTGGAAAAGAAATTGAGGAGAGAAGGAAGGAGGAACAAAGGAGAGAGAGGAGGCTGGCGAGTCTAGGAAGCTCTCAGCTTCTTACATTGAAATTTTGATTTTGATCCTGCAACTTAGAAGCTTTAGGATCTTTGTACTTTTATATATAAATATATATAATAATAATATTATATTATATTATATTAATATATTATTATATTATATTATTTTATATTAATATATTATTATATTATATTATTTTATTAAATTAATAATAATTATTTAATCAATTAATTATTATTATTATTATTATTATTATTATTATTATTATTATTATTATGCATATAATTTTTTTTTTTGATCATTATAGAAGGCATGAAGGGTTCTCTACCCTCTATAGATAAAAATTTATTGGAAAAGTTTCACGTGAAAATGAAAATGTCAAAGTTTAGAACTCCTCGAAAAGTAGTCTTGGAAAAGCCTTTTTATGGTAGTGGTGGTGGTATCATCAGCGACTCATTTGATAGTATTAAGGCCGCATTCTTTAAAAAATTTGAGTCAGGTATTAACAATGGAGCTGAGTTGCGGGCTCTTACTAGTAATATTCGGTTCTATAAAGATCAGTTGGGATATCAGAATATTTGTATTGAAAACGACTTGGAATTGGCAGTAGGGTTGTGCATTGTGTGTTATAACTTTCTGTGACTATCTTAAGGGTTTTGTAATATGCATTCTCTTATTTGTAATACTATTTTGTGTTATGATATATTATGTATAATAAATTCTTATGTTGTATTGTATAATGAAACTTTGAATATTACAACATTTTATAATGAAGATTAACCAACAAACAATAATTTGTAACTTTTGTTATTTTTTTTTATTAAACTACCCCTAAAATCATAAAGGAAAAAATTTGGTAGTTCATATCGTGCAAATCAACTTTACTTTATGATAGACTTTAAATTAGAATCTAAACTTACATCTTAATTTCGTTTCATCCTTTATTCTTTGGTAATACTTTATTTTCTAGTGTCAGTTTAAAAAATATGTAATTTGAGTGTATATTCACATATTTGTTGAATCATTATTAAAATTTGTACTTATTTTATTTTCAATCTAATAAACTTGCAAATTAATTTATCCATGTGCAATGCATGTGCACCCAACTAAAATTTTAAAAAATTTGAAAACAAAATAAATTTTTATAATTATTTTAAAATCTAAAAAAAAAAATGGAGTAATCAGTGGAACTTTAGCTATTGAAATGCCATTTCACCTGTATTTATTCTAGCTGTAAAGTTAATAAAGCCTGGTGTGAATGGGGCCCATTGGGCCCAAAAATTTGTAAAAGATGAAGCTTTATCTGAGTTGGGCCAGGCTTGGTGAAAATGAGTGCGGATTGATGGGCTTTGTATATTTATGAATAGGGGCCTAGCACCTGGCCATCACCTAGAATGAGATTTTTAGAATTCTGGGCTTCGTCCATGAGACTTGAGCAATCTCAGTTAGCATGGAGATCTGTGTAGTTGATTGGCTCCATGGAAGCTGTGGTGGACACTTACCCAAATATTAAACGAGTTTTGTCATTCATTACAAGAGCAAATCACAAGTAGCGTGACATCCTATCATTTCACTTTTTCACATTTCATAAATTTTAACAAATCATGTCACACTGATCTGCTCCTGCCATGCTTTTGTTGTGACTAGTAAAGTTTTCTGCCTAAAAAAGGTCCCATAAAAGAAAAACAAAGAGTAAGCTTGATGGGTGGAGTCAATTCTATTCTTTTAGCTCCAGTCAGTCGACTTCTCCTACTTGATTTCCTGAACAGTTTTATGTTTTCATTTTCAGTTCTATGGGAATTTGATTGATTTCATTGCTTTGATCATAGAAGGCAAGCGAAAAGAAAAGAAAAAAAAAAACTAAAGACTGGTTAGCCATCAATATGTATAATGGTATATAAAAAGTATTAAACCACTTAAAATTACAATCACGGCAGCATAGTTGCCTAAATTACAGCCTCCTCTTGAAACTCACAGCTTTTCTGACAAGCATACAAGCAAAGAACACAAAAGAGTTGCAGTCTCCGAAGGAAGAACATACATCTCTAACAATGTGAGTGTTGAGACAGAAAGAAATGAGGAAAATTAAGGAAAAAAAAGGATGCTCACTCTTCTCCATTTTGTCAAATCTATCCACCAAACTCCAGCCTCTCTCCTGATCAGAATTCAGAAAGAAAATCCATCCAAAACAAATCAAAGGAAAAAAAAATAAAAGTTCGAAGAATTAGCAACTTCACAAGGTATTCAAAGTAGCACAGCACATGCAATTGCCGAAGAGGGATGACCTCGGTTTGCGCTTCTCCCTTCCTTTTGGTGAGGTAGACGCAGCTTTCTTAGCAGATGTGTTGCACACTTCCTTACTAGTCATCTTTGCAGAAAAAAGGCTATCCTGCTTGTGTGCTGAGACTGCAATGTGGGATTCTTCCTCTTCTTTCAAAAACCCAAGCAATGGTGTCTTCATCTTCTCAGAATCACTTCTTTCTGAAATGTTGATTTTCTCTTGCACCGGTGTCTCTCGATTCTGTAACTTGTCTCGACAGTATTCAGCTTTCACAATTGGTTTTTTGTGACTAGCATCAACCTGGCCAGATAAGGTTACAATCTTGTCCCGATATAATAATGGAGTTTGATCGGAAATTTCGGTCTTCTCTTCGGTTTGGAGATCCAAGCTGAAGCTTGGAGATTTTTGCATCTCAACATTACTGTTCAGGTTATCAGGACTTGATTCAGTGCTGAGCCTTTCTGCTTCATACCGTCCTGATGTTACGATCTCTTGCACAGTTTCAGATCTCGTGGCACTGTCCTGTTTGTAATCTTGGGACTGGACTGGATTAGCTGGAGATGGAGAGAGTACTTTTTCTGCTACTTCAATCTCATGGGAAAAACACTGCTCAGCTGTTTCTTCTCCGCCCGTTTCATTTTGCATTGCATAGGCATCTTTTTCTCTCTCCATTACATTTATAACAATGTTCCTCTCTGTTAGCTGCACTCCATCCTTGGTGTAGTCCTCGGCCGTTGACTCACTAGGAACTATTCCATTTCCAGAAACAGAAACCATGTTCTCCGAATCACCATTTGACTCCTTGCAGTTTTCTCGTGAAACTGATCCCAGGTTTATGCAGTACAAATCGACCCGGTCACCATTCTCAGTGACCTGGGAGTCTGAAGTCATCATGTTGTCGCACGAGTCAATTTGCTCATTGCTCTTGTTCGCTTTTGCTGCCTCAATCTCACAGTCCTCAATCAAAATTTCTATTCCGTCGCTGCCATGATCAAATGCAATTTGCATAAATTCTGACTGAAAATCATTTGCCCCATCAGTCTCCAATTCTTTAGTCCACTCCTCACAAGATTGGGTTGGGATTGGATCATGCTCATTCACTTCTGATTCATTCCCAATCAATTTTGTTTCTTCAGGATCAATCATATGCTTTTCTTCAGGCTCCAGAACATTTTGATAGGAGTTTACCAGCATATCAGGGGGAGGAATGACTTCCGGTTCCCAAACAGGGAAATCGTCCCTATTTAAATTCATATCAGTGGACGAATCCCTCCCATTTGCCTCGCCAGTCTCCATTTCTTTCAACAGGTCCTCACATAACCGGGTTGGGATTGGATCATGCGTGTTCAATTCATTTTCTGATCCGTTAGGTCCAGAAACCTTCTGGTCTGTACTAAATAGGGAATCGGTGGGAGGAAGGACTTCTGGTTTCAAAACAGACAAATAGTCTGTGCATAAATTCATCTCATTGAAGAACCCTACTTCAGATTCCTTACTGGTATCACTTTGAAAGTTTGATGTTTTGCTCAAACCATTTCCCACCTCTTCTCCCTCTGCAGTTTCAAATTTCTCAATGCAGATACTCCTATCTAGTATTCCCCACTCTTGGGATTTCGTTTCTTTTGCTATCGAGTCATTCCTACCCTTTTCTACTTTTGGATCTGTTACGGAAACAGCACTTTCAGCTAGACTCCCTATCATTTCCGTATCCAACAAATCCGCTTTCTCCTCACTTTCAGACGATAGGCTTGATTGGATAATTTCATCACTTCCTTGCGATTCACCACCAGAGTCTTTCTCTGATAAGGAATCATGAATTTCACCCATTCCATGTTGTTCCAAGTTTGGATCAACAGATTCTAGAGGTTCTGGACTCTGTGATGCAGATAATGTGTCACAGATTGTATAATTGGTTTCTTCTTCTCTGTCTGTTTCATTGTCTAGCAAACCAATATGAAGGTATTAAGGCTGGTTTTAATAATATAACTTTTAAAGAACTAACTAGACATAATTCAACAGCTACTATAGACATTGAACGAGCTTCTTGAGAAAACGCAAAATTAAAAATACTAACCTCTCGTTGTGGACATTTTTTCCTGAATTTGATGATCATTTGTTTCCAATTCCTGCTGATCATCCTCCATTACTGACTCTACTGGCTTTCCATGATCAATCAAATCTTTGGATGAATATATCTGTTGGGTGCCAGGACTGTTTTCACCACCTGTGTCATTTGATTCTACTGGCCCTTCAGGAGATGAGTGAAAGCCAGTTTCACCCTTCCCTGTAGAGGAACAAGACCAGAGTAAGATAAAAACACTACTGATCCCAGTGAATAAGTGGCTTGTCAAGTGATCATTGATAATTTTTTGATAAACTAATCATGAACCTATCATGATTGAGATGGAGAATTAATTGACCTGCAGCTGATTTCTTGGAAAAATCTTCATCTTCTGCAAGAGGAACCGCGTGATTGTCTTCCTTCACATCATCAGCTTTAACAGCTTCCTGCAAATACTTCTTTGGAGCCTCGACCACCTTAGTCTTTTCTTCTTCTGCAGGGTGATGAACTTGATCATAAACCCTCCATAAACCTCAGCAAACACAAATAAAAACAAGAGCTAAATGTGCATACAAACCTTGGAGCCCAGTTATGTTGCTGTTGCCCATCTCATTTCCCATGTTCAGATTCCCAAACCCTGCAATATCAACTTCACAGCCTTGGCTTGAGACTTCAAACGCAAAGTATATGAATTATGAACCAATGGAACCTCAAACCCAAAATCGACAAGCACAAGAACAGCATACCATGATGATGAAAATCACATGCAATAAGCTATAAATTTCAGAAGACAGCTAGCCAGATTGATGTGTGTCTGAGACACTGCCAGAGTGTGGACACTGATATATTGCTTAAAGCAGAAGGCTCATGAGATGGGTCATGAGGCAGCCATGGAGATCAATCACAAAAAAGGTGATTAGCAGCTAGCAGCGGGAACATTTAACATTTAACATTTAACTGGTTTTCTTTTTTCCTTCTTTTGTGGGATTGGACGTGGACATGGTGATGAACTTTATAGAAATGGCACGGGACATTGTTAACCAACTAAAGGTGGCTGTCGGCGCTACGAATGTGACTTATAGAAATAGACCATGGGCAGCCTGCCCCTATGATTATGTTTTGTGAGATTCTTAATCACCATATTCCCAATGCAATGCTATGGGCATTCATTAGTAGCTATGTGTAGTTATTTTTATTTTTGCCATAGACTTTAAAAACAAAATTGAAACATGAGGCATTATATTCTGCGGTTATTTAGAAAATTTAAAGTGAAAATGAGAAGGGAAAAGAACAGTTTTGCATTTAAGATTGGGACGAATTGTCACTGCGCTGCTAACTGCATTTGGGTTGAGTCTAAATGGAAGGGAGGTTTTGTCGGTTCATACTTACAACTTACAACTTTTAAATATATAATCCTTCTTAATATGATTCACAACTCAACCTTATTTGGTTTGAGAATAGAACTCGCAAAAGTTGTCTAGGATATTTATATAAAAAACCAAGAGAACCCAATACTTACATACTCTAACATGCACAAAGTCTTCACAAAAACCTCTTTTACACTATCAACAAAACAGACTTGTTCGATTTCGACCCTTATACCGTTATATGACTATATAATAACACTATGACTTAACTCAAAATGCAGTATCGAGGGCAAAGCTTTCACTAACCTCTTGACATATGTAGCACTGGGAAGACCACCCACATAAATATATATATATAACCCACAATTAATTCAACAGCCTGGAATTGCTCGGCCAATTCCTTAAAATTGGTTAAGCTTCATGGTGCATGCTAAAGTTCAGGAAATGTAGGGATGGATAAGAGAGTAGAATTACAGATATATAATAACCCAAATCTCATCATAACTCAGCATTGTCTTAGGAATTTGTACTCCTTGTTGCATGCTTAAAAGTTGACTAATTGGTCCCGCAGCCTTAAAATTTTCTCTCATGGAGAGGAATACTGCAAAGGAAATTAAAGATAGGTGGAAATCCCACCACACCCACTTTTCTAAATTAAGAGAAACTAGCCGTTGAAATGATTACACCCAACTGCATCCATCTGGCCATGGGGGCAGAGTTCCTCCTTGCATTTTTTCTTTCTCATTAAAGATCAGCTAAATTTCAAGTACTCTCTGGTCTGTGGTCAACTCCCCGAGGTTCTAATCAGAAGACAAAGAACCCAATTGTATAATACCGGTGGGCTGGCCCAGCACAGTTCACCACTTTGATGGGGTTGAATCTAGTCTGGGCTAATAATTTGGGTATTAAAAACTTGGACCATACAGCCCAAAAGTTTTCTTTCACTTGTCCATGCCATTGGCCCAGGCCCGCACTTCTCATTTGCATCTCAGTCTTTTGGGATTCCATTATAGGCCCACTGGCCTGGGCTATTGCTACAAAACAAGGAGGTAGTACATTTTTTATCTCTCGTTTTTTTTTTTTCTTTTTTTTTTTTTTTCAATCCAACTCTAAACCTAAGCGGACATCCATAGTTTTCAAAAATCAATTTAAATCATCATTACAGCAAGAGCAAAAATTACACATTTGGTGCGTAAAAATGAAAATGAGTCGAGGTGAACGAATATAATTCATGATTCCTTCATAATCTTTATTCATATTCAAATATTCTTTTTTTTTTAAAGGTTTTATAAGTGTTGGTCTCTAAGTCTTTGTATCTTAAAGAACTTCACATATCTAAATAATAATGACGTGAAGTATTTACAAATATCCTTTTAAGCATGATCTCTTTAATCACTAAATCTTGCAGCTTCTTGAGGTTCAGTCTTTACTTCAAAATCTGTTTGATCTTTAAGCTCTTCATTTGTCGTTCATTGCTACAATATACTGAGAAGCTTTCACTTGATTGACTTTGATTTCCAGCTTACTTCCATGATTAACCATGAGTGTCTTTTTACTTAGACCTGAAATAAAATCACTCAACAACACATGTTAAAACATCATTCATTTTGTTATCATTAAAACAAAATTGAAAAGTTCAGTTAGACCAACAATCTCCCCCCTTTTTATGATGACAAATGAGGAGCAAAGATGAGGGTTCCTATGAAAAGGCTCCCCCTTACACATTCTTATTCCATTTGTTTTTTATCACATTCTATTTCTCGCCTCCCTTGAGGTTTAATAGAAAGATAAATGTCTTCCGTGAGATTTCAAAAATGTTACAAACCTCTCTTCAAGTTTCAAAAATATCACAAACTTCTCCTGAGATTTGTCAAAAGGATATAAACCAAATTGATTTTTTCATTAAAAAAAAAATTTACCAATTTAGGTGTCCTTTGAAACTAATTATGCAAGCCGGTGATTTTCTTTCTTACATTTTCTCTTCTAATAGTCTCTAGTAGATATCTTCTTATTATTTTCCTTTTCTGTCATCTTATTTTTGTTTCTTTTCTTTCCTCTAAATTGGATAATTGTATACTATAACTTCTAAAGCTCTGGACTTTGTGAGTGCACACAAACCCAAGCCTAACTAGATAATCCTGGAGACCATGTGTGTTGTGACGTCCTACCATGTCTCAACCTCTCTATTTGTAATTGTTTCACTAATTTAATTTATTTATTACTTTTATTACATCTTAATTTTTTACATACAAGACTTGAACCCTAACATTTTAACCAAAAGAGCTAAACCATTTAAGTTACCCTTAATGGGTTTCCACTTTATTATTATTATCACTTACATTTTATTCGTGAAATAATAGATTTAGGTTGAACTTGATAAAAACAATTAAATAAAAAAATAGTAATATAATTATTTGAGAACAAGAAAACTTAATAAAGAAAACTTCAAATACATGAGCGGATCCAATACCCATAGGTTCAAAATGTAAGGTTATTCATGTAAATACTTAGAACATACTCTAAAACACACATCCTTATCAAAATTTATATTCTAAAATTTAATTTATAAGTAAAATATATGATGAATTATCCACCAAAAAACATATGTTGTTTTAGGAAACTTGAATTTTAGTCATCAAACTTAAATCTATACCAATTCATTAAAAAACATAAATTTTGTTGAATCTTTTAAAATTAACATAAATGTGAATTTAAAATATAAAATTAAGGTTTTATGCATTCACAACTAACCAGAGTAACCCATTTTTAGAGAGAAATTACATACACATTTCACTAGGACATAACCATTATATCATAGAACAAGAATGATGGTAAAATCGCCACCACGGCATGGCGCGGAATAAAGACATCAACAAGTAAGAAGGAGCATCGGGGGTTCAATTCCAGGTAGATACACTCACAAAACCAGCGGTACTTGTGGATGGTGAGAATTTATTCTGTGAGCTAGTGGAGACCGTGGATGGTGAGAGTTCTCTTTGTGAGATAGCGGGGACTGTGAATGGTGAGAGTTCTCTGTGAGCCAGTAGGGACCGTGGATGGTAATAGAGATGTATCCCGGGGGTCGGGTTGGCTGAATGTCCAACTGATGCATAGAAGTTGTTTCCGCATTTCTGACTTTACCCTGATCAGCGAGACCTGGGAGCAGAGGACACTGATTCGTAGGTTTTGTGCAGCACGAGGGGATCCAAAGGGCTCATTGGTGGATAGAGTTCCTATGTAATAAAAACAAAAATAAAATGATGGTAAAATCCAGGAAAGAGAAGGCACTACTGATCCACAATGTGATCCTAGGAAGCTCAAGGCTATGAGCGACGATTTGGGTGAAATGCAAAATGGGAACATGCATAGGCATCATAGGAGTTTAATGATGGAGTCTAATTAAGGTCCAAAATGTGAGGTGGGAGTCTAAAAAGAAAGAAAAAGAAAGATTGCCTCATGGGATTCAAACAGACAATATCAAATGGGAATAAGAAATTTGAATAGTTAAAAATTCAACAAACATGAGTAATGAAAAGGATAAATTTCAGTAGTCAAAAATTCAAAAGATAGGAGTGAAAATGGAAGGGGGAGCACATTTAATTTTGGGTTATGGGACTTATTTGAAATTTTAAATTTTTATGAAGACGTATTAAGGGTATATTTGGCATTATAATTTTTGTCACTTGGGGATCATCAAATTTTTCCCTTTGTGCTTTTAGAATCAATTTAATAATAAAATACAATCGCAAATGTGCATATTCGGGAACTAAGAGAAATTGTAGCAAAGAAGAAGAAGACGCATCAAGGAATCTAAATAGGCAAGAATTGGGAAGATGCAAGGAAGATGGAAAGGGTGGGTGGCTATTTAGTTTTCACTTCTAGACATATGTGGAATTTAAATTTTTATCAATATATATTGAAGGATAAATTTATCATTTTTCAATTTTTGTCAGGACTTTCAATTTTCTCCTTTATGTTCTACATTATATTGTCAATACTTACACAATGGAGCTTCCATTAAAAAAAAAAAAAAAAACATTAAAAAAAAACATAAGTTATTTTCAAGAGGAGCTCTAAATTTTTGAAAAATTTAATAAAAATACTCTAATGTAGTTTTTATGTTTTGCCTTATGAATTTGAAACTCCTCAAGATGTAAATTTGTATTAAATTGAGATTATTTGTGAGCAATTTTAAGACATGTAATATATTGATGCAAAGAAGATCTTACAAGAAATGGAGAAGACAAAAAAAAAATTGAAAATACTTGAAGCAATCAAATGCACACTATTTCATATTGAACTGATAAAAAAAACTTAAGTGAATAAAAAAAATAGCAATATAGTTATTTGAGAACAAGAAAACTCACTAGAGAAAACTTCATATATGAGTGGATCCAACACCCATTTATCTAAAATATAAGGTCATCTATGTAAATACGTAGAACATATTATAAAATACACATCTTGATTAAAATTTATATTGTAAAATTTAATTTATAAGTAAAACGTATAATGAATTATCATCCAAAAGACGTATGCTGTGTTGGGAAACTTAAATTTGAAATCTCAAACTTAAATTTATACCAATTTAGATAAAAAAAAAATCATGAATTTTGTTGAATCTTTTAAAATTAACACTATAAATTTAAAATCTAAAATTAAAGTTTGTATGCTCCCACAAGCAATCGAATTAACCCATTTTTAGAGGGGAAGCACAAGCATCTTTTGTTGGGAGGTAACCTTTTTCTCATAGAATTGGAATGACAGTGAAACCTCATAAGGAGGAGGCGATGCTTGTCCATAACGTGATGTAACGACCTCAAACTTTACATCATTTATACATACATATATATATGAACTACTTTGATACCCCCTGGTATGGAACTCGAGCCTCGGAAGGCACCGGGGTAAATCCGAATATAAAATCCTACCTATGCAGTGGAAACATAATCCATACATCCATACACATCATATAATACCAAAAATCTATATTTCTAAATCATAACTATATAATACATCTCTCTCCAAAATACCTGTCCCAAAATACAAACCCTACACAAACTTACCCTCTAAACTAGGGCAATCAATATACTTTCTATCCGCAAGCTTAATCTACTCGCCTAGTTAGCTCACTTGAAAATTTTTAAATCATGGGGTGAGTCGACGCTCAGTAAGTGGAAATATGTTATTACTAGTGTGTGACAACTAAGTTAGGAATACTATTTAAATAACAACTAAACTATAATACAATAGTAAATTTGTAAAGCATATTTTCTTTTCACCATTTAAAATATATCTGTATCATCTGTATTTTCTACTTTTCATACTCCTAATATCATACTATACTCATCAAATACTGTAAAATTGTATACATATACATAACTGTACTTTATCCTCAGAACTCTGTATGTCATGATTTTACCTCTTATGACAGGGTTGTGCAACCCGTAGGCGAAACTTAATCTGGTCGGCCCTCAAATAAGTTAATATACTCTACACTACCTCAATCCGGCCAAACTGCATCCACTCCTAGGCTCAGGACTGGCTGCTACCTCGTAAAATCGGCCCCCTCCACACAGCGAACTGGGGAGTTGCATACTCTCCGAGTACAGTCGACGGTACCCACACACTATCTGAGATATGTGGTTGCACTCTATCTGTATCTAGCAACGATACAGTGCTCTGTATTCTTTATCTGTATTGTATCTGTCTGTAACTTTCCTCAGGGATCTGATACTATATATATATATACTCTTTTACTGTTTTCATCATGTTTCCAAAATTACCATAACGCTATCTTTCTGTATTGTAAATATTGTAATCTCTGTATACTGTATCTATAGCATCTTAATGCTATCTTTGTATATTTGTATGTATACTCTGTCTATATACTCTGTTTGTATACTCTGTATGTTATGGTAATAGGAAACATGGCATACTATAAACACTTTAGATACTGTTCTGAATAAAGTTATAATATACTGATCTGAGTAAAACTGTAATATACTATTCTAGATAAATATCTGTAATATACTGATCTGTATAAAACTATAACATACAGATCTGAGTGAACATTTGTATACATTTATAGATAAATATATATATGTATATATATTTGTTTTGTGAAACTATTTGAATAAAAGTTGTATATGTATATATATATATATCTTTTTATATAATCTCTGTGAATATATGGCTATATCTATATGTTCTGTATAACTTTTTATACCGGAAAAACTGTATAAAGTTCTGCGTCAAATATTATCTACTCAGGCCACACATACTTTAAGAACACATATTCTGAAAACTACACAATAACTGGTATACATACATGTTGGCAAAATTTCTATTAACATATTCAAATTTCCTAACATAGCATATTTTTCTTACCTTATCTTTGAAAAGCCCCTACTAAATTATGGTCCTATACCCGCAGGGTTCTCCACTCAACACCCTGAAAACCACATCCCCTAGAACAAAATATCAGTATTTCTTCGTATATTGTATTTCTTATAACTGAGGGAAAGACAAATATCGAATAAATTATCGTACCCTGAGATTGAGACGAAATCCAAACCAACTCCACCAATGATCAGCTCTAGCAGACTTACAGAGAACTTCGATAGGAGCCTCGTAGTGGCTTCGGATCGTCTATTTGGTGTAAAACGGACCCGGAATCAAAGAGAGAAGGAGGGAGGGAGGTAGAGAGAGAGAGAGAGAGAGAGAGAGAGAGAGAGAGAGACAGGTTCTGCGCGAGTTTTGCGTGAAAAATTTGGATTTTTACTATTTATAAAGCCGGATTCGTCAACGAGACATGTCACCTCGTCGACGAGTCCTTTAATAATTTCGTTGAAAAACTTCCTCCCTCGTCGACAAGTTTTAGATTGTCCCAAAAACCCTTCTCGGTCTTTCCGTTTCTGTTTCCATTTCCCTCTCTCTTTATTATTTAAATACCATTATTTTTTTTGGGGTCGTTACATTCTCCCCTCCTTATAAAATTTCGTCCTCGAAATTTACTATCTATATCTCCATCTATACACTCTATCATCCCATATAGGAAAAATGGTCTACTTATTTTATTACCTGCCCTCACTTATGGTGGAGGAATACCGTGGTTACATTTATGTTCTGGGAGATTACATATATAAAATTGAAACTATCTACTCACTATGTAACACCCCAACCCCGAAGGGTCTGGGATATTAACTTTTTACTACTGATTTACAGCGGAAGTAAAATAAACTCAATTATTATTAAACCAGAGCGCTAATTATCCATATTACAATCATTTATTTCAAAAAAAGAAAAATTTCACAACATAAATATCTGGTATCATACTAATATTTCTAATCAATCTTTATTTTTTTATCCCACCCGCGTGCTTGCTAAGCCTGATTTCCGACATGCTATTCAGAGTCATTTGAAATAAAAATATAATTGGAGTGAGAAGACACTCAGTAAGTAAATAAGATTATGATTAGTGTGTGGCCAAAATGAGCTTTTTAAAAAATTTCGTAAAACAATATTTAATACTATAACTTCAAAATTTCTTTTAGAATAAATATAAATTTAAAAATTTATGTATAAAACTTTTGTCATCAATTACAACAGTAAAATTTTATAATTATATACTATAACTGTTAAATTAAACTTTTAACTTTAAAACTGTAAAAATATTTAATGATAAATATACATATACTTTTCCTTATATGTTTTCCTTAGATCGTCATTTAAGCACCAAAATGATCTTTTTCACGTAAATTTACACTTTTCCTTCAAATCATCAGTAACTTTGTATACGTAATTAAATATGTATAAACATATATTATAAAAACCACCCTTAGGTCTGTTTGCCGTAAGTCATGTTTACGCCCATGACTGGGTTGTGCGATCCGAAGACTGGACTTAACTGGCTGGCTGACCAAACTAAATCAACGTACGTAAACTTTAAGTGAGATTTTCCTTATTAAGTCCTGGTCCGGAACCAGGTGTGCACTCAGGAGAAATCCACTAACATAAATAACCACTCTGTAAACAGTGTGGGTGCACTCTGATCTGTATAAACTTTAAACTACGGTACCGAGCATTTGTAACTTTGAACTTTCGTTGTCATAAGGGGTTTTAAAATCATCTTATTATAATTTATGCAATTTAAAATAATATCGTGAAAATCTCATCTTTACTCATATTTTCATAAAAATGCAACGTAAAAATAAACTCATGCCACACAATTTTCATGTTAAAAATATATATAATTTTATTTTTTAATAGAAAGAAATGCTGAAAATTTACCCGATGGGATTAGAACATTTCTTAACCCAAAAATAGATGCAAGTATATTAAAGATAGAACTGGTATAATTAAGTATGCGTAAAAATAAACTCATGAAAATTTTGTGAAACTAATTAATATAATTGAAATTTACTTATAAAATAAACTCGGGTATGAATTTAAAAAAAAAAAAAAAACTAACATAATCAAAATTTACTTACCTTCTTCCTTACAAACATTGTAACTATCTTTAAGAAATGAGATCAGAAAGAGTGGGTGATTAAGAACTTATTCAAAAATTCTCTCCACCACAAATTCTTTCACTCACTAATCCTTCTCTTCCTTGGAAAATTGTTGTGAAAAATGAAGGTTGAGAGCTTCCTATTTATAGAAAAATTTTGGGGAAGAAATGAAATTTATAATAGTGTGGAGAGATGGGTGAAATTATAATTTTTTTAAAATTAAAGAATGGGCAAGGGATGGGCAAGGTATGGGTTGAGTATGGGATGGGGATGGAGGCCATGTGGGAGTGCTTATCACCATTCCCATTAAATAAATTTTTAATTAACTACTTACCTAATTAATTAATCAATTAGTTAATTAATTATTTTATTATTTTTCTTAATCATTATTATCATTATTATTATCATTGTTATTACTTTTAAACTATTTTTAGTATTTATTTATTTTATTATTTATTTTTTAACAAGAATTAAATTTAAATTTTGAAAACTCATATGGGCCCACATGGTCTTGTGGGCCCCACACAACTTCGAGACCCAAATGGATCATACGTAACTCCAATAATCCTCATACGATTTTATGAGCCCTACACAGCTTTGAGACTCGTGTAAACCTCCACACGGTTTCGGGACTCATGTGGGCCCTACACAGTCTTGTGGGCCCCGCATAGGATACTTATATTATTATTATTATTTTATCATATATTTCTGTAAATTATGTCAGTCAAAACATTATTTTATGTACTTATTTACGTGTACAAACAGTATCTATCCTGTTTATCCTATGAAATTCCATTTTGACCAGGCCGACCTCCAGGGAGTGACTGAGCTGCAATGGTCTCTAAGCACTCGCTAAGACAAGGTCTTTCTTAGGCATCAAACATGCAATCAAGGATCCTACAGAAAAACACTTATGTATTGATGTTAACTTAATGACCATTTTTATTATTCTATTATTATTGTGCTTTAATTATATATATATATATATATATATTTTTGGGTCATCACACACTAAATCCATACATGTACCTGCAACAGAAATTATCTAACTATTATACTTTACCTGATTACCTCTATACCTTTTGAAACAACTACGGGTATCTCTGTTTGATCTGCTCCTCGAGTTTCCAAGAAGCTTCCTCTATAGCATGATTTTTCCATAAAACTTTCACTAACTAAATTTCTTTAGTACATAGTTCTTGAGTCTTTTTGTCTAAAATTTGTACTAGCGTTTCTTCATAAGCTAGTGAATCCTTAAGCTCTATCTCTGCATAGCTAATGATGTGGGACGGGTCTGGGACGTATTTCCTTAACATAGTAACATGAAACACGTCATGAATTCTACTAATCCACAAACTGAGCTATCTCCCTCTTCATGCTGCTCCACCAGAAGGACTCTCGAAAATCCCTGTACATTTTAGTGCTACCTGGATGTACAGTATACAGAGACCGATGTGCTTCCTCCAAAATGACTTTCTCGATCTCAGGGTCAGCAAGAACGCATAACCTGGTACGGAACCTCAAGGCTCCATCATCTGAAATGCTGAACTCTGGTTCCTAACCATTCTGTACCTTTCCCATAAGCTCTACTAATTCTGAATCATTCCTCTGAGCTGCTTTAATCCTCTCCTGTAGAGTTGGCAGTAAAACCAAGTCAACAATAAACGCCTAGTGATCACCCTCTACCAGCTCCACGTCGAGCCTTTTTAGATCCATCTGCATCGGATGCTGAATCTCCACTGTAGATACAGATGAATCCACTGATTTCCGACTCAAAGCATCAACAACCATATTAGCCTTTCCCGGGTGGTAACTGATAGTGCAGTCATAATCCTTTATTAGTTCTAGCCATCTGCTTTGCCTCATATTTAATTCCTTCCGCGTGAAGAAATATTTTAAACTCTTATGATCAGTAAATATCTCACACCTACCCCCATATAGATAGTGCCTCCAAATTTTTAGTGCATAAACAACCACTGCCAACTCTTGATCATGGGTAGAGTAGTTCTTCTCATATTCTTTCAACTGCCGTGAGGCATAGGCTATCACTCTCCCTTGCTGCATAAACACACATCCGAGCCCCTTATGGGACGCATCACTGTAAATTGTGAACTCCTCTTCTCTTAAAGGAATCATCAACACAGGCGCAGTGATGAGTCACTGCTTCAACTCCTGGAAGCTCTGTTCACATTCATCAAACCACTCAAACTTCACTCCCTTCCTGGTTAATCGGGTAAGTGGACCTAATAATCTAGAGAAGCCCTCACCAAACTGCGGTAGTACCCAGCCAATCCCAAGAAACTCCTGATCTCGTGCACATTATTTGGTCGTATCCAGTCTACTATCGCCTCAATCTTACTCGGATCAATAGAAATACCACCCCTGGATATGACGTGTCCAAGGAAGGTAATCTGTTCCAGCCAGAACTCACACTTCTTGAGCTTCGCGTATAACTTCTTCTCTCGCAATACCTGAAGCACTATACTCAGATGATCCTCATGCTCCTCTGGGCTCTTCGAATACACCAGTATATCATCAATAAATACCACCACAAACTGATCCAAATATTGGTAAAAAACCCTATTCATCAAATCCATAAACACTGCAGGAGCATTCGTCAAACCAAACGGCATAACTAGAAATTCATGATGGCCATACCGTGTTCTAAATGCCGTCTTCAAAACATCTTTCACCCTAACTTTCACTTGATGATACCCAGAGCGTAAATCTATCTTTGAAAAGATCTGTGTCCCCTGTAACTAGTTAAACAAATCATCGATACGCGGGAGCGGGTATTTATTATTGATAGTCACTTTGTTTATTTCTCAATAGTCAATGCACAACCTCATCGAGCCATCCTTCTTCCTTACAAATAGAATCGGTGCTCCCCAGGGTGACACACTGGGCCGAACAAATCTCTTATCTAACAGCTCTTGCAACTGCTCTTTTAGTTCTTTCAACTCTGTTGGTGCCATTCTATACGACGCCTTTGAAATCGGCGCTGTCCCTGGAACCAAATCAATAACAAACTCTACCTCACGATCAAGAGGTAGTCCTAGTAAATCCTCGGGAAATACATCAGGAAAGTCTCTCGCCACTGGGATATCCTCCACCCTCAGCTCCCCTTCTGATACTGCCTTCACCCAGGCTAAATATCTCTAACAGCCTTCTAATAGCAATCTATGCACCTAAATAGCAGATAATAACTGAGGTGGGGTGCGCCCACGTGATCCCACAAATGTACTCATGTTCCTCTAGAGGTTTAAATACTACCTTCCTCTGAAGGCAATCAATGCTAGCATAGTGGGCAGCTAGCTAATCCATACCCAAGATTATCTCAAACCCATGCATGTCTAAAACCACCAGATTAGCCAACAAAGACCTCCCCTGAAAATCCACTGGACAGTTCCTGAGTACCTTTCTATATACCCCTACAGCCCCAGTCGGCGTAGCAATAGACAAACTAATTTCTAACTGCTGAGGCTCAAACCCACATAACTTAACATATTCTCGAGCGATAAAAGAATGAGTCACCCTAGAATCAAACAAGACAGTAGCTTTAAATGACAGTATTGAAACCGTACCTGTCACCACATCTCCCGCCACCTCAGTATCTCTCGGCGTCAGTGCATAAACTCGTGCTGGAGCAGTATTCCTCTATCATCCACCTCGAGGTGCCTAGTAGCCTTCTCTATACAGTCGAGGAGCAGTCGCTACCACTAACGGTGCCTGGCAGTTCCTCGCAATATGCCCTGGCTGATGGCGCTCATAGCAAACAACCTCTCTCACTCGGCACTCTCCTAGGTGCCTCCTTAAACATTTGGGGCAAGGAGGGGGCATCTGTTTGCCCTGTACTGCTCGATCTCCTCCTCCCTGTCATCGTCCCCCTCTGCTATCATATCTCCTCCATAGCCTTTGACTGAGCCCTGACTGAAAATCAGAAGGCGCAGGCCTCTTCCTCTAGCTTGGGGTTGTTGCACCTCTCTATATACTGCTCTCAATCACCTCTGTTGACCTAACAAGGTCTTTCAATTGGTTTTGGTGATAACAAACAAAGGATGATTTAACTTGAAAAGGTTGAGTTTTGGTGTTTCAGGAAATATGGATCAAGTGTGGTTCAAAGTAAACTTCAAATATAGCTCAAGTATGGTGTAAGAGAAGATCAAGTATAAGTCAAGTATGAAGACATTTTTTCAATGATCCAAAGAGAGTCTAACATATTTGAAGCTCAAGCAAATTATTCAAAGAAATCTCAAGAGCAATGAGAACTCAAGCATGATGGCTTAGGAAACATATTTGTAAGTATTTCAAAAGCCAAAATATCATTTGAAATATGTTTTAAAGCTTTTTCAAGAGTTTATAAAAATTTAAGGACCTATTTAAAAATATTGAATTAAGTTTTTATAAAAGCAAAACAGTTTTTAAATAAAGACATTATAAAATAGGATTTTTAAAGGTTCAGATGACTAAACTTTTCAGTTTAGATGACTGAAGTAGAGACTTCAGATGACTGAACTTTAAGTTCAGACATTTGAAGAATTACTTCAAATGTTTGAAGATTAAGTGCAGATGTCTGAAGAATTAATGGAATAAGACAGAAAGTTGCAGTAGCAGTTCAAACGTCTGAACTTGTGATTTTAGACATCTGAACCCAGACTTCAGACGTCTATACCCAGACTTAAGACATTTGACCCTGTATTTAGTTCTATTTTAAAGGGGGTTCAGGAACTTCAGACATCTGACCTCGAATCCTCAGACATCTGAACACTATTCAACGGGCAAAAAATTTAAAACTCTTATTTTTAAATTATAACCATTTGAACCCCAAAATTTCTAACGACTTGGAAAACTCTTTAAGGAAACTCTTGCAACAAGGAAACCTACTTGTAAGCCTATAAATACATGGTTCTTGTGAATCAAAAAATCATCCCAAGTATTGAAATTCTCTCAAAGCTCTATTGCTCTCAAAATCTCTTTTAATCAATCTCTTGCAAAGCTGAAAGTATTGTTGTTCTAGTATTTTGCTCATCAAATCCTAAAGAATTACTGATTTCTCATCTGGAGAAAAGGATTTTGGTGAATTCTTTGAAAAGCTTCAAAAGTTTATTTCATTCTTGATATTTTATCTTTTGAAGTACATAGTTTTGTTTTGTACTAATCTGCTCTTTGTGTGAGCTTCTCTTGTACACCAGATTTTTATATTTCTCTTGTAGATTTTGGATGATTCCAGGCTGTTGGAACATTGACCAAACAAGGGCATATTGTTTGGAGAAGGTGGGCTCTAGCCTTGATCAAAGGAGTGGTTGTAAACAGGCGTTGTTCCACTCGGTAACGGAACTGTTATAGTAGAACCCTTCAGTGTTTTGCCAAGGGCGAGGACGTAGGCTGTGTTGAAGCCGAACCTCGTAAAAAATCTTGTTTCTTTCTCTCTATTTTACATACTAACTTGCTGTGTAGTATGATTTAAAAGTGCAGGTCACAGGTTCCAAAGAGAAAGAAACAAAGACTCTTGGTATTTAGAAAGTACGTTTCGATTAACCGTTTGCGGAAACCCAAAAGGGAGTACATTGGTTAATCTACAGAAATCTTGATCAAGAGAAGCGCATACTAAAAGCTTATTCAAAGAAGGTGATAAACATTCACAGGGAAATCAACAAAAGCAAAATTATTCTTGATTGAGTGATTGAATTATTTTAGCTTTATTGATTGTCTTGTTCATTTAAATTACAAGTATTCTAAAGTGTGATTATCAGTTATCTATTGTGCTTTCTTTAGTATCTTAAGAAAAAGATTAAAAATTATCAAAATGAAAAGATTCCAATTCACCCCTCCCCCCCCCCCCCGGTCTTCGGAAGCTATTCCTAATTTCAATTGGTATCAGAGCCTAGTTATAGAAATTCTTAACAAGAAACTATAAAAAGATCTAATAGCAAATATTGGAGTAGCACCCTTTGGTGAAGGCCAATCCTCAACCCGTCCACCAATCTTTTGTGGACACAATTATACCTTTTGGAAAAAGAGAATGGAAATATATCTCCAACACATGGATTGGAAAGCTTGGGAAGTAGTTATGGATGGAAATCTTATCCCCACTAAAATAGTTGATGAAAAAAATATTCCAAAAGAAAAGAAAGATATGACTAACCTAGACTATAAAATGCTTCAAATAAATGCAAGTGCTATAAATGCGTTATATTGTGCATTAGATGCTAATGAGTTTAACTGAGTCATGGCCTGCAAAACAGTTAAGGAGATTTGGGATCAACTAGAAGTAACTTATGAAGGAACCGTTGATGTTAGAGATGACATGTTAACGAGTGAATACGAAGCATTCAAAATGAATTCTGATGAAACGATATCAAGCATGTACATTAGATTTACTCACATAATAAACTCCTTAAGTGCCTTAGGAAAAACCTATACTACATATGAAATTATCAGAAAAATTCTAAGAGGCCTACCCTCTATTTGGGAACCAAAGGCCACAGCCATCATGGAAGATAGAAACTTAAAGACTACTTCCTTGGATGAACTTATAGGTTCACTTCTCATATATGAAATGACATTGAAAGAAAGATATCCTAAACCAAAGCATAAAAGATCCATAGCTCTAAAAGCATCTAGCCATAGCACTAGTGAAGAAGAAAGTGAAACAAGTGACTTAGATCAAGATGAGTTGGCTTTCATTACTAAGAGACTAGGAAAATTCTATAGAAGAAATAAAAGGTTTCCTAGAAAGTTTAATAAAAAGAAAACTGAAAAAGGAGAGACAAGTAGGAAAGAAAGTAAAGGTAAGAATGAATTACCAATTTGTTATCATTGCAAAAAGTCAGGGCATATCAAACCAAACTATCCATTATTCAAGAAAGACAAGAAAAAGAATGAAGCAATGAAAGCTACTTGGGATGACTCAAGCTCCAGTGAAACTGAAATTGAATCAAGTGAACAAGAGATGACGAATATATGCTTTATGGCGAACAATGAAGAGGTAAACTCTTACTATTCTTCAACCGAATCTCAAAACGAGTCTTGTGATGAGTCATGTGATAGCTTGCCTTCTTATAAGGAATTACAAACTGAATTATTCTCACTTCATAAAAGATTTATAAAGGTGTCTAAAAGAAATATAACTTTGAAAGATCAAAATCAAGAATTAATAAAGCAACCTGAATCATTCAAAGCAATTGAAGAAGAAAGAAATACTCATATTAAGAAGTTGGAAGAAGAAGTAAAAATAGAAAAACAAGAGTTAAAAACAAGAGTTAAATAAAACCCATAAAAATGACTTGAATAAAAAAGTTTTAGAAATAAATGAACTCAAAAAGATAGTTGAGGATAAAGAAAAGATTGTTTATAATTTTACTAAATGTAAAGAAAACTTTGAAAAAAATGATTGGACAGCAAAGGCTTCATGGAAACAAAGAAGGAATAGGATACAATGGTAAAACAAATAAAAGGAATAAAAAGCTATACATGAGATATTTTGTTAAGGAAGCTAAGTTTTATGCTAGCACTTCATCAAATAACAAACATGAACACACCACTTGCTATATGTGCAAAACTAAAGGTCATGTGATGTTCAATTGTCCATTAAAGAGAAAATATGTTAAAGTTCAAGGAGAATGGAAAACAAATAGTGGAACCAACAACAAAACAAAGAAAGTCAAAAGAATTTGGGTTCCAAAAACTAACACATAGTGTCCTTCATTGTAGGTTTGTCTTAGGACAACAACGACAATGGAAAAATGGTACTTGGAGAGCAGATGCTCAAGGCATATGATCGGTGACAAGACCAAGTTCACTACTTTAAAACAAATGGATGGGGGATACGTTACTTTCGGCGACAATGCCAAAGGTAAAATTGTTGGTATCGGAAAAATTGGTAAAGAACCTTTACTCACTATAGATAATGTGTTATTAGTGGAAAGACTAAAATATAATCTTTTAAGTATTAGTCAACTAAGTGATAAAGGGTTCGAAGTAATTTTCATGAAAGAAAAATGTGTTATCCAAAATCCTAAAAATAAAGAAACTTTGTTTATGGCTCATAGGATAAATAATGTCTATTGCATAAATTTTGATAAATTAGTAAATCAAAACATAACTTGTTTAACAGCTATGAATGAAGTAAGTTGGTTATGGCATAGGAAACTAGGTCATGCTAGTATGGACCTACTATCCAAATTATTTAAGAAAAATCTTGTAAAAGGACTACCAAATACTAAGTATATAAAAGACAAGATGTGTGATGCATGTCAAAAAGGAAAACAAGTAAAAACCAGTTTTAAGAAGAAAACATACATATCCACCAAAAGACCTCTAGAGCTCTTACATCTAGACTTATTTGGTCCAACTAGAACCTTAAGCTTAGGTGGAAAACAATATGCTTTTGTTATTGTAGATGATTATTCAAGATTCACTTGGGTAATCTTTTTAGCAAACAAAGATGAAGCTTGTAACCAATTAATAACCTTATGTAAGAAATTACAAAATGAGAAAGGTTACAATGTAACAAGTTTTAGAAGTGACCAAGGAAAAGAGTTTAAAAATAAGGAAGTTGATAAATTTTGTAATGAACATGGAATAACTCATAATTTTTCAGAACCTAGAACTCCATAACAAAATGGAGTTGTTGAAAGGAAAAATAGAACTTTACAATAAATGGCAAGAACACTGCTAAATGAAAATAATTTGCCTAAATATTTTTGGGCAGAGGCTATAAATACCGCATGTTATATTGTAAATAGGGTATCAATAAGATTAAAAATAGATAAAACACCATATGAACTTTGGAAAGATAGAAAACCTAATATTTCTTACTTTCATGTATTTGGTTGTAAATGCTTTATATTAAATACTAAAGATGATCTAGGTAAATTTGATGCAAAATCAGATGAAGGTATCTTCTTAGGTTATTCTACAAATAGTAAAGTTTATAGGATTTGTCGCAAAGTCCCGTGAGCGCGAGTGCCCCGGGCAGCGAAATAAAAAATGATTTAATTTTTAAGGAAAATTCATGGAATGTCGGAGTCGCCACTAACCTTTTAGTGTGGTTAGAACACATGGTTACTACCCCGTTAGGGGTAGAATGGGTCTATGTTACCAGAGTTAGGCTCGGGAGTTCGGTTACACGAGAGGAAGGTACAAGCACCCCCTACGCGCCCGTTCTTACGAACGGTACCTAATTAATTTGAAATTATCCCTAAGTTAATCTAATAAGTCTTTAAATTTCTCCTTTTTATGAATTTATAAATATACATAAATAAATAAACGTAATACAATATATATACATATATTCCCTCAGATCTTAAAGTACGTGATGCCCGAAGGCTCATACCCCCGCAATAAAATCATAAGGATAAAAAATTGAAAATAATCATAAAAATAAATAATAATATACAATAATAATAATGATAGTAATGATAATAATAATGAGAGTAATAATAATAATAATGAAAACAAATACGATAATAACATTAATAATGATGATGATAATATAAATAATAATAATAGTAAAAATAATACTAATATTAATAGCGATAGTACATAATAATAATAATAATAATAATAATAATAATAATAATAATAATAATAATAATAATATTAATATTAATATTAATATTAATAGTAATAATAATAGATAACATAATGGTAACAATAATAATAATAATAATAATAATAATAATAATAATAATAAATAACAATAACAGTAATAATTATAATGATATTAACAGTAATGATAATAAATATTGTTAACTAATAGTAAAGATAATATACATATTTTAATAATATTATATTTACCTTAATATTAACGCACTATTAAAAATATGCACAAGACACACATATGTAAATAATTAAAGAAACAAACCGATATTAAGATTAAAATATGGAAACCAATGAAAAGGGCGAACTTATGGAATCAAGTTAATTTCTAAAATTAATATGAACCTATTCAACATGGCCACCAAAATTAATACACAACCTTAACTATACAAATATTAAAAATAAAATGAGTGCAATAATGACCAAAAAACCTTAAGTACACACAACAATGATAATAAAACAACTAACCAATATAAAAATACAATAGAAAAAACTTGCCATGAATGTTAGATATTCAAATAAATACAAAGAAAACTGTAAGATGAAAGGTAATTATTTAATGTATACACAAACACACACACACACACACACACACACACACACATATAATAAATACAACTTGGATATCTTACCTGCACAATGAAGACCCAACATTAGATCCGAAACAGAAAAATAATCAAAATAGGAAACAGAAGGAATAGGAATAAAAAGAAAAAACTCTACGTGCGCGCGTGTGTTTGCAGTGTGCTTGCTATGTGTTTAAAGGTGAGTTTTTTTTTGTGTTTTGCTGTGTGTGTTTGCAATGTGTGTGCAGTGTCTGTGCAGTGTGTGCGTGTGTGGGTAAATGTAGGCAAGGGAACTCACCAAGGGGGTTGCCGGAGAATGGAGCAGGGGGCACTGGGAGGTCTTGCCGTTGAGGCTCGTGGAGATCTGGAGTAGATGCGGCCAGAAAGCGACGATGACGGCAACGACATTGATGGTCCTGTGGTGGCAAAGACGATGGCGGTGGGCTGAGCTCCTCGTGGCCGTGTTGGGGTTGTCGGGTTGAGCGTGGCCGGCTGGTGGTCTTGGGTCTGGGGGCTGCTGGTAGGAGCTTGTGCAGAGTGGGGATGAATGAAGATGGAGATGGCCGCCGGAAGGCGGAGTTGCTGGTGCAGTGGGGACTGTTGGAGAAGATGGAGGTCTAACGTGGAGCTGTTGCGGAGAGATGGTGATCGCTGGCAGAGGACGGTGATGGCCCCGTGCGACGTCGCCGACCGTGGGGCTAATGAAGTTGGGCTCGGGGTGGTTGCCAGAGACGAAGAAGAGAGTGAAGGAGAGGGGCGTGGGGCTGATGAAGCTGGGCTCGGCTGAAAAATGGAGAGGCCGTGGTCGTCTCTGTGAGCAGGGGCTGCGGCTAGTAAGGTGGCTGGTGCGCGTGAAGGTGATGATGATGGAGAGGAGATAGGAGGTGGCTGGGAACGAAGGGGGCTGCGGGAGCTGAGAGAGAAGAGGGAGAATGGAAGAGTTAAGGGTTTTTTTTTTCTTTTTCTTTCGTCCTCACGGCTGTTGTGCGCTCCTCGCTTTATAAAAAAAATTCTAGAAAACCCTAAAAGACTTCCCTTTTTTGAATTTATTTATTTTTTTTTTTTTATGCTTTTATTCTTATGGTAATAATGAAAATGGAAATAGTAATAATAATTATCATAATAATATAAGTATCAATAAGGTAATAATAATAATAATACTACTACTAATAATAATAAATAATTATGGTAAAAATAAAAATTAAGATACTATTGGTAAAATAATAATAATAATAATAATAATAATATTAATAAAAATAAAGTAATAATACTAATATTAAAAGTAATAAATAATAATAATGATAACATTACCAAAAATAATAAAAATAATAATAGCCAAAATAAGATACTAATGCTAATAATAATAATAATAATAATAATAATAATAATAATAATAATAATAATAATAATAGTAGTAGTAGTAGTGATAATAATAATAATAATAATAATAATAATAATAACATATCAAAAACATAAAATAAATGAAAAATAAAAATAATTATAGTAAAGTAAAAATAAAATAAAGATAATAAAAGTATTAGTAATAATAATAATAATAATAATAATAATAATAATAATACTAGCAAAATAATAGTAGAGTACTAATAATATAGGAAAATAATAATAAATTAATAATAATAATAATAATAATAATAATAAAATAAGAGGGGACCCAGTGTGTTATTTGGTTAGGGTAAAAGTAGGGTGTCTAAAGGATTTATAATAAAAGAACTTCTACGATCATGGAATTCATATAACTTTTGATGAAACAAATAGTTATGACATCAAAGATATGAATGATGAAAAAGAAGTTATGTCTCAAAAAGAAAAAATCTTGAAATAAAAGAGGAAAAGGATAATGATGCTTCAAATGAAAACTTTACAGAAAATCTGAATCTTCCTAAAAAGTGGAAATACAACAAAAATAATCCAAAAGAACAAATACTTGGTGAAACATCAAAAGGGATAACAACTAGAGCTTCACTAAAAAAAATATTTGTAATCATTATGCTTTTTTATCTCAAGATGAACCAAAAAATATTGAAGATGCTTTAAATGATGATTCATGGATTATAGCTATGTAAGAGGAATTAAATCAATTTGAAAGAAGTCAAGTATGGGAACTTATACCAAAACCCAAAGATAAATCAATTATAGGAACTAAGTGGGTGTTTAGGAATAAGAAGGGTGAAAATGGAGTTGTGGCAAATAGCACTCTTTGCTCATCTGTACATAAGAGGACTGCCAGTATGTCCTCTATGTCCTGAACCCAGTTCTCTGCTACCAATGGGTCTGCTCCTCCAGCAAAGGACGGAGGTCGCATACGCGTGAACTGCTCGATCGTGCAGCTCCGCTCCCCCGAGCTCCTAGTCATCTCAGCCATCACCTACTGAGTGACGCTACGCAATACCGCGTCAGGGTCTACACCACCCATACTGGAAGATCCTACTCCATCACCTCCCGCATTCGTGTTACTGTTCCCCGGATCCATCCTGCAAAGGAAATAACTAATCTCAGCATACAATCACTATCACACAACCCATACACTGCAATAACTCATAACTACTTTTCTATCCACATCCTCAATCCCCATTTAAGATTCAGTCCTACCACTTAGAAACACGACCCAGCAATAGTATCCATGGTTTTCCTGAAAATGTCACCCCAGGAAAAACACAGAAACAACCCCGGTACTATTGTCTTTAGGCTACAAGATAGAATCCTAAATTCTCATCCCATCCTCTAACAATCACTAACTCCAATTTCAATCTACCCATCTTATATTCCCCTCAAAATCCCCTCCTATACTCTGGTATTGTATTCCGCTGTCTACTAAAGTCTACAAAACCTAACAACTTAAGCTCTGATACCAAACTGTGATGCCCCGATTTTTCCATATAATTTTTTTTCTCAATAATAAATAAATAATCACACGTCATCCATAACATTCATAAATCGGTCACATCAACAATCCTACTATCATTCGCACGACCTAACCCGCATTGGGTACCGGGTAAAAAGTTATTTTATTACACAACCTAACAGCGGAAGATAGTGTATTTTATCATTCAGAATACAATATCCAAAGTACTAACATACACATATACACAATACTATCTCATACCGAAAAACAATACAACCTTAGGGAATCACACCCCCCCTAGTCCACCAAAAACTCACCTTGCGTGTCAGGGTCCCAGCTTCCTATGGTCACGGAGCTCTATCACCAGATTTATCCCTGTTTCATGAAAAATTTGGATAATTTGGGTGAGACACATCTCAGTAATAAGGAATAAATTATTTACAGTGTGTGGTCATATGAGTTCAGTTATAACATGCTTTACTTTTCAAACCATCGTTTCATCTGCGAAAATACACTGATATACACATTCTCATACTCATATAGATATACAACACAAGCTTTAAAACTATTTCTTAAATTCAATAATTTCAACACATAATTATCTGTAAAGTTTCCGAGAATAGGGAAAATTACCCCCCCCATACAGGTAGCTTCCCTCTACCCTAACACGTTATGCAGCCAGATGTGACCACATCTGATACCTATCAGGGCACTCACCTTACTCAGTAAGGAGAGTTTCATTTCGCCTCAATTATTTATATTTTTAACTCACACGGTTCCATTTCTCAATTTTATCATTCTTTATTTCTCAATTTTCATTCTTTCTTTCATTTCTCATTTTAGCCAATGTTATCATTCTTTCACTTTTCGATTCCATTTTTATTTTCGGCTCATGAGTATCCTTGGTATCAAATACCAACATCGCGTCTGTAACTCATGGCTACCCTGAGGATCTTTCTATCCATGCTATACTTCCCCCCTTGGTCAAGGTTGTGCAGCCTGAAGGCTAGATCTAACCGTGATTGGCCGACCTGGTTAGATCAAGGTATCATATCACATATCGCGTCTGTAGTACGACTAGCCGGCCTATAACCCTAATCCGGACACAGGGGGCCCAATAACCCTACAAAATGGCTCAGTCAACTATCACACCACACGCTCCAAGAGTCCATGTGGTTGCACTAACACCACTAGCAACGGTATTGTGCTCAATATCATAACCATCCAATAGGGTTCACTACCACATACCCGCATTCATTATGCGATATTGACATTTCATCAATCATATTTTAGTATATCACAATTCAGTTCAATACAAATATTCTCATAATTTTCTGCGCACATTTCATCATCTCATAATATCATATATCATATTGCACGTTTTCCCAAAATACACATATCAACAATTTGTACAAACTCATTTCTCATGTAAATAATTACTAGATTTACCATGATCCCAAGAGGGGAGGTGGATTGGTATTTTTAAAATTTAACCCCTAGGTATTCCTCCTTACAACAGTATGTTCAAAACTCTATGGTCAATCTAGTGCAAATGATATAAATGCATCAGAAAATAAATAAAGCAGTTTAATCAATCACACAAGCACCAGAAAGCAGTAAAGAGACGGTGACATGCAGATATGTTATCAAGGTTTGGCCAACTGCCTACGTCCCCACCTTGGCTAACTAGCACAAGGATTACCACAATAACTTGCTCACTTAAACGGGTGGAGCGAAACCTATACAAACCAGGTCAATTAGCACAGGGCTGACCTTAACCTTTACACCAATCCTTACCGGGCTGGATTACCCTCCCCCTCAGGCCATGCCTGGAATCACTTAAATTACAATCAAATGGTACAATATAAAAGTGTTTTCATGTAAAGCAGATTTGTACCCAAATGCGTTCAATCACAAACACCACAGATGATTTAATAAGTAAGCTCAGTGTGGTTTAAATAGTTTAACTCTCAAAGGTATTTTCCATCGGTGTAATGTGTACATGAGAGTTTCAGCAAGCAATCTTTATATTTCAATATATTCTCAATCAAGATGTTTAAACAAAGATATCATGCAAGATTCAAATATTCCAAATAGTAGAATATGTCAATCACTTCAAATAGTGTATATGCTTGGTTTGCAAAGGATATGTAATCTTTGTATTCAGCAAATGATATACACTTGAATAAATATTGCCACAAAGATTAGTATAACAAACACAAATATCTTTCCCCAAAAAGTTAATATGAATACCACAAGATATTTGAGTAAGTTTGAAAAATATTTTTGCAAGTCAAAAACAAATACAAACTTCCTAAGATATTGCAATAAGAATGCAACACTCGGAAGTTTAACACAAGCCTTCTTAGGGTAGACTTATTGGAAAAGCCTCCTAAGAATACTTAGGTTATGCTCTCGTAAAAATCAATTCAAACACTCATGAAATGAGAGAGCAAACCTCTAAATAATAATACTCAATACACTTACAAACGATACAGAGAGATGAAGAAGGTAAGTTTGAGTAGATTTTGAAAGAGTATGAGCAGTAGGATGTATTTTTCTTGAGAGAGAATTTTTGAATATATTTGCTAATTGGATCACTAATTTTCCCAAATGAAGGGGTATATATAAACACCCCATGATTTTTTACCGTTGGGGACCTATTAGGAATAATTAGAAAAGTTTAATGACATTTTAAATGTTTTAACCCTGTTTAAAAAATATTTAACCGCGGTAAAAATCAGAACAATCCGAGAGGTCCGGTCGACCAGATCTTATATGGTTCAGTCGACTAGGATGTTTTTGAACTGAAAGCTCGGTCGACCGAAAGTGGGCGATTTCCCATTTCTCCAAGGTTTGATCGACCGGGCCATTTTGAACTGGCTAGTTCGGTCGACCAGACTATTGGGATTTTTCCCGAGGTCCCTCGGTCGACCAGGTAGTTGGAGTACAAAAATGGCTTGGTCGACTAGATGGTCAAATTGTTGACCAGAGAGGGTTTCGATCGACCTGGGCTTTTTGAACTACATTGGTTCGGTCGACCAGGGCCTTGGTCAACTATTGACTCAGGACGATTTCGGTCGACCAGGGCAAAATGAACTGCCTTGGCCAGTCGATCGAAAGTGCACAATGTGTGCATTTCGGTCCTATCTTGAAACTCACAAATCCTATTCAAGTGCCTAACAATCATAGGTGCAATGGTGTGTGTCCTAAGGTCACTTGGGGTCTAATTTTAAAGACACCAAAAAAGTTCGATATCGGTCGACCGAAGGGTAAATCTGAAGGTCTTTCTACGGTCACTTTTAGTTCGAATTTAGTTTGAGCTTACATCATAAACCATGCATGTGTTGTATGTGCTTATCACAAACCAAATATCTTAATTATTATTACAGACCAATTTCACTACTAAATATATATTACAACTGAAAAACATGAACTGTTCTTCAAGCCTTAAGCTTTCACGTGCCATCAATGTATCTGCTAATATAGACCTACACATGAACTAGATATTCATTAAATACATGAGTATTTGTCATTATCAACACTGGGCGTGACCTATAAGGTCAACAATAATTTCCACTCACAAATAAATACCACATTTCATTATTTTCCAATATCAGAAATTCACAAAATCTCATCTTTTAGGCAAAACATTTCTACTCACATATAAATACCATATTTTATTATTTTTCATTAATCACATCAATAATTCTCATTTCAATATTTTCTCAGAACTTACTCATTGTTATATTTCACACTCCAAAATATCACAATTTAAAATTACTCAAATATCACACAATTTATCTGATATTTATATCATAATAATTTCCAGATAAAATACCATAAGCACATTTTCACATATTAATTTAAACAGTAATTCTAAAAATACTTCTATAATTTATTCCCCTAACCTGACTTACTGAGAGACTTATTAACACCCAGATTCTACGCCCTTGGCGCCCGAAACTCAACTCCTGCAATTTACATTTTTCCTAGATTAATTAATCTATTTCTCCAAAATAATACCCATCCAACCTTCCCTAGGCTCCATATACCCCAAATTATCATTTAAACTATTATTTAACACCCCCACTTAATTTTCTGAATTTTGCCTACGAGTCCCAAAATTACACTCGCGGCGCTCACTTGGACCCTAAATTTCAGAAATCCTACTTCAACCCCAGATGCTCAATATTTTAGCATTTCTAAATTAATGTTAATTAATTAAAAATAAGCCCCTTAATAACCCCTCGTACCCTAAATTTGGGGTTTTGCCCACGACAACTCTACGAGAATTCTGTTCCACTAGACTTGTAGAGAATCATCCCTAGATTCTCGTGGTGGTGTCCATTCTTCAATCTGGCTTATAATTTGTAAGAAATTAAAGAAAAAAGGGAAATTGGCTTATCGCAGGAGATACGTCTACGCCACTCCTACCATCAATCCACTCCAGTAGAAATGATGGCAACAGAGAATGAAGTCCAGCGATATCTTTCAATTTTCGATTGGGCGAAAATCGGCCATGAAATCGAGGAGAGAAGGAGTGAGAATTAAAGGAGAGAGAGAGTGACTGTGCATAAAAGAAAGATGAAGAAAAGAAGAAGAAGGAAAAGGGGGGGGGGTTGGCTCGCGCATTTTTAGGTCCCGAAGCTTCTTTTGAAGCTTTAGGAGATTGGTTTGATAATAATAATAATAATAATAATAATTATTATTATTATTATTATTATTATTATTATTATTATTATTATCATTATTATTATTAATTAATTAATAATAATATATTTTATAATAAAAATAAAAATAAATTTTAATTATTATATATTTTTCTTTTTTCTTTTTTTTTATATTCAACTAATTATTTATTTATTTATTTATTTATTTATTTTTTGGGAATCATTCCACCAATCTTGCATAGCCCTTTTTGGAGTTATTACAAATAGTACATTATAGTTTTACTCAGATCAGTATATTACAACTTTATTCAGAACAGTATATACAACATTTACAGTATGTCATGTTTCCTATTACCATAACATTCAAAGTATACAGACAGAGTATGAAACGCCCCGAATCCTTAAACCTAAGTCCGGCGCGTTATACCTGATAATATCCTGATGATTCATAACTCATAATATATGCAGCGGAAAACATAACCATAATCTCCATAGAACATAATACCAGAGTTTACTAATTCTAACCACCAACCATAATAAATTAATCTTCCACCAGTATTCAAATATATACATATCTCCAAAACAATATCCACTAATACCAGTATGTTTCACAACCTTCCATATCTTATAAAACTTAAAACATAAATTATAAAACATGAAATATACACATCAAAATTAACATAACAATATACCATTTTATCTTTCTATTTACCAAAAATGTTATAAAATCTCGAGTTCTCTAAGCTCGATCTCGAGGAATCCTGAAAAAAATGAATTCATATTCGGGTGAGACACATCTCAGTAAGGGAAGAAACAATATATTAAAACAGTGTGTGGCCAATATGAGTTTATATATGATATATTATTTAACATTTGAAAATCGTTAACATAATTTTTGAAATCATTCCCTGAACCTAATCAAACACATGCAAATGTTTAACCTACGAGATTACCCGAGGATAGGGGTGATTACCCGCCCATACAAGTAGATTCCCTCTGCCCTAGTGCGTTATGCAGTTACTGCAACATCTGAAACTACTAGTGCACTCGCTTTACTCAGCAAGCCTTCAGGCGAAAGGTATGTCTCGCCCAATCATAACATGTTCTATGTACATACACACTTCTAATATCATAATACATCATTCTTTTCTGTCATTATACATTCATGCACATTCATTCCTGTTCATAACTTAACTTTGCATTTCGTTTCACTTTAAGTGACTCTTTCCCATTTACATCATTTACCTTTGTCATTTCATTTCATTGTCATTTCATCGTCATTTCATTGCATAACATTTCATTTCATTACTTCGTACTACAGCTGGTCTTTAGCCATCATTAGTTAGTCTACGTAGAAACGTGCTAAATCTGCTAACACAGCTCCTTTTAGCTGTCATCAGTTAGTCTACATAAAAGTGTGCTAGATCTGCTAACATGGCTGTCTTACATTTACATGGTTGCATTTAACATACACAGGCAACATTATCCATATTATATTTTATTCTCATTGTTTTACTTGCTTAGCCTACATCTCATATATTTAACATATATTTGCACAGATTCTCATGCCACACAATTTAGCAATAAAATTTATACACTGCCTGTAAAATAAGCCAACCAACATTTAACGTTTATATACTAAAAATACCTTTCATGTCTTACATAAATATTCTGAAAATATTTTTCCACTTTCATCAGTTCATTTTCACACATTCATATTTAATAAACAACCCTAAACTCGAAGGAAATATAATTTAAATGGCTAACATTTTACCTATACTGAAACATATACACGTACATATAACACTATTTATTTTTCTATTAAATTCATAAAAATTTTGATTTAATATATATTTTTCCCCTTATCTGGTTTCTTGAACTATGCTAACAAGGACTTCGAAAAATACCTGCGGCGCTCACCTAGACCCTGAATAAAAAATTCCTAACTCTAATAAATTATTCCTGAATAAAATATTATTTAAATATTTCCTAGGGCCATAATTCCTAAATAAATAAATATATCCTTAAATTTAGCCAAATTGTCAAATTTTTCAAATCTCACTCTCGCTTTAGAGTAGGATTTAGAAAACCCCAATTGAAAAATAACCTACGTCAAAATGACGACAACGACGATTAGGACCTCGTGGTGGTGCCTGATCGTCGATTCAACAGTAGATTTAACCAGAAATTGAGAAATTAGGAAAAATATACCTTTTCCCAGGAATAGTGCCTAAGTCGTTCCCACGACAAATCTGCCCCAGTAGAAATATTGGTGGCGGAGTTACAAATCCAACGACACCTTCCGTTTCTTGATCAGTTGAATATTTGTCGAGAAATGGGGGAAGAGAGAGAAGCGGAGATGGAGAGGCGTCGGAAAGCCTGAGAGAGTTGCAGAGAGATTGAGAGAGAGAGAGACATGAGAAGATAATCTTTTTTTTTTTTTTTTTATTTAACTTAACTTTTATATATATAACTTATACTTTAACATATATATATATATATATATATATATATATATCTTTATTCCATTTTTTTTCTTTAATATTTTATTTATTTATTTATTTTAATTTAATAATATTTAATTAATTAATAATTACTTTTTTTTTTACTATTTCTTTTTGCTTTTTTATTTAATACATTAATTGAATAATATTTAATTAATTGACTGATTAATAATTTTAATTAATTAATAATTTTTTTTAATAAATTTTTTTTTTTAGGTTATTACATTCTTCCCTCCTTTAAGAAATTTCGTCCTCGAAATTCGTTACCTAATCTTTCATCTCCATAATTCTACGATTTACTATACCTTATACCATTAAAATATATATGTCTCCCAAATAAAATTTTGCATCATCAATAATTAAATAAAATCATCATCATCTTCAACATAAATTCATACCTGCCCTCTTGGCTTTATCTGCCTAATCTAAGACCATCGTATAACCACGTGCTCGTCCACCTCTACCTAGTGGTATTTGCTGATTTCTCCTAATACCATAACCTCTAAAATCAACTAGCCAACCTCATACAACAAATTTCCATATACTCCAATTTAAATATCAAACACCTAATTGACCACAAACCATTTAATCACATCAATTAAATTATTCTCCTTCAAAGATTTTTCTTCCTAAATCAACCAACCTAACCTTCGAGTTCAAATCCCAAGTTCGAATTTCTCTACTCGAAAACATCACCATCGATGGATTTACCATGATTTTCTAAAGCTAGCAACTTTTTCAGAAAAACACAGAAGACCATCAAGGGATTTCTGCCCCCAAACTTACGAAACACAACTCAGAATTCCTATCGGTATCTTAATCTACCCATTCCTATCTTTATTGCAACTCAATCCTATACTCTGGTATAAATCATTCCTAACCTAATACTCTAATATTTCTTTATCCAGGCGATGTGAATCTAATCACACTTCCGGCTGGACATTGCTCTGATACCATCTGAAACGCCCCGAACCCTTAAACCTAAGTCCGGCGCGTTATACCTGATAATATCTTGATGATTCATAACTCATAATATACGCAGCGGAAAACATAACCATAATTTCCATATAACATAATACCAAAGTTTACTAATTCTAACCACCAACCATAATAAATTAATCTTCCACCAGTATTCAAATATATACATGTCTCCAAAACATTATCCACTAATACTAGTATGTTTCACAACCTTCCATATCTTATAAAACTTAAAACATAAATTATAAAACATGAAATATACACATCAAAATTAACATAAAAATATACCATTTTATCTTTCTATTTACCAAAAATGCTATAAAATCTCGAGTTCTCTAAGCTCGATCTCGAGGAATCCTGAAAAAAATGAATTCATATTCGGGTGAGACACATCTCAGTAAGGGAAGAAATAATATATTAAAACAGTGTGTGGCTAACTTTAGTTTATATATGACATATTATTTAACATTTGAAAATCGTTAACATAATTTTTGAAATCATTCCCTGAACCTAATCAAACACATGCAAATGTTTAACCCACAAGATTACCCGAGGATAGGGGTGATTACCCGCCCATACAAGTAGCATCCCTCTGCTCTGATACCTAGGCAACCCAAAGGGCGCAGCTAAAGCATACCAGGGCACTCACCTTACTTAGTAAGCCCTCAAGTGTTAAATTAATCCCGTACTCACGCATTCAATAATAGTTTACCGACAAAGGGCCCAAGGATAGGGAATTCTACCCGCCCATACAAGTAGATTCCCTCTGCCCTAGTGCGTTATGCAGCTACTGCCACATCTGAAGCTACTAGTGCACTCGCCTTACTCAGCAAGCCCTCAGGAGAAAGGTATGTCTAGCCCAATCGTAACATGTTCTATGTACATACATACTTCTAATATCATAATACATCATTCTTTTCTGTCATTATATATTCATGCACATTCATTCCTGTTCATAACTTAACTTTGCATTTCGTTTCACTTTAAGTGACTCTTTCCCATTTACATCATTTACCTTTGTCATTTCATTTCATTGTCATTTCATTGCATAACATTTCATTTCATTACTTCGTACTACAGCTGGTTTTTAGCCATCATCAGTTAGTCTATGTAGAAACGTGTTAAATCTGCTAACACAGCTCCTTTTAGCTGTCATCAGTTAGTCTACACAGAAGTGTGTTAGATCTGCTAACATGGCTGTCTTTCAACTGTCTTACATTTACATGGTTGCATTTAACATACACAGGCAACATTGTCCATATCATATTTTATTCTCATTGTTTTACTTGCTTAGCCTGCATCTCATATATTTAACATATATTTGCACAGATTCTCATACCACACAATTTAGTAATAAAATTTATACAATGCCTATAAAATAAGTCAACCAACATTTAACGTTTATATACTAAAAATACCTTTCATGTCTTTCATAAATATTCTGAAAATATTTTTCCACTTTTATCAGTTCATTTTCACACATACATATCTAATAAACAGCCCTAAACTCGAAGGAAATATAATTTAAATGGCTAACATTTTATCTATACTGAAACATATACACGTACATATAACACAATTTATTTTTCTATTAAATTCATAAAAATTCTGATTTAATATATATTTTTCCCCTTACCTGGTTTCTTGAACTATGCCAACAGGGACTCCGAAAAATACATGTGGCGCTCACTCGGACCCTGAATAAAAAATTCCTAACTCCAATAAATTATTCCTGAATAAAATATTATTTAAATATTTCCTATGACCATAATTCCTAAATAAATAAATATACCCTTAAATTTAGCCAAATTGCCAAAATTTTCAAATCTCACTCTCGCTTTGGAGTAGGGTTTAGAAAACCCCAATTGAAAAATTACCTACGTCAAAATGACGACAATGATGATTAGGACCTCGTGGTGGTGCCTGATCGTCGATTCAACAGTAGATTTAATCAGAAATTGAGAAATTAGGGAAAATATACCTTTCCCCAGGTTTAGGGCCTAAGTCGTTCCCACGACAAATCTCCCCTAGTAGAAATGTTGGTGGCGGAGTTACGAATCCAATGATACCTTCCGTTTCCCGATCGGTTGAATATTTGTCGAGAAATGAGGGAAGAGAGAGAAGCGGAGACGGAGAGGCATCAGAAAGCCTGAGAGAGTTGCAGAGAGATTGAGAGAGAGAGAGACATGAAAAGATGATCTTCTTTTTTTTTTTTTTTACTTAACTTTTATATATATAACTTATACTTTAACTTTTATATATATATATATATATATATATATATATATATATATATAAATCTTTATTCCATTTTTTTTCTTTACTATTTTATTTATTTATTTATTTATTTTAATTTAACAATATTTAATTAATTAATAATTATTATTTTTTTACTATTTCTTTTTTGCTTGTTTATTTAATACATTAATTGAATAATGTTTAATTAATTGATTGATTAATAATTTTAATTAATTAATAATTTTTTTTTAATAATTTTTTTTTCGGGTTATTACAGAGTATATAGACATATTATACAGACATATATATAGAGATAGCATCAAGATGCTACAGATACAAAATACAGAGATTACAAAATTTACAGTATAAAAAGATAACGTTATGGTAATTTTGGAAATATGATGAAAACAGTAAAAGAGTATATATGTATATATATAGTATCAGATCCTTAAGGAGTGATTATAGACAGATACAGATACAGAATACAGAGCACGGTACCATTGCTAATATAAATAGAGTATAACCACATATCTCAGATAGTATGTGGGTACCGTCAAACTGTACTCGGAGAGGATGCAGCTCTCTAGTTCGCTGGTTAGAGGGGGTCAGTTTGATGAGGTAGCAGCCAGTCCCGAGCTTAAGAGTGGATGCAGTTTGACTGGACTGAGGTAGTGTAGAGTATGATGACTTACCTGGAGGGCTGACCAGGTTAAGTCCCGCTTACGGCCCGCACAACCCTATTATGAGGGGTCAAATCATGACATACAGAGTTTCAGGAATAAAACACAGTTATGTACATGTATACAATTTTACAGCTTTCGTTGTATATAGTATGATATTTGTAGTATGAATGATAGAAAGTTCATATGATACATATATTTTAAGCTACTGTACATGTGATATATGAGTTTTATAGATTTACTAGATCATGCAGTTTTACATACTATTATTATAGTTTTACGACTCGGTCACCACACACTAGTAATAGCATATTTCCATTTATTGAGCGTCGTCTCACCCCATTACTTTATCATTTTTCAGGTGAGCCAGTTAAGCAAGTAGATCAGGCTCGCGGATAGGAAGTTTATTTGATTACCCTGGTTGTAGGGTGAGTTTTTGACAAAGTTTTGTATTTTTGGGGTAGATGGTATTGGAGGGAATTATTTTGTATGGTTATGGTATGTATATACTGGATTCTAGTATTGTATAGTATATATGGTTATATGATTTATGTTTCCACTGCATAGGTATGAATACTGTATACAGGATTACCCCGGTGCCTGCTAAGGCCCGAGTTTCATAGCAGAGGGCATTAAAACAGTTAATATATATAAGAGGAAAAAAATGATGATGATGTAAATTTTGAGGTCGCTACATGAAAATCCTGTAATTTTACCTGTCAGATTTTCCTAAATAAGTAGCCAAATCATATATATAATCGTAAACAACAGTTTCATCGATTTCAATTTCAAAAATAACTGATATAAACAGAAATCCCTTACCTTTTCCTAAAAATCCAAACTCGAACTCTACGGCTTCTAAACAGCAAACAAAGTTCCCAAAACTTATAAATAACAGTACAATACATACTTACAATTCCATTCTCTACATATCTACCGAAACGGAAATGAAAATCAAGTCTTACCTTAATTTTTAGGTCAAACCTGGAAATCCTCGAAACGAAGATCCGTTCCACAAATCACGAAGAGAATCCTTCCTTGATCCTCTTACTAACATCAGATCGTTGATTCTAGCGACGAACGACGAAGAAATCTAGAGAGAGAGAGTGAAGCTTCGAGTTCAGAGAGAGAGAGAGAGAGAGAGAGAGAGAGAGAGAGAGAGAGAGAGAGAAATTTGGATAACTTAGCTTCTAAGTAAAGAAATTGATATTTATAGCACCTTTGACTCGGCCAACCTCATCGACGAGTCGGTGGCTTCGTCGACGAGTGAATAAAGGGACTTCATCGACATAGCGGTGGCCTTGTCGACGAGCCTGATATTTCTGGATTTTCCAAAATCTCTCGATTTCTCCTCGTCGACAATCCTTTGTATTTCGTCGCTGAACAACAGAAGGACCTTCGTCGACGAAACTCTGGCTTTTTTGACGAAGCCTAATCAATTTATTGTTTTATTATTTATTTATTCCATATATCATGGGTCGGGTTCTTACAAATTGTTTCGTGAGAAGTTGTGTCAGGTCTTTCGCCGTTTATTGGCACAATAATATGTTTTTTTGGAATGCATTAATTTGAAAAATAAAGTTAACTGTTTTTAAATAATTTTAATTAAAATAAAATTAAAATCGATTCACCGAGAATACAACGAAGGAAAGCGGGTTCAATTGGTTGAACGAATTCTGGGAGTGCCTCTCACGAGATCAGCGGGTTTCCTCCTCTCGGGATCGAGTCAGCTGCTGAGCTCTTGAAAATTAAAAAAAAAAAAAGAAGGAAAGCGACGCCGGTGTCTAGTTTCCGCAACCCATTGACCGGCCATCTGTATGCGTGTTGCGCACGTGTTCTGTTTGAATTTTCCGATGGCTTCAATACTTCAATTTGCCATCAATTTCTTACTCTCTTAGGCGCCTACGTTGGTACTTTCCAAAGCTTTGTGGGAGCGAGAGCCAATTCTGTTTTTGCTGTGCTGAATCTCTGCGCAGTGCTGACTAGCTCAATCGATCCTACAGTTTACACGAGCCCTATCCCTCCCCATTCCCACACATCCCCTGAAACTTCTGAGCTTCGCTTGCATCTGAAACGCTTAGATATTGATTGCCATTCATCCTACGCGGCCTTTTTAATTCCCTCCGTTATATACACACACACACACACCTGTATAACTCTCGTCTATAACTCACCTGATCTGCGAGTGCAAAGCCGAATCCTTCTCCATTACTAGTTTACTTTCCTTCCACCCTCTGTTTCCCTCTCCTCCGATTTCATTTTTTCCCCGAGAAAGTTCGATAGATTTTAGAGTTAATTCGGTTTTAGTTTGATAGAGTGGCCAGCCGCAGCATGCCGAGCATCTTACTCGCACCAAACCCTGCCTCTGCCTGCAGCTATTTTCCCACCTCTCTTTCCGGCAGGAAATGGCACTTAGCATTTGCTAAAATCTATTCCCTCCGAGCATTCATCTCTCCGCTCAAACCACCATTACCCAAGAACCGCACCAATTTCTCCCGCTTTCCCTCTTATTCCCTCGTAGACATTACGCCGGCCTCCGGCGTCTTCTCCAAAAACGTGGACCAGACCAGCCTCACCCAACTTGTCAAGGAGAAAAATCTTGACCATCTTCTTCGCTCCGGGGGAGTAAAAAACATAGCTTCTGCTCTCAAATCCGACGCGGAGAACGGAATAGACGGCGACGACGCCGAAGAGATTGCCCGCCGTCGTGAAGCGTTTGGGTCCAACACGTACAGTAAGCCCCCGGCCAAGGGGTTCTTCCGTTTCGTGGTCGAGGCATTTCGAGATGTCACCATTTTGATTCTATTGGGGTGTGCCGCGCTTTCCCTTGGTTTTGGGATCAAAGAGAACGGGCTCGAGGAGGGGTGGTACGACGGCGGAAGTATTTTCGTCGCCGTCTTTCTCGTCGTCGGCGTCTCTGCCCTGAGCAACTATAGGCAGAGCAGGCAGTTCGAGAAGCTCTCGAAAGTGAGCGACAACATACAGGTAGATGTCGTACGAAGCGGGCGGCGCGGGGAAATCTCAATTTTCGAAATTGTGGTGGGAGACGTGGTTCGGTTGAAAATTGGGGATCAAGTTCCGGCGGACGGATTGTTCCTAGACGGGCATTCTTTAGAAATTGACGAATCGAGCATGACCGGAGAGAGTGATCCGGTGGAAATCAATTCGACCCAGAGCCCGTTTTTGCTTTCTGGAACGAAGATCTCAAACGGGTATGGTCGAATGCTGGTGACGTCCGTCGGACCCAACACGGCGTGGGGGGAGATGATGAGCCACATCAACCGGGATTCTTCGAGTGAGGAAACGCCTCTGCAGGCTCGTCTCAACGGCCTCACCTCGTCTGTCGGAAAAGTCGGTCTGGCGGTGGCTTTTCTGGTTCTTATAGTCCTGTTGATTCGCTACTTCACCGGGAAAACAGAGGACGAGAGTGGGAATACAGAGTTTATCAGCGGCGAGACGAAGATCAACGACGTTGTGAATGCTGTGGTGGGAATTGTGGCGGCGGCGGTGACGATTGTGGTGGTGGCGATTCCCGAAGGCTTGCCGCTGGCGGTGACCCTCACGCTTGCTTATTCGATGAAGAGAATGATGGCTGACAAGGCTATGGTTCGGAAGCTCTCTGCTTGCGAAACTATGGGATCGGCGACCACCATTTGTACCGACAAAACAGGCACGCTCACGACGAACCAGATGAAGGTCACAAAGTTTTGGCTTGGCCAAGAGTCTCTGAATGATCGAGGAAGCGCTTCCTCTTCAATTGCTTCCAATGTGCTTGAATTGATCCAACAAGGAGTTGCTCTGAACACAACTGGCAGCGTCTACAAGCCTGCTTCAGGGTCCGAACTGGAGTTCTCCGGTAGTCCCACGGAGAAAGCAATCCTTTCTTGGGCAGTCTCGGAGATGAAAATGGATATGGAGAGGGTAAAACAGAGTTGTGTCGTTCTTCAAGTCGAACCCTTCAATTCAAAGAAAAAACGAAGCGGGGTTTCGATGAGGAAGACGGCAGATAACACAGTTCATGTGCATTGGAAAGGAGCTGCAGAGATGATGCTGGCTGTGTGTTCCAGCTACATTGATGCTTCTGGGAATATTAAAGCGCTAGATGATGATGAAATGATGCGCTTTCAACGAATAATCCAGGCAATGGCTGCTAGTAGTCTCCGATGCATCGCTTTCGCACATAAACAAGTTCTGGAAACAGAGGAAGAAGAAGAGGATGGAAAATCCCCCAAAAAGCTTCAAGAAGACAGGTTGACCCTGTTGGGCATGGTGGGTATAAAAGACCCATGTCGACCAGGCGTGAAAGGGGCGGTGCAGGATTGCCAATACGCCGGAGTAAACATAAAAATGATCACCGGCGACAACGTTTTCACCGCGAGGGCTATCGCCACCGAGTGTGGAATTCTCAGGTCTGATCAGGACATGGATGGAGCAGTGGTGGAAGGTGCAGAATTCAGGAACTTCACACCAGAGGAGAGAATGCAGAAAGTAGAAAAAATCTGTGTGATGGCTAGATCCTCCCCCTTTGACAAACTCCTAATGGTGCAATGCCTAAAACAAAAGGGCCATGTGGTGGCGGTCACCGGCGACGGGACTAACGACGCGCCTGCACTGAAAGAAGCCGACATAGGCCTTTCCATGGGAATTCAGGGCACCGAAGTCGCCAAGGAGGAGCTCCGACATAGTCATCCTAGACGACAATTTCGCCTCAGTCGCCACAGTGGTGAAATGGGGAAGATGCGTTTACACCAACATCCAAAAGTTCATCCAGTTTCAGCTCACGGTAAACGTCGCAGCTCTAACAATCAACTTCGTGGCCGCAGTTTCGTCCGGAGAAGTCCCGTTAACCGCGGTTCAACTGCTCTGGGTGAACCTCATCATGGACACGCTGGGCGCCCTGGCTCTGGCAACGGAAAAGCCCACGGCGGAGCTCATGGAGAAGCCGCCGGTGGGGCGAACGGAGCCACTGATCACCAACATCATGTGGAGGAACCTGTTGGCTCAAGCTCTGTACCAAATAGCAGTACTGCTGACTCTGCAACTCAGGGGAGAATCCATCTTCGGGATCGACGAGAGGGTGAACGACACATTGATATTCAACACATTCGTGCTGTGCCAGGTCTTCAACGAGTTCAATGCGAGGAAGCTGGAGAAGAAGAATGTGTTCAGGGGGATTCACAGGAGCAGGCTGTTTTTGGGGATAATTGGGATAACCATAGTTTTGCAGGTGGTGATGGTTGAGTTTCTGAAGAAGTTTGCGGACACGGAGAGGTTGAATTGGGGGCAGTGGGGAGCTTGCATTGGAATGGCAGCTGCGTCATGGCCCATTGGTTGGGTGGTGAAGTGCATCCCTGTTCCCGAAACCGCATTCTCCAGCTATCTTCACCCGGAGAGATTGAAGCACATACTTAAATTATCAGGTAGGAAGTGAATGTTTGGTTACGGGATCATTGTATGTTTTAGGGACTTGTATAGTAAATTATTCATTATTTTATTCTTTATATTTGTTTGTATGTAGTAATTTTGTAAGTAATTAAATTCACATGAATTCCTATTGGGTGTGTTTGTTCCTTTGTTTTGGTGCCTTTGGATCAAAGATTTTACTTTAAATTCTATTAAAAATAAAAGTTTATTTTAATATGATTAAAATTATTTTAAAAAACTATATATTAACAATGTGCAAAATCAATATTTTGTTTGTTTTTATATGATTAAAAGTTAAAAAAACTAAATATTAATGCTATGTAAAATTAAATTTTTGTTCGTAAATTTGATATATATATATATATATATATATATTTTGTTTTTCTTCTTATTTTTCTCGATTACCAAACATAAAAACATGAAATCCTTAATATTTTCCTCTTTTTTTTTTTCCTAATATTTTCTGAGTTTCAATCTGTACTCTAAATTTGTGGGAAAAGATTTAAGGATAAGAGAAGATGATTATAGTTTGAATATAAAGATGAGTAAACAATAAACATTTGTCATCAACTGTTTCATATTTAAATTAACTACATTATAATATATTTTTTAAAATATTGTATATAATAGTATATTGTGTACAATATATTCTTAACTAATAATAATTATATTATTTACTTGAAAGGTAATTATCATTATATTATGGCTTTTTATTATAATATATTGGTGTTCATGGTCTTCTGGGTATTTCATTCATATAACTAGTCCATTACTCTCCACCATTCAACTTTATTAATTATTAATGATTAAAGTTTAATTTTAAATAAAAATTTGTAATTGGAGGGATTAACTATATTTCTGTCCTTAGATTGATTAACTTTGATTAGATGGTGCAAAATATAAATTAGATTATATTTCAAATCATGAAACTAGTTTATTATTAAAAAAAAATTAATTGTAGGATGTAAAAGGTTTGCAAATCACCACACACTTTTAAGTGGGTGAGTATTTCTATTTATAATAGTGTTTAATTGTACAATCTTATTACATAACTATGATAAAGGAAATAATCAAAACAGATTTGTGAATTTCGGTGTTATCCCAAGGGGGGTGAATTGGGTATTTTAAAAATTATTATGTCCTTTTTTAAGTTCTCATTTCAAAAACTTGTAATTACAAACTTGCAATCTACTTTACAACTAGCTCAATATTTCACAGTTAATCAATTTAATGTATGATTTTGTCAATCAGCCAATTTTACCCAATTACTTTACAGATCTATTATATATTCAAAACATTCACAATATTCACATAAATAAATGTACGCGGAAATTAAAAGGAGTTAAGGGGAAGAGACATGCAAACACAATTTTACGAGGTTCAGCCAACCCAGCCTACGTCCTCGCCTTAAGCAACTCACTCAATGATTCCACTAATCCTTGCTTCTTTAACTGGAGCAGAGCTTCCCTTAACAGTCCGCTACTTACAAGAGGCGTAGCTTCCTCCTCAACCCTAGTTCACAACCCAAACTGTGAATACAATTTTTTTTTGCAAAACTCAAAATGCTTCTAACCAAACTAGTGAGGACAATAGAAATCCTAATACATACTCATATGATAAAATGTTGGAATTTGTGTAATTCCAAAAGGAGAGGAGTGAATTGGGTTTTAAATGTTTTTTGACTAATTTAAATATTTCGCCGATTCACCGCAAATCATATCTCATTCATAATACAAACGTGTATGTAAAATAATTAAACCATGAGTGCAGGCATACACGTGTTCAGTATGTCTCATTTAATTTAAGTGCGTGCATGCGAATAATTGCTACAGTAAATGAACAAGCATACCCTGTAACGACCTGCTATTCATTTTCCAATTTTTTTTTTTTTTTATACTATAAAATTTATAATGCTCTGATACTAAATTGGATTAAACCAAACCATCAACCTAAGCAGGGGGAAGCGGAATTCATATAAACACAACCATATATAAATATATACGATACAAGAGTGCTAAAATGTTCCCCAAAATATACATAGATGATTGTTTCCCAAAAATACCCCGAACTAGCTAGGGTTATACATAATATTCCCAAAAATACTCACTCTACTGACAGGGCGATACTGAAGCCCCTCTACCTACGAGCCTAATCTGCTCGTCTACCTGGATCACTTGAAAAATATTAATTTAATGGAACGAGACGACGCTCAATAAGACGAAATATGCTATTGCTAGTGTGTGACAAATGAGTTACAATACTATGAAAATCTATTTCTATATAATCATGTATAACTAAATCTTTAAATGCAGTACAAATAATATAAACCATCATCATTTTCCATGTTGCTTAACATATCTGTATTTTAGATTTCTATACATAATATTTTAGATATATATACGTATATTCCTTGTTTCTATGAAACTGTACATAGATAATAATAACTGAAAACTTCCTTGGATAGACAACTGTATCTCATGATTTAACCCCTCATGACAGGGTTGTGCGGCCCTTAGGCGGGATTTAACCTTGTAACGACCCGAAGAATAATGGTATTTAAATAATAAAAAGAAAAGGGAAATTGAAATAGGAACAGAAGGAGGCAGTCGACGACGTTGCATTTTGGAAGGGATAATCCCAAGGAATTTTTCTGCTCCTCATCGACGAACATAGGAGACTCGTCGACGAGGGTATAAGAGGAGCTCGTCGACGAGGACAGGATTCGTCGACGAGAAAATACCGAGAGAGGATTTTTGGAAACCTGAAATTCGTCGACGAGGGTTGAAGTTCGTCAACGAACTTTCTATAGGAGTCGTCGACGAGGTGACGTGGCTCGTCGATGAATCCCCTTGTATAAATAACCTAAAGCTTCGTCTAAACGCACAAAATTTAGAAATTCTCACACACTCTCTCTCCTCTACGCCCTTTTTACCTTCTCTCTACGATCTCAGGCCGGATTTCCTTCGGTTCGACGATTTGAAGCCACCACGACGCTCCTAGGAAAGTTTTCTGCAAGTCTGCCGGAGTGGATCGTTGGTGGGCCTGAGTTGGAAACCATCCCAAATCCAGGGTAAGACTTTCTACTCGGTATTTGGTTATTTGACAGTTGTAGGAAGTGTTGTACGCATAGAAATACTGAACTTTAGTTCTGAAAAATGTTGTTTTCAAGGTGTTGAACGGGGAACCCTACGGGTGAAAGGGTATTTCTCTAAGGGACTTCAGGACTTAGGTTAGGGGATAAACTAAGCTAATAATTTTATGAAAAATATGTATATTATTATAGCATTTGATTTCAGGAAATAAATATATTTATATATGATTTATATTTGGGAAAATACTGTTGAAAATGATGGTATGTTAAATATGAGAAAAACATGTTAGTGTGGCATGAGTTGAAATTGTTATGAAATGCTGTTTTTTGGGAATGTGTTAGTGATATGGATTTTATAACGGAAAACCGGCGTATGGGCCAAGATTTTTATATTTGTTTGCTGGCGTATGGGTTAAGCTATGGATGTGATTTGCTAACATACGCGTTGTGTTATGAAAATGATTTGCCAGTGTATGGACCGAGCTATGGAAATGATTTACTAGCATACGGGCTGTGCTATGATATGATTTTCCGGCGTACGAGCTAAGCTATGGTAAAATATGAAATATCGGCATACAGGCCGATGATTTTCATGATATACGTATATATGAAAAATGATATGATTGATTTGATAATTAATGATATGAGATATTCATGTATCACAGTTTTAGTATATGTTATATGATATCGGAACTTGGTTGGCTTGGTCTAGGCTAGCACTTGCATGGTACCGTTGCTATGTGTCCATGGTCATCATGATAATGATATTTGTGTTAACGCCGCTGTATGGAGTGGTGTGAGAGTGGATGGTTGATGTGGTTTTTAAGAAGTGTGTGAGCGCCCTTAGTGTACGGACCAGGTCTGGTAGACCCATCAGACTTACAGACTGTACTTTTGACTTGGCAGTTTTCGGCCAACCATTGTTAGGTCCTACCAGTCATGTATAGGAGAGCAGGTAAAGTGTAACGTCCCTCAATTTTTTAACATAAAATGTCACATAATAGATAAAATTGTCAACTCGAACCCATAGGTAACGGGGACACCTATTATTTACAGCGGAAACCTAAGCAGCAGTAAGTATAAAATTGAAATCATCTATCCATCATACATAATACCAGAGTTTATTACATCACCAAAATACTATATTTATACACAACTACCAAAAAGTCAAAACAACACTAAGACTATACAACAAAAATCTCCTGGTCCTAGTTTAACGCTTACCCTTCTAGTAGGGAAGTTCCGCTCACTTAACGGCGACCTTGACTCGCCGGTTTCTCTGGGTTTCCTAAAAAGTTAAATAAGTTCAGGGGTGAGACACTTCTCAGTAAGGGAAAGTAAACTAAATACTGTAAAGACCCGAAAAATTAAAATGATTGAAATAATAAAAATAAATAAATAAACTAACAGATAAATAAATAAAAGGAATGGTGTGGAAAAAAAAATGAACAAAAAATTTTAAAATTTAAAAAATTAAATTAAATTAAGATAAATTAAATAATTAAATAATTAGTAATTAAATTAAAATTTCATTACATTGGATTTAAAAAAAAATTAAAAACTAATTGAAATAATGATATACAAATATATATATATATATATATATATATATATATATATGTTAAAGTATATAAATGATGATTAATGCTTCTTCAGAAGCTTCATCCCAAATTGAATTTGGGATTTCAAACTCCTGCGTGTCTTCTCAACTTCCTCACGCCTCTCATCTCACTTTCTGAATTTGGGATTTCAAACTCCTGCGCGTCTTCTCAGCTTCCTCACGCCTCTCATCTCACTTTCTGTTTCTCTCTCAGCTTCGTCCGTCTCTCACCTCACATCTCCTTCTCTCTTTTCTTATTTTCTCAGCCAATATTCGGCCGATCGAAAAATTAAAAGTACTGTTGGGCTCTGCTCATCACCACAGATATTTCTACTGGAGCAGATTGATCGTAGGAATGACTTAGGCACTGTTCCTGGGAAAAAGTAAATTTTTCCTATTTTCTCAATTTTGTTTTAAATCTACTGTTAAATCGGCGATCGGGTACCACCATGTGGTACTAGTCGTCATTATCGTCATTTTGACGTAGGTAATTTTTCAATTGGGATTTTCTAGGCCCTACTTCAAAGTGAGAGTGGGATTTGAGAAATTTGACAAATTAGTTAAATATCCGGGTATAACTGTAAATTGAAAATTTTGACCCTAGAAAATATTTAAATAGTATTTTATTTAAGAATAATTTAAATGGAATTAGGGTTTTGATTCAAAACTCGGGTAAGTGCCGCAGGTGTAATTTTGGGCCCCGCAAGCATAATTTAGGAAATTAAGTGGGAGTATTAAATATTAGTTTAAATATTAATTTGAGGTGTGTGGAACTTAGGGAAGGCTAGATGGGTAGTATTTTAGGGAAATGAATTAATTAATTTGAGAAATTTAGTAATTTGGCTATATTTAAGGGTATATTTATTTATTTAGAATTTATGGGCCTTGAAAATATTAAAATAATATTTTATTTAGGATTAATTACATGGAACTAGAATTTTTGAATTAGGATTCGGATGAGCGCCGCAGGCATCGGTGTGGGATTCCCGTCGGTGTAGTTCGAGAATTCAGGTAAGGGGAAAAATATATATTAAATCAGAATTTTTATGAATTTAATGGAAAAATAAATTGTGTTATATGTACGTGTATATGTTTCAGTATGGGTAAAATGTCAACTGTTTAAATTATATTTTTTTTTTCGAATTTAGGGCTGTTTATTAGATATGTATGTGTGAAAATGAATTGATGAAAGTGGAAAAATATTTTCAGAATATTTATGTAAGACATGAAAGGTATTTTTAGTATATAAACATTAAATATTGGTTGACTTATTTTACAGGCAGTGTATGAATTTTATTATTAAATTGTGTGGCATGAGAATCTGTGCAAATATACGTTAAATGTATGAGATGCAGGTTAAGTAAGTAAAACCATGAAAATAAAATATGATATGGATAATGTTGCCTGTGTGTGTTAATGCAACCATGTAAACATTTGAAAAATGTTGGGTAAACAGTTGAAAGATGCTGGGTAAAACAGCTAAAAGTGGCTGGGTAAATGTGTCATAGCTAAAAGTGACTGGGTAAATGTGTCACAGCTGAAAGTGGCTGGGTAAATGTATAACAGCTGAAAGATGCTGGGTAAAACAGCTGAAAGATGTTGGGTATAAAATGAAATGAAATGAAAAGGGAAATGAATGAAAGAGAAATGAAATGTGAAATGTGAACAATGTAAAATGAGAAAGAGTCACTTAAAGAGAAATGAAATGTAATGTTAAGCCATGAATATGAACAAATATGTATGATTGAATAATGATAGAAAAAATGATGTATTATGATATTAGAAGTATGTATGTACGTAGAACATGTTATGATTGGGCGAGGCGTACCTTTCACCTGAGGGCTTGCTGAGTAAGGCGAGTGCACTAGTAGCTACAGATGTGGCAGTAGCCGCATAACGTACTAGGGCAGAGGGAGCCTACTTGTATGGGCGGGTAGATTTCCCTATCCTTAGAGCCTTTGTCGGTAAGCTATTGTTGAACAGTGTGAGTACGAGATTAATTTATCACTTGAGGGCTTACTGAGTAAGGTGAGTGCCCTGGTATGCTTTAACTGCAACCTTTGGATTGTCAAAAATATCAGAGCAGAGGGGTGCTACTTGTATGGGCGGGTAATCACCCCTATCCCTAGGTAATCTCGTGGTTAAACATTTGCATGTGTTTGAATAGGATTAGAGAATGATTTCAAAAATTGTGTTAGCGATTTTTTTTACATATTAAATATTATGTTGATTATAAATTCATGTTGGCCACACACTGTTTTAATATATTGTTTCTTCCCTTACTGAGATGTGTCTCACCCGAATATGAACTAATCTTTTTCAGGACTTCCACGAGATCGAGCTTAAAGAGCTCGAGCTATTATAGCACTTTTGAGGAAAAGGGTATAATTTTGATGTTTTGGGAATGTAAATATTTTATGTATTATGTTTAAGTCTTCTGAGTGTTAGATGGTTGTGAAACATACTGAAATTTTGGGATTATGTCTGGAGATATGTATTTATGTGAATACAGGTGGATGTATGTTGTATGTTAGAACATAGATGGATGTAGAATACTCTGGTGTGGTATTGGTTGAAAGATTTTAGTTTTGTTTTCCGCTGCATAAATGATATTAGAATGTGTATTATTAGGCAAATGAATTGATTAGTAGCACTTCGGGCCCTCTCCGGAGGTTGGGGCGTTACAAATACAGTTATATGACAACATGAATATTTAATGCAATTATACATATACAGTACATTTCATATTTCATAAACGTTCATCATACCATACTGAAAAATCACATGCTTTCGTATTTTCTACTAAGTCATATTATACATAAAACATCTATTATACTGATAATATTGAAAACATATACCCAGGATGAATAGCTAACTGGTGTCATATATTACCCCCCATGATGGGTTGTGCAGCCCGAAGGCGGGACCTGACAATGGCTGATCGACCACTGCCGAGTCAAATATGTCTGTAAGTACAATGAGCCCGCCACACCCTGGTCCAGATTTCCAGGTGGACGTCCACACTCTACTGAAAGCCACATAAACTATCTATCTCTCGTCCCCTCATGGAATGGTTAGCACTAATCTGAGCGTAGATATCTGATCTACATATAGCTACGGTACCGAGCTCCTGAACTGAACTAAACTAACATTCGAATTCTGATAACATATAATACATGATCATATATATAACATCATTACAGCCTCGTGCTGAAAATATAGTAATTACGGCCTCGTGCCGAAATCATGCATAAATATGGCCTCACGTCGATATCATAAATACGACCTCATGCCGATAACATAAATATGGCCTTGTGCCGATAACATAAATACGGCCTCGTGCCGATAACATAAATATGACCTCGTGCCGATTACATAAATACATGGCCTCGCGCCAAAATCGTTTCAAGTATATATATATATATTCTGAAAATAAATCATTTATCATATATTCGTCAAATTCATCACAACATAACTCATCTTTTCATAATACCTGAAATCATGCTTTGTTCGTAAAATCTTTCACATCATAATACATTTCACATAAAATAATATTCATGCCACACATATGCTGTTAAAAGTCATACTTCATATTCTAAAATCATGATTTTCCGGCATCTCATGCATACATATATATTTTAATCATCATAGCAGTATTTTTCCAATCACACCTTTCATTCATAATAAACAATATAACATATACTTTTCTGAAAATAAATTTACTCATAATTAATAATAATTTGCATGGAAAATAACTATTTTAGTTTATTCCCTTACCTGACTACTGAGAAATTTGTTAGGACCCAAAATTTCACGCCCATGGCGCCCGAAATTTAACTCCTACAATTTACATTTTTCCTAGATTAATTAATCTATTTCTTCAAAATAATACTCATCTAACCTTCCCTAGGCTCCATATACCTCAAATTAATATTTAAACTATTATTTAATATCCCCACTTAATTTTCTGAATTTTGCCAGTGGGTCCCAAAATTACACCTGCGGCGCTCACTCGAGCCCTAAATTCTAAAAATCCTACTTCAGCCTCAGATGCTTAATATTTTAGCATTTTTAAATTAATACTAATTAATTAAAAGTAAACCCCTTAATAACCCCTACAACCCAAATTTAAGGTTTTGGTCTAACACCCCCACGAGAATTCCGTCCCACTAGACTTGTAGAGATCTCTAAATTCTCGTGGTGATGTCCGTTCGTAAATTGAGCTTATATTTTGCAAGAAATTAAAGAAAGAGGGAAAAATGACTTACCCTAAGGAATACGCTTACGCCGCTCCTACCACCGATCCGCTCCAGTAGAAATGACGGCAGCGGCGAATGGAGTCCAGTGGTATCTTCGGATTTTCGATCGGACGAAAATCCGTCACGAAATCGAGGAGAGAGAGAGAGAGTTGAGAGTGGCTTGAGAAAGAAAAGAAAATAAAAGAAGAAGAAGAAGAAGGAGATAATACAGGGGGTGGGCATGAATACCTATTAAGAATCCACTTGAAGCTTAACATATATATATATATATATATATATATATATATATATATATATATATTAATATAATAATAATAATATATTTAATTAATATTAATAATATATTTTATTAATAAAAATAAAAAATAAATTTTAATTATTATTTTTTTTCTTTTTCTTTTAAATCCGATTAATTAATTAATTAATTAATTAATTATTTTTTTGGAAATCAATCCACTAATCTTTTATATCTCTCTCTTTTCTTTTTTATTTTTAGGTTTTTATATTCTCCCCTCCTTATAAAAATTTCGTCCTCGAAATTTGTCATTCCCCTGTTTCCCTTCTTTAGTGAAAACACTTCCAATTTTTATTAATTACCCTCACTTGTGGCGGAGGAATACCGTGATTACAACGAGGGCTCTAGGAGATTACAACTATTCAAAATTCTCCCAAAACCATTCACATTTCAAAACTAAAAACTCTATCTATCTTACGTTACACTATACAAATAAAAACTACAACAATATTCCATTCACTTGACTGGCTAAATTCCACTGAATAAGTGCGGATATCTCTGGCGCATCTGATCCTCTAGTTCCCAAGAAGCCTCCTCAATGGCATGGTTGCGCCACAGAACTTTTACCAGTGGAATCTTCTTCGTGTGTAACTCCTATTCCTTCGAGTGAAGAATCTACACTGACACTTCCTCATAAGCTAAAGTATCACCCAACTCCAATGCCTCATATCTGATCACATGGGAGGGGTCTGGGACGTATTTCCTCAGTATAGAAACGTGGAATACATCATGGATCCTAGATAGGACTGGTGGTAATGCCAAACGATAGGCAACTGGACCCACTCTCTCAAGAATCTTGAATGGTCCAATATACCTAGGGCTTAGCTTGCCTTTCCTCCCAAACCTCATAACACCCTTCAGTGGTGCCACCTTCAGGAATACGTGATTTCCTGTGTCAAACTCCAATTCTTGCCAATGAGTATCAGCATAATTCTTCTACCGGCTCTGCGCTATTCTAATCCTGTCTCTGATGAGTCTGACTTTATCTTGAGTCTGCTGTATTAGCTCTGGCCCCAATACCTGTCTCTCTCCAACCTCATCCCAGTACCATGGGGATCGGCACCTCCTGCCATATAGCGCCTCATACGGTCCCATCCCAATGCTGGCTTGGTAGCTGTTGTTATACGCAAACTCAACCAGTGGCAAATATTGCATCCAACGACCTCCAAAGTCCAGCACACATGCTTGCAGCATATCCTCCATAATCTGTATCACCCTCTCTGTCTTTCCATATGTCTGAGGATGAAAAGCTGTGTTGAATGACAACTGAGAACCCATGGCCCCTTGCAGACTCTTCCAAAAACGAGATGTGAACCGTGGGTCTCTATCTGAAACTATGGACACTGGGACGCCGTGGAGTCTAACTATCTCCTCGATGTATAACTTAGCCAATTTATCCATGGAGTAGCTAACTCTAATAGGCAAAAAGTGTGCAGTCTTCATCAATCGATCCACCACTACCTAAATAGCGTCCTGTCCATGCAATGCTAGTGGTAATCCTGAGACAAAATCCATCGTTATATGCTCCCACTTCCACTCAGGAATGTGGAGTGGCTGCAACGATCCCGCTGGTCTCTGATGCTCAGCCTTTACTTGCTGGCACGTCAAACACTAGTCCACAAACTGAGCTATCTCCCTCTTCATGTTGCTCCGCCAGAAGGACTCTTGGAGATCCCTATACATTTTAGTTCTACCCGGATGTACAGTATATAGGGACCGATGTGCTTCCTCTAGAATGACTTTCTTGATCTCAGGATCGACAGGAACACATAACCTGGTACGGAACCACAGGGCTCCATCATCTGAAATGTTGAACTCTGGTTCCTGACCATCCTGTACTATTCCCATAAGCTCTACTAGTTCTAAATCATTCCTCTGAGCTGCTTTAATCCTCTTCTGTAGAGTCGGCTGCAAAACCAAGTCAGCAATGAACGCCTAGTGATCGCCCTCTACTAGCTCCACACCGAGTCTCTCCAGATCCATCTGAATTGGATGCTGAATCTCCACTGCAGATACAGATGATTCCACTGATTTCCGACTCAAAGCATCAGCAACCACATTAGCCTTTCCCGGATGGTAGCTGATAGTGCAGTTGTAATCCTTCATTATCTCCAGCCATCTCCTCTGCCTCATATTCAATTCCTTCTGTGTGAAGAAATACTTTAAACTCTTATGGTCAGTAAATATCTCACACCTACCCCCATATAGATAGTGCCTCCAAATCTTCAGCGCGTAAACAACCACTGCCAACTCTAAATCATGGGTAGGGTAGTTCTTCTCATATTCTTTCAACTGTCGTGAGGCATAGGCTATTACTCTCCCCCGCTGCATCAATACACATCTGAGCCCTTTATGGGATGCATCACTATAAATTACGAACCACTCTTCTCCTAAAGGTATCGTCAACACAGGCGTAGTGATGAGTCACTACTTCAATTCTTGGAAGCTTTGTTCACATTCATCAGACCACTCAAACTTCGCTCCTTTCCTAGTAAATCTGGTCAACGGGACTGACAATCTAGAGAAGCCCTCAACAAACCTGTGGTAGTACCCAACCAATCCCATGAAACTCCTGATCTCGTGCACGTTCTTTGGTCGTACCCAGTCTACTACCGCCTCAACCTTACTAGGATCAATAGAAATACCACCCTTGGATATAACGTGTCCAAGGAAGGTAACTTGTTCCAGCCAGAACTCACACTTCTTGAGCTTCGCATATAGCTTCTTCTCTCGCAACACCTACAACACTATACTCAAATGCTCCTCGTGCTCCTCTAGACTCTTCGAATACACCAGTATATCATTAATAAATACTACTACAAACCGATCCAAGTACTGGTGAAAAACCTTGTTCATAAGATCCATAAACACTGCAGGAGCATTCGTCAATCCAAATGGCATAACTAGAAATTCATAGTGACCATACCATGTTCTAAATGCTATCTTCAGAACATCTTCCGCCCTGACTTTCACCTGATGGTACCCAGAGCGTAAATCTATCTTCGAAAAGATCTGTGTCCCCTGTAACTGGTCTATTCTTGATAGTTACTTTATTTATTTCTCGATAGTCGATGCACAACCTCATCGAGCCATCCTTCTTCCTCACAAAAAAAATCGGTGCTCCCCAGGATGACACACTGGGCCGAATGAACCCCTTATCTAACAGCTCCTGCAACTGCTCTTTCAATTCTTTCAACTCTGCCGGTGCCATTCTATACGACGCCTTCGAAATCGGCACTGTCCTTGGAACTAGATCAATAAAAACTCTACCTCACGATCAGGAGGTAGTGCTGAAAAATCCTCGGGAAATACATCAGGAAAATCCCTCACCATTGGGATATCCTCCACCCTCAGTTCCCCTTCTGATACAGCCTTCACAAAGGCTAAATATCCCTGACAACCTTCTAATAGCAATCTATGTGCCTGAATAGCAGATAATAACTGAGGTGGTGTGCGCACATGTGATCCCACGAATCTGTACTCCTATCCTTATGGAGGTTTGAATACTACCACTCTCTGATGGCAATCAATGCTAGCACAGTGGGCAGCTAGCCAATCCATGCCCAAGATTACCTCAAACCCATGCATGTCTAAAACCACCAGATTAGCTAACAAAGACCTCCCCTGAATATCCACTGGAAAATCCCTGAGTACCTTTCTACATACCCCTACGGTCCTAGTCGGCGTAGCAACAAACAAACTAATTTCTAACTGTTGAGGCTCAAATCTACACAATTTAACATAATTCTGGGCAATAAACGAATGCGTTGCCCCAGAATCAAACAAAACACTAGCTTTAAATAACTGTATTGAAACAGTACCTGTCACCACATCACTGGCCACCTCAGCATCACTTGGCGTCAAAGCAAAAACTCTAGCTAGGGCCGTATTCCTCTGCTGGCCTCCTCGTGGTGCCTGGTAACCTCCTCGTGCAGGTCTAGAAGCAGTACAAGTCTGTGTCGGACACTCCCTCATCATATGTCTTGGCTCCCCGCACCTAAAGTAGACACCTCGCCTAGCACGATACTCTCCCAAGTGTCTCTTCCCGCAAGATGGGCAAGCGGGAGATGGCTATGCACCCTGGAAACCACGATTTCCGGTCTCTAGTCTCCGATCCCTATAATAGCCACCTCTCTTCCACGTGGCACGGCCGACTCGCTGCTGGGCACCAGAAGGTGTAGACCTCTTCTTCTACCTCTGCTCCTCAGCCTCCAACCGATCACCAATTTTTGCTATAGTGGCTCGGTCAACCAGCTCGGCGAAGTCTTGCAACTTCAGAATCGATACCTGCTTATAAATTTCTCTCCTCAAGCCTCTTTCAAACTGTTGTACCTTATTCGTCTCATCTGGAATAATGTATGGGGCTAAATGAGATAACTCGATGAACCTTGCCGTGTACTGCTGCACTAATAACTGTCCCTACTTCAGATTCAAGAACTCCTCAATCTTAGCCTCCCTAGAAGAGGCTGGAAAATACCTGTCGAAGAATGTTTCTTTAAACCGTTCTCACGTCATCTCTACAGGTACAATCCTCTGCTACTCTAATACTCTCACCACCGACCACCACCTCTCGGCCTGTCTAGTCAATTTATATGTAGCAAATAGTACCCTCTGTTCCTCAGAACACTGCAGTACTGCAAATATTTTTTCTATTTCCTGCACCCAATTCTCAGTGACTACAGGATCCGTTCCCCCTGAGAAAGCTGGAGGATTCATCTTTATGAACTTCTCTATCGAGCTACTGTGGCCTCCAGATGGACCACCCTGTCCCTTCAAACTTCTAGCAATCTCTGCCATCACTTGCTGTGCTATGCTGCATAAAACGGCATCTAAATCACTACTCGTAGCGCCCGAGGGTCCAGCACCCTCACTCCCACTGGCGTGGGCACTATTGCCACCAAGGTCCATCATGAAAAACATGTAACTTAACTCAAAACCTCATTCTCTATACATATCACTCAGCTTATATGGTATATTTTCCTAATTAACTCATCACTCTTGATCTTAATTCAAGGTTCAATCTTGCAACCTAGATACCCAACCCAACGATAGTTTACAATGAATTTCCTGAAGTCGTCACCTCAGGAAAATCACACAAACCACCACGGAAGTCCTGTATCTAGACTACAAAACTAGACCTCAAATTCCGTTATCCTATACTCTGGTATTATTACTGTCACACTCTAGAGTCTACAGAACCTAGTATCCTAGGCTCTGATACCAAATGTAACGTCCCTCAATTTCTTAACATAAAATGTCACATAATAGATAAAATAGTCAACCCAAACCCATAGGTAATGGGGACACCTGTTATTTATAGCGGAAACCTAAGCAACAGTAAGTATAAAATTGAAATCATCTATCCATCATACATAATACTAGAGTTTATTACATCATCAAAATACTATATTTATATACAACTACCAAAAAGTCAAAATAACACTAGGACTATACAACAAAAATCTCTTGGTCCTAGTTCAACGCTTACCTTTCTAGTAGGGAAGCTCCACTCACTTAACGGCGGCCTTGACTCGCCGGTTTCTCTGGGTTTCCTGAAAAGTTAAATAAGTTCGAGGGTGAGACACTTCTCAGTAAGGGAAAGTAAACTAAATATAGCTGTGTGGCAACATGAATATTTAATGCAATTATACGTATACAGTACATTTCATATTTCATAAACGTTCATCATACCATATTGAAAAATCACATACTTTTGTATTTTCTAGTAAGTTATATCATACATAAAACATCTGTTATACTGATAATACTGAAAACATATACCCAGGATGAATAGCTAACTGGTGTCATGTATTACCCCCTATGACGGGTTGTGCAACCCGAAGGCGGGACCCGACAATGGCTGGCCGACCACTGCCGAGTCAAATATGTCTGTAAGTACGATGAGCCCGCCACACCCTGGTCCGGACTGTAAGGTGGACGTCCACACTCTACTGAAAGCCACATCGACTATCCATATCTCATCCCCTCGTGGGATGGTTAGCACTAATCTGACGTAAATATCTAATCTATAATATAGCTACGGTACCGAGCCCCTGAACTGAACTAAACTAACATCCTGGTTGTGATAACATATAATACATGATCATATATATAACATCATTACGGCCTCGTGCCGAAAATATAGTAATTACAGCCTCGTGCCGAAACCATGCATAAATACGGCCTCGTGCCGATAACATATATACTGCCTCGTACCGATTACATAAATACATGGCCTCGCACCAAAATCATTTCAAGTATATATATATTGAAAATGAATCATTTATCAAATATTCGTCAAATTCATCACAACATAACTCATCTTTTTATAATACCTGAAATCATGCTTTGTTCGTAAAATATTTCACATCATAATACATTTCACATAAAATAATATTCATCCCACACATATGGTGTTAAAAGTCATACTTCATATTCTAAAATCATGATTTTCTGGCATCTCATACATACATACATATATATATATATATATATATATTTTAATCATCATAGCAGTATTTTTCCAATCGCACATTTCATTCATAATAAACAATATAACATATGCTTTTCTGAAAATAAATTTACTCATAATTAATAATAATTTGCATGAAAAATAACTGTTTTAGTTTATTCCCTTACCTGCCTATTGAGAAATTCGTTAGGACCCAAAATTTCACGCCCATGGCGCCCGAAATTTAACTCCTGCAATTTACATTTTCCCCAGATTAATTAATCTATTTCTCCAAAATAATACTCATCCAGCCTTCCCTAGGCTCCATATACCTCAAATTAATATTTAAACTATTATTTAATATCCCCACTTAATTTTCTGAATTTTGCCTGCGGGTCCCAAAATTACACCCGCAGCGCTCACTCGAGCCCTAAATTCCAAAAATCCTACTTCAGCCTCAGATGTTCAATATTTTAGCATTTCTAAATCAATACAAATTAATTAAAAGTAAGCCCCTTAATAACCCCTGCACCCCAAATTTGAGGTTTTGGCTCGACACCCCCATGAGAATTTCGTCCCCCTAGACTTGTAGAGAATCATCCCTAAATTCTCGTGGTGGTGTTTGTTCATCAATTGAGCTTATATTTTACAAGAAATTAAAAAAAAAAGGAAAAAATAGCTTACCCCAGGGAATACGCTTACGCCGCTCCTACCACCGATCCGCTCCAGTAGAAATGACAGCAGCGGCAAATAGAGTCCAGTGGTATCTTCGGATTTTTGATCGGACAAAAATTCGTCATGAAATCGAGGAGAGAGAGAGAGAGAGAGAGAGAGAGAGAGAGAGAGAGAGAGAGAGAGAGAGAGAGAGAACGTGAGGGGAGAGAGAGAGAGTTCAGAGTGGCCTGAGAAAGAAAAGAAAAGAAAAGAAGAAGAAGAAGAAGAAGATAATATGGGGGGGCGTGAATAACATATATATATTAATATAATAATAATAATAATATATTTAATTAATATTAATAATATATTTTATTAATAAAAATAAAAAATAAATTTTAATTATTATTATTTTTTCTTTTTCTTTTAAATCCGATTAATTAATTAATTAATTTTTTTTTTTTGAAATCAATCTGCTAATCTTTTATATCTCTTTTTTTTTGGGGGATTTTTATATAAAGCCCCGCTAATCTAGTATGGTAGATCTGCCCTTCCAGAAGTGTAAGTATTTTGATAGGGTCGGATGTATTTTGTGGAAATGACCCTAAGACATCTTTTTGGGTTGAGTGTTGTGTATATATATACAGTGATTGTAGTAACTTTGGTTTTGTGATATATGGTATAATGAGATGTATATAATTGTATGTTTCCTGCTGCTTAGGCTTCTGTTATATGTTCTGATATAACCCTGGTACCCACAGGTCCAGGTGGACTATGATTTGCTGAGCTTTGTGATATTGATTTAATTATATTAAAAAAATGTGGAAATTAAGCAGGTCGTCACTAACCTGGTTGGCCGACCAGGTTAAACCACTATACTCCGTCAGTCTGATCAGCCCTCCTCAACCCATATCTGATGGGGAGGCTGTCCACTCGTGGGCTCTATATGATCGACTTATATACCATGTATTATCTGAATATGTGGTTGCACTCTATACTGTATGTAGCAACGGTACCGTGTTCTGCAAACTATATCTGTAATGTCCATAAGGGTTTGATACTACATAATACATCTCTATATACAACTATCTCTTTTACCATTCTATAATAATTGTATAAACCATGACGTTGTGATAAATTGTATCTGTATCAAATATATTTCTGAAATGAACTGTAAAATTGTATGTCATGGTACTATAAACTGTATCTGTGTCAACTGTATAATCATGGTATTCTGTAATTACTATAAAACATATCCACAGTCTATATATTCTGTAAAGCATAACTCTAGAAAATACTGTAAAACATGTTTCTGTACTATATCTATATTCTCAAGCCACACATTAATTTGAAGCATATTAAACATACTTGATAAACTGTGTAAATTTCTATTGTGAATAATAATCTGATAATAACGTATAATTTATACTTAAAACATACTAGAATTGCCTAGCATAGCATATTTCCCTTACCTGATTTCTGCTAAAATCCCCTACTATGATGGGTCCTACACCCGCAGGGTTCTCCACTAAACATCCTGAAAACCATATATCCCAGAACAAAATATTACTATTTTTACGTCTACAACATTTCCTACAACTGCTAAAAAGTCAAATTTCAACAAAAAAGTCTTACCCTGAATCTGAGATGAAATCCAACTTCGTCCCACTGACGATCCACTCTGGAAGACTTGAAGAGAACTTCCCCAAGAGCGTCGTGGTGGCCTCAGATCGTCGATCTGAAGACTAACGGGGCCGAAATTGATGAGAGAAGAGGGAGAGACCGTAGGAGAGAGAAAATGAGAGAATTTCGCTGAAAAATTATGCATTTAACCCTGATTTAGGCTATTTACACTGTGGGATTCGTCGAGGAGCCACGTCACCTCATCGACGAGTCATGTAGAAAGTTCATCGACGAACCTGCACCCTTGTCGATGAATTTCAAACTTCCCAAAAATCCTATCTCGGTATCTTCCCGCCGACCATGCGGGACCTCGTCGACGAGATCCTAAAGAACCCTCGTCGAAGAAACCCCTGTGTTCATCGATGAGGCCTGGAAAAATGTCTTGGGATTATTACATCCAAAGTGCAATGTCGTTGACGAACGCAAATTTAAATGTTTCCATTTTCCTCCCTCTTTATTATTTAAATACCATTATTCTTCAAGGCGTTACACCTATATAGAAATTTAAGTAAGGAGATTTAAATGAGATAGGGAGAGAGAGACACACGATATTTGTTATCGAAGTTCGACTAAACCAGCTTACATCCCCGCCTTAGGCATACCTCCCCCCCTAAGGATTGCATTATCCCTGCTCACTTAAATGGGTGGTGCAAAAGCCGTTACAACCTCTCCTTACAGAGCAAGGTAAACCTCAGCTCAATTACAAGGCTAAGCCCAACTTGTCTCTCTTACGGGGTGGAGACTCCCCAATTCAATTTCTCAGGTTGAACCGAACCGATCTCTCTTACGGGACTGAGACTACGCTGTCATGCCCCAAACCCGTAGATGGGTCCCAGGTGTGAAAATAGTAACCTAGTTTATCTCTGTATCAATCAAACATACATGATACAATACTAGAAGAGGGTTCGACCCCGTGGGGTATACGGAAGCCCTACAAAGCATACACATATACATCCATACTCATCAACTACACAGCGAAAACCATTCAAACTATCCATATAGCATACCATACCAAAGTCTATACAACACTAGGATATACGTTCCCATAATTACAAGACATACTTCGGGTGTCTACAAAAAAACCATCACCACAACCCAGTTACAAAAGTCAAACCTATCCAAGCACTACTGTAGCTAAACGACACCCCCGCTTCCGGAAGCTAGAATGTCAGTTTTGGTTACCTGAAGTACCTGAAAACATTTGTATATACATTCGTGGTGAGACACCTCTCAATAAGGAAGAAAGCAGGTTATATCAGTGTATGACATACTAGTATTATTTTACGTCAAACATAAAATTATGCAATACAATACAATTTTGAAACATTTCCATACAGTTCTATACAGTTCCAGTATTTTCACAAATTCATTCCAGTACATACTGCAGTGACCTGAAGAATAATAGTATTTTAATAATAAAGAGGGAGGAATGTTACTAGGCTACCGCTAGCGTTGCATGGTCAGAATGCTATTTGGGTGGTGGTTGATAGATTGACAAAGACAGCGCTTTTTTTGCCTATTAAGATTAGCTACCCTATGAACAGGTTAGCGGAGATTTACATACAGGAGATTGTTCGACCCCATGGAGTGCCGATATCCATAGTCTTGGACCCTGATTCTCATTTTACATCATGGTTCTAGAGGAGTTTGTTGGAGGCATTGGGGACTCAGCTAGCATTTAGCACTACTTTCCACCCTCAGACCGATGGTCAGACTGAGAGAATAATCCAGGTATTGGAAGATATGCTTCGTGCCTGTGTGCTAGACTTTGGAGGTAGCTAGATTCAGTTTTTGCCGCTACTTGAATTTGCTTATAATAACAGTTATCAGACTAGCATTGACATGGCATCCTACGAGGCATTATATGGTAGGAGATGCCGATCTCCTCTTTTCTGGGATGAAGTAGGTGAAAGGCGAGTTTTGGGTGTAGAGATGATTCAGGAAGCGTGTGATAAAGTCTGACTTATTTGAGATAGGATCAGTGCAGCACAGAGTCGGTAGAAAAGCTAAACAGATACTTGCCGCCGAAAATTGAAGTTTGAAGTGGGCAATCATGTGTTTCTGAGAATTAGTCCACTAAAGGGGATCTTGAGGTTTGGTAAGAAAGGTAAGATGAGTCCTAGATTTATTGGCCTATTTGAGATACTTGAGAAGATTGGGTCAGTAGCCTATCGGTTAGCTTTACCGCCATCTCTATTTCGAGTTCATGACGTATTTCACGTTTCTATGCTAAAGAAATACATCCCAGATCCTTCCCATATCATCGGCCATGCGGAACTGGAAGTTAATGAGGCTTTAGCATATGAAAAAGCTCCAATACAGATCCTAGATAGGAAAGAACAGGAATATCGCAATAAGAAGATACAGTTGGTAAAAGTCCTGTGGAGGAATCACGCAATAGAAGAGGCTTCATGGGAGCTTGAAAGCTAGATTAGACAGAAATATCCCCACTTGTTTAGTGGGTCATAGCAGTGATGTATAATTAAAGTAATAGTAATTTTAATTTGTTTAGCATAGTGGAATTGTAATGTAGTGTATAGGATAGATAGTATTTCGGTTTTGGGAGAATTTTCTTTTATATTTGTAATCTCCCAGAACTACCCATGTAACCACAGTATTCCTCTGTCATAAGTGAAAGCAGGTAATAAAATAAGTAGACCATTTTCTTTTAGGGGATGATGAATTATATGAATAGTAAATTTCGAGGACGAAATCTTATAAGGAGGGGAGAATGTAGTGACCCAAAGAATAATAGTATATTAATAATAACGAGGGAGGAAAATGGAAACAGGAACAGAACGAGGCAGTAGGAGCGTTCGCCGACAACATCGCACTTTGGAGGTAAAAATAATAATTTTAAGAAATTTTCAGGCCTCGTCAATGAACACAGGGGTTCGTCGACTAGGGTTCTTCAGGACCTCGTTGACGAGGAAATACCGATAGAAGAATTTGGGCTACTCTGAATTTCTTTGACGAAGGGTAAAGTTCGTTGACGAAATTACTTAAGGACTCATCAACGAGATGACGTGACTCGTCGACAAAACCCACAGTATAAATAGTCCTAAACTCATTTTAATCACATAAAATCAATGCCGCTCTCTTCTCTCTCTCTCTCTCTCTCTCTCTCTCTCTCTCTCTCTCTCTCTCTCTCTCTATCCTACAACCTCTCCCTCTTCTCTCTTCGATTCTAGCCCCGTCAGTCGCCGGATCGACGATCTGAGGCCATCACGATGTTCTTGGCGGAGTTCTCTACAAGTCTGCCGGAGCAAATTGTCGGTGGAACGAAGTTGGAATTCATCCCAAATCCAGGGTAAGGTTTTTTATTCATTTTTTGGCCTTCTGACAGTTGTTGGAAATGATGCAAGCCAAGAAATATTAATATTCTGTTCTGGAAAATGGGTTTTCAAGGTGTTGAGTGGAGAACCCTGTGGGTGTAGGACCCGTTACAGTAGGAGAGTTTTAGCAGAATTCAAGTAAGAGAAATATGCTATGCTAGGCAATTTTACTAGGTTTCAGTATAAATTATATGTTTAATATTAGATGATTATTCACGGTAGAAATTTATACATATTATTATTTATGTATAATATGTTTAAAACTTCTGTGTGGCTTGAGGATATGGGTATAGTAAAGAAACATGTTTTACAGTATTTTCAAGATATGATTTACAGAATATATAGCCAGTGGTTATGTTTTATAGTAATTACAGTACCATGATTATACAGTTTATAGTACCATGATTATATAATTTTCAGTACCATGACTTACAGACTACAGTTCAGTTCAGAGATACAAATGATACAGTTACAGTTTATTTCATTGTCATGGTTTATACAGTTATTACAGAATCATGATAAAACAGCTAGTTGTATATAGAAATATATTATATATGAAATGAGGAATAACTTCCCAAGAGGGGGGGGGGTGAATTGGATTCTTCTTAATATTTTAATGATTTATCGACTTTTAATTTTAACAACCTAGAAAACAGTATATATATATATATATGTATATAAATAATAACCACACTCAAGAATATAAAAATTTAAATTTACAAATCAATCAATGAAATCATGATAATTCAATCACTCCATTAAGATGTAAAAACTTTTGTTGATTTCCCTGTAAACTCTTAGCAAACACTTTACTTGATCAAGATTTCCGGAGATTAATCAACGTACTCCCTTCTCAGGTTTCCGCAAACGATTAATCAAAACGTACTTTCTAAATATCAAGTACGTTTTGTTTCTTTCTCAATTTAGAAATTGCAACCTGCACATATAAATTATATAACAACAGCAAGTAAGAAATGTAAAATAAATCAGAGAGAAGGAGACAAGAGTTTTTACGAGGTTCGGCTTCAACACAGCCTACGTCCTCGCCTTTGGCAAAAACACCAAAGGATTCCACTATATCAGTTCCATTACCTGGTGGAACAATACCAACTTACAATACACCCCTTCAATTAGGCTAGAGCCCGCCTCTCCAAATAACAACCCCTTATTTGGTTCAACGATTCAACAACTCAGAATCGTTTAAGAAAGATAACAAAGGAATATGTGTACAAAAGAAACCTCTCACAGTAGAGTAAATTAATCACCAATCAGCTCACTTTATACCTCAAAGTAATTCAAATATAAGAAGTTTCAAGTTCAATTACTTGGTATGGATTATCAAATAATTTTCCAAAGAAGATAAAAGATTTTGATTGTTGGAAAACTTTGCTTCAGATTGTAAATCAATTTCAGATCAGAGGTTTTATCTCAAAAGAATTTTAGATCCTTTGAAAACAAAATTTTGAATACTTGAAGATTAGTTTGATCTAAAACCTTTTTTAAAAAAAACTTACTTTGATCTAAAAGCCTTTGAATATCTCTGGATCAGAAAGGTTGTTGAAAAGCACTAGATCTGGAAACTTTAGTGGATTTCTCAATTTCAAAATTCTTTTGAATACTTCATCAAAGTTCTTTCTCTTGTCAAATTTCTCTTTGAGATTAAGACTATTTATAGAGGCTTTAGAAATCATCCATTACTCCCAAAGATTTCTAAAATTCATTTTCAAATATTTTGAAATAAATGTATTCAAAAACGTGGTTCAAAAATTCTTTTCGTTGAGGAATTTATTGCAAACGTTCGAGTGGCAGTTGCCTGCCATGACTTGGCAGTCGCCTGTCACAAGGCAATTTTCAAAAACAGAAAGCAGGCAGTTGCCTACTAGAACCAAGGCAGTCGCCTGTCTAGCTACTGACTTTCAAAAAAAAACTTCTATTTTAATTTGGCAGTCGCCTGGCCTTTCAATATTTAAAAAAAAAAAAAATTCTTTACTTAAAACCTTCTTTTTATTGATTTGAAAAATTATTCTTTAGAGTATATGTTTAAAACATAATATTTAACTTTCTTTGAGCTTCAACTTTCTTTATACTTGAGATTTACTCTGAAGTACTTACATTTGAAAATATCCTTAAAAGTATAATTTAGTCTTCAAACGTGTTCTTCCATCATCTTTGTAGTTGCATTCTTTCCTTTGAGCTTTTGTCAATATGACTTCGTTCTTCATGCTCTTTGTAATCCATGAACTTTCTTATGCACTTGAACTCTGTTATTTTCCTGAAACCTTTTACTTAAAACATATTAAATATATCATTTGATTTGTTATCATCAAAATAAGAATTGTAAGCTTTAGTAGGCCAACAATATAGTATCAGACCTTGTTGGATCATACAGTTACAGAGCACGGTACCGTAGCTACAGATATTTCAGTTCAGAGTGCAACCACCTATTTAGATAATATGTGGTAGCAGGTCGATCGTGCCCAGAAATGGATAGGCTCCCTATTAGATATGGGTTGAGGAGTGGCCGATCTGACTGAAGGAGTATAGTGGTTTACCTTGGTTGGCCAGCCAAGATATATCCCGCCTATGGGCCGCACAACCCTGTCATATGGGATTAAATCATGACACACAGTTATCCACAGGGAATTTTTTAGTTATTGTTATGTATATACAGATTTGCAGAGACAGAGAATATATTTATGTACATTAGAAGTTTTTTGACTAGTAATCTAAAATTTTAGATATGTCAAGCAATATGGAATTAGGGGGTGGTTTCTGTTATTTGTATATTATTCATAGATCTAATTGAACATGATTATATAGAAACATATTTTCATAGTATTGTAACTCATTTGTCACACCCTAGTAATAGCATATTTCGTCTTACTGAGCGTTGGCTCATCCCAATTAATTTAACATTTTTTTTAGGTGATCTAGGTAGGCGAGCAGATTAGGCTCGCAGATAGAGGGGCCTCAGTATTGCCTTGATATTAGAGTGAGTATTTTTGGGAATATTTTTGTATACCTCCAACCAGTTGAGGATATTTGATTACACGCCGAAATTGCGTAATTGGACGTTTAACCCGAGCTTTACGGTTTATATTTTTAATTAAATGTCCAAAATTGTCCAATATTTTACTAAAGTGCCAAAATCATCATTCTTGAACTTTATTGCATAATTTATTAAGTTTTGGTAATTTTTTGTCGCAGGAAAATTCCCGGGAACCAAAACCGATACCTATTTGTATTTTGTGCATAACTTTTCCGTCCAAACTCTGATCGAGACGATTCAAATTTTTGGAGAAAGAGAAAAGGATCATATACAACTTTCATGTTTTGAGTTTTGTAAGATATGGGCTCCAGAAGAGTCAAATTTGCAACGAACAGAGAACAAATAAAATGAAAATATATATATATATATACTTGAATGGATATTTGATGTGACCCGGCCATGCATGGCCGGGTCGGGTTGGCTAATCTGGGTAGGGCTTCTTTTCTTTTCTTTTTAAACTTCCCCAGCGTAGCCCCGGAAGGGCTCTCCTCTGTTCTTCTTCTTCTTCTTCTTCTTCTTCTTCTTCTTCTTACTTTTCCTTGCTGTTTCCTGTCTTCTCTTTTGGTATTTCTTTTAGCTTTTCTATCTTTCAGTATTTCTCTTCTTCTTTTTCCTCTTTCTTCTTCTCCTTTCCCTTCTTTTTCCTCCTCTGTTTTCCTTGAATTCCCTCTGCCTAGCACAACCCACGGCTCCCTGTTCCAGCTGCTCCGCCCACAGACCCTCGACCAGCCCTTGGCTTCCTCCACCCTACAGAGCCACACCCGAACCTCAACTGCTGCCAGCATGCAGCAGCATCACCGAGAGCTCCCAGAACAGAGCAGAGCACAGCAGTAGTATCCGAACTCTCCAGCCTGCAGCAACTCTCCAACAGCATTCTAGGAGCTCCATTGCCTGCTGTTTCTCCAACACAAACAGCAATCCAAGCTCCACCAGTCCACGGCACAGCACAGCAGGCCGCAGAAGAACACACAGCAGGCCAGTCTCCACAGCAGACCGAGAGCACCAACCCGACCACACAGCATGCCTCCCTCTGCAACCACCCTCTGTTTTACTTTCTCTCTCTCTTCTTCATCTTCCTTTCTTCCTTCATTTATTTCTTTTGATGGATACTATTGTGTTTATTAATTTTTTATCTATGTTATTTGCAAGTTTGGATACTATTTTATTTTGTAATGGTTATTTAATTGTGTTTTTCTTTCTTGTGTTTTGTTTTGCTTTTGTCTTCCCATAAATTAGTAGTAGATTAATTTAGTTGTTCCCTTCTCTTAAAAAAAAATTTTAATTTTTAATTGAAGTTTGATTTAGTTTAGGTTTCTTTTTGTTAAAGTTCGTGTTTTTATATATTGTTTGGGTATTTCTTAAGTTTTCAAAATACTAATTTTTGGTTCGAATTCTCGATTTTTGTTAAAGTTTCGATTTTAGTGCATATTCGTGTCTGTTTAAGTTTCCATTCCCGCGTGCTTAGTTCCGTGTCCAAAGATACCATTTTTAATTAGTGTGTGTTTCAGTGTTTCCTTAAGTAGACTAGGATTTCTGTTATTGTTATTTAATTCCGTGCGTGCTAATTTTAGGACTTTAATTTGCGTGTGTATGTAATTTGAGTCTCCAAAATTCTAAAAATCCCGAATCTGAACTAAGTTCAGTGCATTTTTATTTTCGATTGGGAGAACGAAAAATCTGAGATTAAATGCATTCCCTGAGGAGACGATCTAGCCCTTGGGCTTAATATTACACGATAGAACTCCTATACTTGGGATAGCTTCCGAGCTGCTAATTTTTCGAGTGAGTCAATATTTCTGGGGAACAGTCATATATATGTATATTTTGGAAAACAATTTAGCATTCTAGTATTATATATATTTACATATGGTTATGTTTATGTGATTTCTGCTTCTTGCTACTTAGGTTGATGATTGGGTTTAATCCAGTTTGGTATCAGATTATTATAAGTGTTATAGTATAAAAATTTAATAAAACCCCATTTAAATAGCAGGTTATTACACATACAATACCCAAACATACAGTCAGTGTCGTCACACTAAAGCAACCGATACCCTGTGATAACCGAAGCCTCACAGCGGTACATCACCAATACAAGGTAACTCACACCCATTGGTGACCAGCCGAAACACACTAGTGATATTTCACACCCTAGGATATAGAGTCGGACACTCTCACCCACGGTAATAAATCGGTACATGGCGCAACGTACGGTAATTAGCCGCCACATAGCTGTTTCAATGTATGGTAATTAGCCGCCACTAGTTAATTTCACAAAACGTAGAATCCTTTTGGAACTCACGTTACTATGCTCATCAGCGTACGGTAATTAGCCGTCACTAGCAGTTTTACAAAATACCTAGAACAATTACACACAACCATACTGTAACATCCTCAAAATTTCTTTATTTTTTTTTAATTTTAACAAATTACTCTAATATTTGAATATAATGGGCACCCCTATGCAACGGAAAACATAAATCACATAACCACATATACATGTATATACAATACCAGAATTTAGTATTTTCAACCATAGCTACATAATACATCTCTCTTTCCAGTGTTAACTACCCAAAAATACAAAACCCTACACAAAACTTACCCTATAACTAGGGTGACCAAGTGATCTCTATCCGTGAGCCTAATCTGCTCGCCTAGTTGGCACACCTGAAAAAGGTTAAAGTAATGGGGTGAGTCGGCGCTCAGTAAGTGGAAATATGCTATTACTAGTGTGTGGCGACCGAGTCATAAAGTTATAATAATAGTATTTAAAACTGCATGATTTGGCAAATCTATAAAACACATGTGTAAAAGCTTAAAACATTTGTATCATCTGAGCTTTCTATCATTCATACTGCTATAACATACTACATACGATAAAAACTATAAAAATGTATACATATACATAACTGTGTTCTTTCCCTGGGACTCTAGATGTCATGATTTGACCCCTCATGACAGGGTTGTGCGGCCCATAGGTGGGACTTAACTTGGTTGACCCTTTAGGTAAGTCATCATACTCTACACTACCTCATCCTAGCCAAACTACATCCACTCCAAAGCGCGAGACTGGCTGCTATCTTGTCTAACCAGCCCCCTCTACCCAGCGTACTAGGGAGCTGCATCCTTTTCAAGCACGGTTAGACGGTACCCACACACTATCTGAGATATGTGGTTGCACTTTATCTGTATATAGCAACGGTACCGTGCTCTGTAAACTGTATCTATCTGTAATATTTCCATAGGAATTTGATATTATATAAGTACATCTGTAACGACCCTCAATTTCTTAACATAAAATATCACATAATAAATAAAATGGTCAACCCAAACCCGTGGGTAGCGGGGACACCTGTCAAACACAGCAGAAAACCTAGCAGTAATAAACATAAAATCTCAAACATCCAATCATAAAACATAATACCAGAGCATTCTATACATCCACACATACATCAAAATATCTCTAGGGTCAAACACAAAATAACTCTGACCCTATTACAAAATCTTACCCTTCTCACAGGGTAATCTCACTAGCTCAATGGCGGCCCTGACCCGCCGGTCTCTTAGGGGCTCCTGAAAAATTAATTAATGTTTGGGGGTGAGACACTTCTCAGTAAGGGAAAATAAACTAAATACAGCTGTGTGGCAATATGAATATTTAATGCATTTATACATATACAGTACATTTCATAATTCTATAAACATCATCATATCGTACTGGGTAAACATATATATTCACATCTGTTAATAAATTATAACATACATAAAATCATCTGTTATAACTATAGTACTGAAAACAAACCCAGGATGAATAGCTAGCTGGTGTCATGTATTACCCCCCATGATGGGTTGTGCAGCCCAAACGCGGGATCCAACAATGGCTGGCCGACCACTGCCGAATTAAATATGTTTGTAAATACGATGAACCCACCACACCCTGGTCCGGACTGCCAGGTGGACGTCCACACTCTACTGAAAGCCACATCAACTATCCATCTCCCATCCCCTCGTGGGATGGTTAGCACTAATCTAACGTAGATATCTAATCTACACATATAGCTACGGTACCGAGCCCCTGAACTGAACTAAACTAACATCCTGGTGGTGATAACATATAATACATGATCATATATATAACATCATTACGGCCTCATGCCAAAAATATGGTAATTACGGCCTCGTGCCAAAAACATAAATACATGGCCTCGCGCCAATAACATAAATACGGCCTTGTGCCGATAACATAAATACGGCCTTGTGCCGATAACATAAATACATGGCCTCGCGCCAATAACATAAATACAGCCTCGTGCCGATAACATAAATATATGGCCTCGCGCCAATAACATAAATACGACCTCGTGCCGATAACATAAAATATGGCCTCGCGCCAAAATTGTTTCAGGCATATATATTCTGAAAATACATCATTTATCATATAGTCGTCAAAACCATCACAACATAATTCATCTTTTCATAATACCTGAAAACATGTTTTGTTCGTAAAATTTTTCAAATCATAATACATTCCACGTAAAACAATATTCATGCCACACATGTGCTGTAAAAAAAACCATACTTACATATTCTAAAATCGTGAATTCCTTACATCTCATACATACATATACATTTTAATCATCATAGTAGTATTTTCTCAATCGTACATTTCATTCGTAATACACAATATAACATATGTTTTTCTGAAAATAAATTTACTCATAATCAATAATAATTTGTATGGAAAATTACTACTTTAGTTTATTCCCTTACCTGGCTACTAAGAAATTCGTTAGGACCCAAAATTTCACGCCTTTAGCGCCCAAAATTCAACTACTGAAATTTACATTTTTCCTAAATTAATTAATTTATTTCTCCAAAATAATACTCATCTAGCCTTCCCTAAGCTCCATATACCTCAAATTAATATTTAAACTATTATTTAACATTCCTACTTAATTTTCCAAATTTTGCCTGCGGGTCTCAAAATTTCACCCGCGGCGCTCACCCGAGGCCTAAATTTCAAAAATCCTACTTCAATCCCAATTGCTTAATATTTTAGCATTTCTAAATTAATTCTAATTAATTAAAAATAAGCCCCTTAATAACCGCCGCACCCCAAATTTGGGGTTTTGGCCTGACACTCCCACGAGAATTCCGTCCCACTAGACTTGTAGAGAATCATCCCTAGATTCTCGTGGTGGTGTCCGTTTATTAATTAGGCTTATATTTTGCAAGAAATTAAAGAAAAAGGGAAAAATTGCTTACCCCAGGGAATATGCCTACGCCGCTCCTACCACCGATCCGCTTAAGTAGAAATGACAGCAGCAGCGAATGGAGTCCAGTGGTATTTTCGGATTTTCGATCAGGCAAAAATCCGTCACGAAATCGAGGAGAGAGGGAGAGAGAACGTGAGGAGAGAGAAAGAGATTGCAAGTTGCAGGAAAGAAAGGAAAAAAATAAATAAATAAAGAAGAAGAAGAAGAAGAAGATAGAAGATAGGGTGGAGGCGTGAATTCAATTTCAGAATCCACCTGAAGCTTCTTTGAAGCTTCAGGTGGTTAACATATAATAATAATAATAATAATATTAATAATAATATATTTTATAAATAAAATAAAAATAAATTTTAATTATTATTTTTTTTCTTTTTTTTTCTTTTAAATTCGATTAATTAATTAATTAATTTTTTTTTTGGGTTTTTACAACATCTATATATATATATATACACCTTTATTGTTTTCATTATGTTTTCAAAATAATCATAACACTATAATTTTGTACTGTAAATACTGTAAAATCTGAGTAACTGTAACATCTCGATTCTATAACTATATAATCTGTTTTTATAAACTGTGTTATGGTATTCAGGAAAACATAGCATTTTGTAAAAAACTATGATATATTGAACTGAATAAAATCTATATAAATATGTCTGTTAATCATCTATGAATAATTGTGTGTACATGCTATATAACATGATATGCTGAAGTACTCCATAAATTTTACATCAGGTAATATCTACTCAGGCCACACAACATTAAAACATTCGTTTTGGAAAAACTGCATAATAACTAGTATATATGTATCTATGAAAACTTTGTTAATATTCTTAAAACCCTAGCATAACATATTTCCCTTACCTTAACTTTGAAAAGCCCCTACTAAATTCTGGCCCTATACCCGCAGAGTTCTCCACTCAACACCCTGAAAATCAATTCCACTAGAACAAAACATTAGTATTTCTTCGTGTATTGTATTTCTTATAACTGAGGAAAAGACAAATACTGAATAAAATGTCTTAACCTGAGATTGGGACGAAATCCAAGCCAACTCCACTAATGATCAGCTCCAGCAGGCTCGCATAGAACTTTGTTAGGAGTGTCGTGGTGGCTTCAGATCATCGATCAGGCGTGAATCAGGGCCAGAATCGAAGAGAGAAGGAGAAGGGAGCGTTTTAGAAAGAGAGAGAGGGTTAATTTACGCTAAACTCTGATAAAAATTTGAGTTTTTCAGTATTTATAGGGTTAGATTCGTCAATGAGACACGTCACCTCATCGACGAGTCCTTCAATAATTTTGTCAACGAACTTCCTCCCTCATCGACGAATTTCAGACTGTCCAAAAACCCCTCTCGGCATCTTCTCGTCGATGAGGGGTGGCTTCGTCGACAAAGCCTACTTATAAGCTCGTCGACGAACTCCCTATGTTTGTCGACGAGGCCCTGTGTAAAATTTTCGGGTTATTCCATCCAAAATGCAATGTTGTCGACGAACGCTCTCCTGCTGCCTCCTTCCGTTTCTGTTTTCATTTCCCCCTCTCTTTAATATTTAAATATCATTATTTTTCGGGTCATTACACATACATTCCACACTTATTTGGTATATCGTAAATCATATCGTTTTCAAATTCAAGCATATAGTTTTATACAAATATGGATACGGTCACCTCAATAATACAGTTTAAACGCAACATGATTTTTTCCAATCAAAGTAGAGATGATACTCGAAAATCTCAATTTTCTCGAAAACTGTAACCTCAAAATCCTGCATTTTTACCCTATAGATTTTCCCAAATAAGTAGCCCAAACATACATACGATCATAACCTACAGGTTTACCGATCTCAATTTCAAAAATAAACTGATATAAACAGAATCCCCTTACCTTAACCCGAAATCAAGCCACGAACTCAATGGCTCTCAAAACTACGAACTAAGACACCAAAACCTAAAGAACGTAGAACAGTAATTCCTTACAATTCGTACTACTACACATATTTCGAAATAAAAAATGAAAACCGGGTCTTACCTCGATTTTTGACCTAAACCCAAAAAATGCTCGAAACGAGATTTCGATCCACTAAAAGCGTAGAGAATCCTTCCCTGGTCCTCGCAGAGATGTCGGATTTACGAATCAGACGACGAACGGTGAAGAAATCTAAGAGAGAGAGTGATCTTCAAGTCCTAGAGTGAGAAAGAGAGGATATTTTGAGTTTTCTTAGTGATTAAGCAATGGAAACTGATATTTATAGCCCTTGATTCGGCCGTCCTCGTCGACGAATTAGCGTCCTCATTGACGAATCACTGAAGGCACCTCATTGACGAGCTTGAGATCCCCGGTTTCTCAAAAATCTCTCGGCTTCTCCTCATCAACGAGTCTCCGAATTTCATTGACGAGCAGCACATAGACTTCATCAACGAATTCTGGCTTCATCGACGAACTCTGCTCAATTACCAATTTACCCTTCTTTTAAATAATCAACCCATATATCACGGTTCGGGTTCTTACATTCCTAACTAAATTACAAGCATGGATGTACACATTAAAAGCTCTAATGAACTCTCATATGATTGAAATTAATGCTCATTAGAGTAAGGGTGTTTTCAAAATAATTGTACAATCTTTGAGTATGATATATAAACGAAATTTTTGCACAAAAGAAAAGTATATGATCTTTGATTTAAAATAGAGTATGCAATAAAATACTTCAAAGATCTTAAAGCCTACACAAAGTTTGTAACGACCCAAAAAATAAATAAATAAATAAAATAAAATAAATAAAATTATTAATTAAAAAAATTATTAGTATTATTAATTAATTAATTATTATTAAAAAATTAATTAAATTAAGAAATTTAAGGATTTTGGATATATATATATATATATATATATATAAAAGTATATATGTAAGTATATATATAAAAGTATATATAAGTAAGTATATATAAGTATATATATATATATATATATATATATAAAAGTATATATTAAAGAATGGATAAAGGAGAAAGTAGGATAAAGGAAAGAAAAAAAAAAAAGGAAACTTAAAGGTTAAGTCTTCGGAGAAACAGGAAGAGAAGAAGGAAAGAAAAAAAAAAAGACAGATTCACGCGCTCTGAACAAAAGGACAGAGAAAGAAAGAGGAAAAACATATATATATTCTCTCACGCTCTCCACTCCTCTTCTTCTACGATTTCACGGCCGATTCTCGCCCAATTGGAAATACAAAGATACCACCGAACTCCATTCTTCGCCACCGACATATCTACCGAAGTGGATTTGTCATAGGAGTAACGTGGGCATATCTCGTGGGGTAAGCTAAATTCTCATTCTTATCTCAATTTTTCCTAAATTTTAAGCCAAATGGACGATCGGACACCACCACGAGAATCTAGGGATGATTCTCTACAAGTCTAGCGGAGTGAAATTCTCGTGGGGTTATTGTAGAAATAGTTCAAAATTAGGATAAATGTGTTATTTAGAAATTAATTATTATTTAATTATTATAAATTAGGAAATGTTAAAATAATATTTTATTGGGGTTGATTTGATTGAATCAGGGTTCGGGTGAGCGTCGCGGGTATAAGTTTGGGAGCCCTGCAAGCGTAATTCAGGGAATCAGGTAAGGGGGAATAAAATTATATCAGTATTTTTTTTAAGGTAAACTGGTTATTTACGAGCATATGAAATTTATTATTTATCTATATGATTTTCAGAATAGCCTAATTATTGGAAAAATGATGATTTGGTTTACGGTTATATTTGGGATAATTGTTTATGATATTAAATTCGTGTGACATGGGAGTAATTTTCCTAATAAATTGAATATGAATTACTGTGGTATTTGGGTTTGCATGTGGGGGTGTTTGAAATGATTATGGTAGGATGAATGAGTTGTTATGTTTGACTCCTGTGTGGAAATGTATTGATTTGTGTGGATACTATGTGGAAATGTATTGATCTTTTGGATTACTGTGTGAGAATGTATTGATCTATTGGATTCCTGTGTGTAAATGATTTAATGCGTCTGTGTGAACTAACTGTGCGGTTATTCGTATGCATCTCAATATACGTTGGCATGAGGAGGTTGTTATATTGCCTAGATGTAAATGATGATGTGAAGTTGTCAGGTCGAGGAGCTCGTCATATTGTTATTTATATGAGGTAGGACATTGGCAGGCCGAGGAGCTTGTTCTACTGATGTATGACGGGTAGGTCATGGGGATTGGATACTGGTGAATAATGGCGCCCGTGTGGGCCATGTTATATACCCTGTGTGGGTAGTGGTGCCTGTGTGGGCCACGTTATATCCTGTGTGGATAATGGCATCTGTGTGAGCCATGTTATATACCCTGTGTGGGTAGTGGTACCTGTGTGGGCCACGTTATATCTTGTGTGGATAATGGCGTCTGTGTGAGCCATGTTATATACCCTGTGTAGGTAGTGGTGCCTGTGTGGGCCACGTTATATCCTGTGTGGATAATGGCGCCTATGTGGGCCATGTTATGTACCCTGTGTGGTTAGTGGTACCTGTGTGGGCCATGTGTAGATAAGAAGTACCTAGGTGCCTATGTGGGCCGCGTACTGACATGTACGCAGTTGCTCTGTGTGGGCCACGTATTGAGGACATTGGAAGATGAAGTATGAGATGCATGATTCCTGTGTGGATGTGTTGTGTGCATGTGAATTTAATTATAGCATAAAAATAATGGTATAGCATATTGTGAATGCATGTGTGTGCATGCGGTGAGGTAAACATACCACCGGGGGCTTGTTGAGAAAGGCGAGTGTTTAGTTAGGTAGTTTCTTGGTATCAGTGCAAAGGGATGCTACTTGTATGGGTGGGTAGACATCCCGATCCTTGGAAACCCTCGCCTTTAAAATAATAATTATCTGTGGACTGGCGGCGAGGTAATACTTCACCTAAGGGCTTACTAAGTAAGGTGAGTGCTCTGGTAGGTAGTTTTTAGTACCAGAGCAGAGGAAAGCTACTTGTATGGGCGGGTAATCTTCCCTATCCTTGGGGACTTTCGCTTGCATAAAAATTATGTACTTGTGCATATTGAATGTGTGTGTGATATTGGATGTCGGGAATGTTATTAATGGTACATTTTCTCAGTTGTTATTGATGTTATATGAGAAGCAGTTTATTTTGAGATATAAATATTAAAACTCATTTGTCACACACTGTTATAATTTATTCCACCCTTACTGAGAAGTGTTTCACCCTAATAGATTAACAATTTTTCAGGTTCTTCTGGAGACCGGGTTTGAAGGCCTAGGTTGGGACGGTTTGTGATAGTTTCTTTTTGGGGTATTGTGAGATACTGATATATGTATAGATATATTTGTACGGAATTACGTTTTAAATGCTGGTTGTGGATACAAATATTTGGATGTTGTAGTGTTGGTTTTTGGTTGTTATATAGAAGTCTGGTATTTATTTGAGGTTATTTATTCATGTGCCGCTGCGTGTATGTTAATTATGGTATCAGATACAGGTGATTGGAACATGTGGCACTCGGGCCCCACTTGGCGGGTCGGGGCGTCACAAAGTTTCTCCAAAAATATTTATCAGGAAAATAATCGGGAGAAACCAAGATTTACTCTCAATAATGATTTTAAAACAATGAAATATTTATAAGAGTAAAATGCTTTTGATAAAATAAATGCCCAATCAAAAATGAATACTCTCTTTCAAATGATTTTCCAAAGAGTAATAAAGAGAGAGTTTGGAGAGTATAAAATTTACCCCATAAAAGATTGTTGAAATAGAAATTGAAATAGGGGAACTTTGATTAAAATACGTGTATTTTGGGTATGTATTCTGGATGGTTTATAGTACGAAATTATGAGTTTTCAAGAAAATTCCACAGATTATAGATTATTTTTATTATTAAAAAAATACAGATTTTAATATAGGTGTTGTATTTATTTAGTTGTGTGACATGAGTTATTATCAGATCAGCACAGAAGTTATATAGTGTTTAGAATATCATGATTTGTAGTATACGCATAGAAATATATATTTTATAGCATTTATAAAATATCATGATATACAGACTTCAGAATCATAACATTCAGATGTTTCAGTTATTCAGATATTTCAGTTTACTCAAATACTGCAGTTTATTAAGAACATCTTTTACAATGTTATGGTTATTACAGTTGAAACATAATACTTAAGGGATGTGAATACATATGTGTGTGTGTGTGTGTGTGTGTGTGTGTGTGTATGTTTTAGGGAAATTACTGAATTCTGGTATTGTAATTATGGATGTATGATCTTATGTTTTCTGCTGTGTAGGTGTGTTATTTTATGACCAGGGATTCTTCGGTGCCCATTTTGGGACCGAGATGTTATAGTAATTTTATTAGGAGTATCAGAGTTATGGTATATAGCTTTTATATATATATAATGGTATGAATTTTTGAGTCGTTACAATATATGTATGGCATTAGAGATATGCATGTTATGTATGTATAGTAGCACTTCGGGCCCACTTAGAGGGTCGGGGCGTTACAGGACAACTCACCTATTGTTCACAAATTAAAAAAAAAAATAAAAATCATTAACTCACATAATTCTCTCTTAAATTAAATACCTAACACAACTTAATGCAATTAACTAAATGTAAATAAATTCAAAAGGGAGGCCCAAGCTATGTGGGCCCTAATGGGCCTCAAGCTCGCTTGTTTTAGTGTTCAGACGACGGTATTTTTTACTAGATCGCACCCGCAAGGCTCCTGGTCGATGTTCTTGGGATTTTCTCAACGTACAAGCAACCTGGTCGTACCTCAAGGTGTCCTGGGCACAACTTGGTCGAGACTCTCAAGAAAATCTACAAACTGCTGATGGATAATTTCAACCGCAAACATGTTTTAGTATTTAGGCCATAACTTTTGCTACAGAACTTCAAATCAAGCGATCTTGGTATCAAAAGAAAGCTAACAAAATTTCCCACAACTTTTTTGTTCAACCCATTTGAAGATAGGAAGGTTTTGATAGAGAAGATTGCACATCAAATCATGAGTTCCTACAAAATAGATTTAAGATTTAATGGTGGTGGACTTTTGGAGGTCGTCTGCGTGTCACCATGTCGACGAACGAAAGGGTTAGTGGTTGCCGATCTCCATTACTTGTTCCATTGATTGTTTCGAGAGTTGTGTGAGGTCTTCAACTACGCACACTCGGCATCGATAATTGGTATCAGAGAGCTGTTTGTTGGCACTATGATTTTTTTGGAAAGCAACAATTTAAAAAATAAAGTTGAACTATTTTTAAGCATTTTTAATTAAAATAAAATTAAAATGAAAAAAAATGACTAACCGTTTTTACTTCGTTGTTCACCTAGAATACAACAAAGGTAGTTGGAGCCGGTGTCTAGTTTCCGCTTCCCATTGACCGGCTACTGGGGGTCCCTTCAGCTTCAGTCCCTGTGTGTGCGTTGCGAGCGTGTTCTGTTTGAATTTCCCGATTGCTTCAATACTTCAATTTGCCATCTTAATTTCTTAGCCTAATGCAAATTTGACGTGGGAGCCAGAGCCAATTATGTTCTGTTGTGCTGTCATCTCTGCGCAGTGCCGACTAGCTAAATCGATCCTACAGTTTATCCCTCCGCATTCCCACACATCCCCTGAAACTTCTGAGCATTTAATAATGAAATTGATTGCCATTTTCGTCCTAACGCGGCCTGAAAATAATTTCCTGAAAATAATTCCCTCTGATCTGCGAGTGCATACCCGAATCCATCCCCCATTTTGTTTAATTTCCTTCCACCCTCTGTTTCCCTCTCCTCCGATTTCATTTTTTCCCCAAGAAAGTTCGATAGATTTTAGAGTTAATTTGGTTTTAGTTTGATAGAGTGGCCAGCCGCAGCATGCCGAGCATCTTACTCGCACCAAACCCTGCCTCTGCCTGCAGCTATTTTCCCACCTCTCTTTCTGGCAGGAAATGGCTCTTAGCATTTGCTAAAATCTATTCCCTCCGAGCATTCATCTCTCCGCTCAAACCACCATTACCCAAGAACCGCACCAATTTCTCCCGCTTTCCCTCTTATTCCCTCGTAGACATTACGCTAGCCTCCGGCGTCTTCTCCAAAAACGTGGACCAAACAGCCTCACCCAATTTTTCAAGCAGAAAAATCTTGACCATCTTCTTCGCTCAGGGGGAGTAAAAAACATAGCTTCTGCTCTCAAATCCGACGCGGAGAACGGAATAGACGGCGATGCCGAAGAGATTGCCCGCCGTCGTAAAGCGTTTGGGTCCAACACGTACAGTAAGCCCCCGGCCAAGGGGTTCTTCCATTTCGTGGTCGAGCCATTTCGAGATGTCACCATTTTGATTCTATTGGGGTGTTTCTGAGAATAAATCCACTGAAGGGGATCTTAAGGTTTGGGAAGAAAGGTAAGTTGAGTCTTAAATTTATTGGTCTATTTAATATACTTGAGAAGATTGGGTCAGCAGCCTATCGGGTAGCTTTACCGCCATCTCTATTTCGAGTTCATGACGTATTTCATGTTTCTATGCTAAGGAAATACGTCTCAGATCCTTCCCATATCATTAGTCATGTGGAGCTGGAAGTCAATGAGGCTTTAACATATGAAGAAGCTCCAGTATAGATCCTAGATAGGAAATAACAGGAATATCACAATAAGAAGATACAGTTGGTAAAATTCCTATGGAGGAATCATGCAATAGAAGAGGCTTCGTGGGAGCTTGAAAGCGAGATTAGACAGAAATATCTCCACTTGTTTAGTAAGTCATAGCAGTGATGTATAATTAAAGTAATAGTAATTTTAATTTGTTTAACATAGTGGAATTGTAATGTAGTGTATAGGATAGGTAGTATTTCGGTTTTGGGAGAATTTTCTTTTATATTTGTAATCTCCCGGAACTACCCATGTAACCACGGTATTCCTCTACCATAAGTGAGGGCAGGTAGTAAAATAAGTAGACCATTTTATTTTAAGGGATGATGAATTATATGAACAGTAAATTCCGATAATGAAATTTTATAAGGAGGGGAGAATGTAGTGACCTTAAGAATAATAGTATTTTAATAATAAAGAGGGAAGAAAATGGAAACAAGAACAAAAGGAGGCAGTAGGAGCGTTCGTCGACAACATCGCACTTTGGAGGTAAAAATAATAATTTTAAGAAATTTTCAGGCCTCGTCGATGAACACAGGGGTTCGTCGACTAGGGTTCTTCAGGACCTCGTCAACGAGAAAATACGGAGAGAAGAATTTGGGCTACTCTGAATTTCATCGACGAAGGGTAAGGTTCATCGACGAAATTACTTAAGGACTCATCGACGAGATGACGTGACTCGTTGACGAAACCTGCAGTATAAATAGTCCTAAACTTATTTATATCACATAAAATCAACGCCGCTCTCTTCTCTCTCTCTCTCTTTTTCCTACGGTCTCTCCCTCTTCTCTCTTCGATTCTAGCCCCGTTAGTCACTGGATCCACGATCTGAGGCCATCACGACGTTCCTGGCGGAGTTCTCTACAAGTCTGCCGGAGTGGATTGTCGGTGGAACGAAGTTGAAATTCATCCCAAATCCAGGGTAAGATCTTTTATTCCGTTTTTGGCCTTCTGGCAGTTGTAGGAAATGATGCAGGCCAAGAAATATTGATATTCTGTTCTGAAAAATAGGTTTTTAGGGTGTTAAGTGGAGAACCCTGCAGGTATAGGACCCGTTACAGTAGGAGAGTTTTAGCAGAATTTAGGTAAGGGAAATATGTTATGCTAGGCAATTTTACTAGGTTTCAGTATAAATATATGTTTTTATAAGATGATTATTCACGGTAGAAATTTATACAGATTATTATTTATGTATAATATGTTTAAAACTTCTGTGTGGCTTGAGGATATGGGTATAGTAAAGAAATATGTTTTACAGTATTTTCAAGATATGATTTACAGAATATACAGCCAGTGGTTATGTTTTATAGTAATTACAGTACCATGATTATACAGTTTATAGTACCATGATTATATAGTTTTCGGTACCATGACTTACAGACTACAGTTCAGTTCAGAGATACAGATGATACAGTTACAGTTTATTTCATTATCATGGTTTATACAGTTATTACAAAATCAAGATAAAACAGCTAGTTGTATATAGAAATATATTATATAGTATCAGACCCTGTTGGATCATATAGTTACAAAACACGGTACCGTAGCTACAGATATTTCAGTTTAGAGTGCAACCACCTATTTAGATAATATGTGGTAGTAGGTCAATCGTGCCCCGACGTGGATAGGCTCCCCATTAGATATGGGTTGAGGAGTGGCCGATCTGATTGAGGGAGTATAGTGGTTTACCCTGGTTGGCCAGCTAGGATAGATCCTGCCTACGAACCGCACAAACCTTTCATGAAGGGTTAAATCATGACACACAGTTATCCACACGGAAGTTTTCAGTTTTATTATGTATATACAGATTTGCAAAGACAGAAAATATACTTATGTACATTAGAAGTATTTTGACACTAGTAATCTAAAATTTCAGATATGTCAAGCAATATGGAATTGAGGGGTGGTTTCTGTTATTTGTATATTATTCATAGATCTAATTAAACAGGATTATATAGAAACATATTTTCATAGTAACTCATTTGTCTTACACTAGTAATAGCATATTTCGTCTTACTGAGCGTTAACTCATCCTAATTAATTTAACATTTTTTTCAGGTGACCCAGGTAGGCGAGCAAATCAGGCTCGCAAATAGAGGGGCCTCAGTATTGCCCTGATATTAGAGCGAGAATTTTTGGGAATATTTTGTATAGCTCACTCCAGTTGAGGATATTTCTAGGGAACAATCATATATATGTATATTTTGGAAAACAATTTAGCATTCTAGTACTGTATATATTTACATATGGTTATGTTTATGTGATTTCTGCTTCTCGCTGCTTAGGTTGATGATTGGGTTTAATTCAATTTGGTATCAGATTATTATAAGTGTTATAATATAAAAAAAAAACCCCCCATTTAAATAGCAAGTCGTTACACATATGATACCCAAACATACGGTCAGTGTCGTCACACTAAAGCAACCGATACCCTGTGACAAACGAAACCTCGTAGCGGTACATCACCAATACAGGGTAACTCACACCCATTGGTGACTAGCCAAAACACACTAGTGATATTTCACACCCTAGGATATAGAGTCGGATACTCTCGCCCACGGTAATGAATAGGTACATGGCGCAACGTACGGTAATTAGCTGCCACATAGCTGTTTCAGTGGACGGTAATTAGCCGCCACTAGTTAATTTCACAAAACCTGGAATCCTTTTGGAACTCATGTTCCTATACTCATCAGCGTACAGTAATTAGCCGTCACTAGATGTTTTACAAAATACCTAAAACAATTACACACAACCATACTGTAACATCCTCAAAATTTCTCTATTTTTTTTTATTTTAACAAATTACTCTAATATTTGAATATAATGGGCACCCCTATGCAACGGAAAACATAAATCACATAACCACATATACATGTATATACAATACCAGAATTCAGTATTTTCAACCATAGCTACATAATACATCTCTCTCTCCAGTGTTAACCACCCAAAAATACAAAACCCTACACAAAACTTACCCTATAATTAGGGTGACCAAGTGATCTCTATCCGCGAGCCTGATCTGCTCGCCTAGTTGGCTCACCTGAAAAATGTTAAAGTAATGGGGTGAGTCGACACTCAGTAAGTGGAAATATGCTATTGCTAGTGTGTGGCGACCAAGTCATAAAGTTATAATAATAGTATTTAAAACTGCATGATCTGGAAAATCTATAAAACACATGTGTAAAAGCTTAAAACATTTGTATCATCTGAGCTTTCTATCATTCATACTGCTATAACATACTACATACGATAAAAACTATAAAAATGTATACATATACATAACTGTGCTCTTTCCCTAGGACTCTGTATGTTATGATTTGACCCCTCATGACAGGGTTGTGCGGCCCATAAGCGGGACTTAACTTGGTTGGCCCTCTTGGTAAGTCATCATACTCTACACTACCTCAGCCCGGCCAAACTGTATCCACTCCAAAGTGCGAGACTGGCTGCTACCTCGTCTAACCGGCCCCCTCTACCCAGCGTACTGGGGAGCTGCATCCTCTTCGAGCATGATTAGACAATACCCACACACTATCTGAGATATGTGGTTGCACTCTATCTGTATATAGCAACGGTACCGTGCTCTGTAAACTGTATCTATCTATAATATCTCCACTAGGATCTGATATTATATAAGTATATCTATATATATATATATATACCTTTGTTGTTTTCATTATGTTTCCAAAATAACCATAACGCTATAATTTTGTACTGTAAATACAGTAAAATCTGAGTAACTGTAGCATCTCGATTCTATAATTGTATAATCTGTCTTTATAAACTGTGTATTCAGGAAAACATAGCATTCTGTAAAAACTATGATATACTAATCTGAATAAAATCTATATAAATATGTCTGTTAATCATCTATGAATAATTGTATGTACATGCTATATAACATGATATGCTGAAGTACTGTATAAATTTTACATCAGGTAAATATCTACTCAGGCCACACAACATTAAAACATTCGTTCTAGAAAAACTGTATAATAATTGGTATATATGTATCTATGAAAACTCTGTTAATATTCTTAAAACTCTAACATAGCATATTTTCCTTACCTTAACTCTGAAAAGCCCCTACTAAATTCTGGCCCTATACTCGCAGAGTTCTCCACTCAACACCTTGAAAATAAATTCCTTCATAACAAAACATTAGTATTTCTCCATGTATTGTATTTCTTATAACTAAGGGAAAGACAAATACTGAATAAAATGTCTTACCCTGAGATTGGGACGAAATCCAAGCCAACTTCACCAACGATTAGCTCTAGCAGGCTCCTAGAGAACTATGCTAGGAGCGTCATGGTGTCTTCAGATCGTCGATCAGGCGTGAATCAGGGTCGGAATCGAAGGGAGCGTTTTACAGAGAGAAAGGGTTAATTTACGCTGAAATTTGATAAAAATTTGAGTTTTTTAGTATTTATAGGTTCGGATTCGTCAACGAGACACGTCACCTCGTCGACGAGTCCTTCAATAATTTTGTCGACGAACTTCCTCCCTCGTCAATGAATTTCAGACTGTCCAAAAACCCCTCTCGGTATCTTCTCGTCGATGAGGCGTGGCTTCGTCGACAAGACCTACTTATAAGCTCGTCAACGAACTCCCTATGTTTGTCGACGAGGCCCTGTGTAAAATTTTCGGGTTATTCCATCCAAAATGCAATGTCGTCGACGAACACCTACACAATAAAATACTTCAAAGATCTTAAAGCCTACACAAAGTTTCTCCAAAAATATTTATCAGGAAAATAATCGGGAGAAACCAAGATTTACTCTCAATAATGATTTTAAAATAATGAAATATTTATAAGAGTAAAATGCTTTTGATGAAATAAATGCCCAATCAAAAATGATACTCTCTTTCAAATGATTTTCCAAAGACTAATAAAGAGAGAGTTTGAAGAGTATAAAATTTACCCCATAAAAGATTTTTGAAATAGAAATTGAAATGGGGGAACTTTGATTAAAATACGTGTATTTTGGGTATGTATTCTAGATGGTTTATAGTATGAAATTATGAGTTTTCAAGAAAATTCCACAAATTATAGATTATTTTTATTACTAGAAAAATACAGATTTTAATATAGGGATTGTATTTATTTAGTTGTGTGGTATGAGTTATTATCAGATCAGCACAGAAGTTATACAGTGTTTAGAATATCATGATTTGCAGTATACGCATGGAAATATATATTTTATAGCATTTATAGAATACCATGATATACAGACTTTAGAATCATAACATTCAGATGTTTCAGTTATTCAGATATTTCAGTTTACTCAAATACTGCAGTTTATTAAGAACAGCTTTTACAATGTTATGGTTATTACAGTTGAAACATAATACTTAAGGGATGTGTATACATATGTGTGTGTGTGTGTGTGTGTGTGTATAGATATGTTTTAGGGAAATTATTGAATTCTGGTATTGTAATTATGGTTGTATGATCTTATGTTTTCCGCTGTGTAGGTGTGTTATTTTATGACCAGGGATTCTTCGATGCCTATTTCGGGACCGAGATGTTATAGTAATTTTATTAGGAGTATCAGAGTTATGGTATATAGCTTATATATATATATAATGGTATGAATTTTTGGGTCTTTACAATATATGTATTGTATTAGAGATATGCATGTTATGTATCTATAGTAGCACTTCGGGTCCACTTAGAGGGTCGGGGCATTACAGGACAACTCACCTATTGTTCAAATTAAAAAAAAAAAAACTCATTAACTCACATAATTCTCTCATAAATTAAATACCTAACACAACTTAATGCAATTAACTAAATGTAAATAAATTCAAAAGGGAGGCCCAAGCTATGTGGGCCCTAATGGGTCTCAAGCTCGCTTGTTTTGGTGTTCAGACGACGGTATTTTCGACTAGATTGCACCCGCAAGGCTCCTGGTCGACGTTCTCGGGATTTTCTCAACGTACAAGCAACCTAGTCGTACCTGAGGGTGTCCTGGGCACAACTTGGTCGAGACTCTCAAGAAAATCTACAAACTGCTGATAGATAATTTCAACCGCAAACATGTTTCAGTATTTAGGCCATAACTTTTGCTACAGAACTTCAAATCAAGCGATCTTGGTATCAAAAGAAAGCTAACAAAATTTCCCACAACTTTTGTGTTCAACCCATTTGAAGATAGGAATGTTTTGATAGAGAAAATTGCACATCAAATCATGAGTTCCTACAAAATAGATTTAAGATTTAATGGTGGTGGACTTTTGGAGGTCGTCCGCGTGTCACCATGTCGACGAACGAAAGGGTTAGTGGTTGCCGATCCCCATTACTTGTTCCATTAATTGTTTCGAGAGAAGTTGTGTGAGGTCTTCCGCTACGCACACTCGGCACCGATAATTGGTATCAGAGCGCCGTTTGTTGGCACTATGTTTTTTTTGAAAAGCAACCACTTAAAAAATAAAGTTGAACTGTTTTTAAGCATTTTTAATTAAAATGAAAAAAAATGACTAACCGGTTTTACTTCGTTGTTCACCTAGAATACTACAAAGGTAGTTGGAGCCGGTGTCTAGTTTCCGCTTCCCATTGACCGGCTACTGGGGGTCCCTTCAGCTTCACACCCTGTGTGCGTGTTGCGAGCGCGTTCTGTTTGAATTTCCCGATTGCTTCAATACTTCAATTTGCCATCTTAATTTCTTAGCCTAAGGCAAATTTGACGTGGGAGCCAGAGCCAATTATGTTCTGTTGTGCTGTCATCTCTGCGCAGTGCCGAGTAGCTCAATCGATCCTACAGTTTATCCCCCCGCATTCCCACACAGCCCCTGAAACTTCTGAGCATTTAATAATGAAATTGATTGCCATTTTCATCCTAACGCGGCCTGAAAATAATTCCCTCTGTATATATACACACACCTGTATAACTCTCATCCATAACTCACCTGATCTGCGAGTGCGTACCCGAATCCTTCCCCCGTTTTGTTTAATTTCCTTCCACCCTCTGTTTCCCTCTCCTCCGATTTCATTTTTTCCCCCAGAAAGTTCGAAAGATTTTAGAGTTAATTCGGTTTTAGTTTGATAGGGTGGCCAGCCGCAGCATGCCGAGCATCTTACTCGCACCAAACCCTGCCTCTGCCTGCAGCTATTTTCCCACCTCTCTTTCCGGCAGGAAATGGCACTTAGCATTTGCTAAAATCTATTCCCTCCGAGCATTCATCTCTCCGCTCAAACCACCATTACCCAAGAACCGCACCAATTTCTCCCGCTTTCCCTCTTATTCCCTCGTAGACATTACGCCGGCCTCCGGCGTCTTCTCCAAAAACGTGGACCAGACCAGCCTCACCCAACTTGTCAAGGAGAAAAATCTTGACCATCTTCTTCGCTCCGGGGGAGTAAAAAACATAGCTTCCGCTCTCAAATCCGACGCGGAGAACGGAATAGACGGCGACGACGCCGAAGAGATTGCCCGCCGTCGTGAAGCGTTTGGGTCCAACACGTACAGTAAGCCCCCGGCCAAGGGGTTCTTCCGTTTCGTGGTCGAGGCATTTCGAGATGTCACCATTTTGATTCTATTGGGGTGTGCCGCGCTTTCCCTTGGTTTTGGAATCAAAGAGAACGGGCTCGAGGAGGGGTGGTACGACGGCGGAAGTATTTTCGTCGCCGTCTTTCTCGTCGTCGGCGTCTCTGCCCTGAGCAACTATAGGCAGAGCAGGCAGTTCGAGAAGCTCTCGAAAGTGAGCGACAACATACAGGTAGATGTCGTACGAAGCGGGCGGCGCGGGGAAATCTCAATTTTCGAAATTGTGGTGGGAGACGTGGTTCGGTTGAAAATTGGGGATCAAGTTCCGGCGGACGGATTGTTCCTAGACGGGCATTCTTTAGAAATTGACGAATCGAGCATGACCGGAGAGAGTGATCCGGTAGAAATCAATTCGACCCAGAGCCCGTTTTTGCTTTCTGGAACGAAGATCTCAAACGGGTATGGTCGAATGCTGGTGACGTCCGTCGGACCCAACACGGCGTGGGGGGAGATGATGAGCCACATCAACCGGGATTCTTCGAGTGAGGAAACGCCTCTGCAGGCTCGTCTCAACGGCCTCACCTCGTCTGTCGGAAAAGTCGGTCTGGCGGTGGCTTTTCTGGTTCTTATAGTCCTGTTGATTCGCTACTTCACCGGGAAAACAGAGGACGAGAGTGGGAATACAGAGTTTATCAGCGGCGAGACGAAGATCAACGACGTTGTGAATGCTGTGGTGGGAATTGTGGCGGCGGCGGTGACGATTGTGGTGGTGGCGATTCCCGAAGGCTTGCCGCTGGCGGTGACCCTCACGCTTGCTTATTCGATGAAGAGAATGATGGCTGACAAGGCTATGGTTCGGAAGCTCTCTGCTTGCGAAACTATGGGATCGGCGACCACCATTTGTACCGACAAAACAGGCACGCTCACGACGAACCAGATGAAGGTCACAAAGTTTTGGCTTGGCCAAGAGTCTCTGAATGATCGAGGAAGCGCTTCCTCTTCAATTGCTTCCAATGTGCTTGAATTGATCCAACAAGGAGTTGCTCTGAACACAACTGGCAGCGTCTACAAGCCTGCTTCAGGGTCCGAACTGGAGTTCTCCGGTAGTCCCACGGAGAAAGCAATCCTTTCTTGGGCAGTCTCGGAGATGAAAATGGATATGGAGAGGGTAAAACAGAGTTGTGTCGTTCTTCAAGTCGAACCCTTCAATTCAAAGAAAAAACGAAGCGGGGTTTCGATGAGGAAGACGGCAGATAACACAGTTCATGTGCATTGGAAAGGAGCTGCAGAGATGATGCTGGCTGTGTGTTCCAGCTACATTGATGCTTCTGGGAATATTAAAGCGCTAGATGATGATGAAATGATGCGCTTTCAACGAATAATCCAGGCAATGGCTGCTAGTAGTCTCCGATGCATCGCTTTCGCACATAAACAAGTTCTGGAAACAGAGGAAGAAGAAGAGGATGGAAAATCCCCCAAAAAGCTTCAAGAAGACAGGTTGACCCTGTTGGGCATGGTGGGTATAAAAGACCCATGTCGACCAGGCGTGAAAGGGGCGGTGCAGGATTGCCAATACGCCGGAGTAAACATAAAAATGATCACCGGCGACAACGTTTTCACCGCGAGGGCTATCGCCACCGAGTGTGGAATTCTCAGGTCTGATCAGGACATGGATGGAGCAGTGGTGGAAGGTGCAGAATTCAGGAACTTCACACCAGAGGAGAGAATGCAGAAAGTAGAAAAAATCTGTGTGATGGCTAGATCCTCCCCCTTTGACAAACTCCTAATGGTGCAATGCCTAAAACAAAAGGGCCATGTGGTGGCGGTCACCGGCGACGGGACTAACGACGCGCCTGCACTGAAAGAAGCCGACATAGGCCTTTCCATGGGAATTCAGGGCACCGAAGTCGCCAAGGAGAGCTCCGACATAGTCATCCTAGACGACAATTTCGCCTCAGTCGCCACAGTGGTGAAATGGGGAAGATGCGTTTACACCAACATCCAAAAGTTCATCCAGTTTCAGCTCACGGTAAACGTCGCAGCTCTAACAATCAACTTCGTGGCCGCAGTTTCGTCCGGAGAAGTCCCGTTAACCGCGGTTCAACTGCTCTGGGTGAACCTCATCATGGACACGCTGGGCGCCCTGGCTCTGGCAACGGAAAAGCCCACGGCGGAGCTCATGGAGAAGCCGCCGGTGGGGCGAACGGAGCCACTGATCACCAACATCATGTGGAGGAACCTGTTGGCTCAAGCTCTGTACCAAATAGCAGTACTGCTGACTCTGCAACTCAGGGGAGAATCCATCTTCGGGATCGACGAGAGGGTGAACGACACATTGATATTCAACACATTCGTGCTGTGCCAGGTCTTCAACGAGTTCAATGCGAGGAAGCTGGAGAAGAAGAATGTGTTCAGGGGGATTCACAGGAGCAGGCTGTTTTTGGGGATAATTGGGATAACCATAGTTTTGCAGGTGGTGATGGTTGAGTTTCTGAAGAAGTTTGCGGACACGGAGAGGTTGAATTGGGGGCAGTGGGGAGCTTGCATTGGAATGGCAGCTGCGTCATGGCCCATTGGTTGGGTGGTGAAGTGCATCCCTGTTCCCGAAACCGCGTTCTCCAGCTATCTTCAGCCGGAGAGATTGAAGCACATACTTAAATTATCAGGTAGGAAGTGAATGTTTGGTTACGGGATCATTGTATGTTTTAGGGACTTGTATAGTAAATTATTCATTATTTTATTCTTTTATATTTTGTTTGTATGTAGTAATTTTGTATGTAATTAAATTCACATGAATTCCTATTGGGTGTGTTTGTTCCTTTGTTTTGGTGCCTTTGGATCAAAGATTTTACTTTAAATTCTATTAAAAATAAAAGTTTATTTTTATATGATTAAAATTATTTTAAAAAACTATATATTAACAATGTGCAAAATCAATATTTTGTTTGTTTTTATATGATTAAAAGTTTAAAAAACTAAATATTAATGCTATGTAAAATTAAATTTTTGTTCGTAAATTTGATATATATATATATATATATATATATTTTATTTTTCTTCTTATTTTTCTCGATTACCAAACATAAAAACATGAAATCCTTAATATTTTCCTCTTTTTTTTTTTCCTAATATTTTCTGAGTTTCAATCTGTACTTTAAATTTGTGGGAAAAGATTTAAGGATAAGAGAAGATGATTATAGTTTGAATATAAAGATGAGTAAACAATAAACATTTGTCATGAACTGTTTCATATTTAAATTAACTACATTATAATATATTTTTTAAAATATTGTATATAATAGTATATTGTGTACAATATATTCTTAACTAATAATAATTATATTATTTACTTGAAAGGTAATTATCATTATATTATGGCTTTTTATTATAATATATTGGTGTTCATGGTCTTCTGGGTATTTCATTCATATAACTAGTCCATTACTCTCCACCATTCAACTTTATTAATTATTAATGATTAAAGTTTAATTTTAAATAAAAATTTGTAATTGGAGGGATTAACTATATTTCTGTCCTTAGATTGATTAACTTTGATTAGATGGTGCAAAATATAAATTAGATTATATTTCAAATCATGAAACTAGTTTATTATTAAAAAAAAATTAATTGTAGGATGTAAAAGGTTTGCAAATCACCACACACTTTTAAGTGGGTGAGTATTTCTATTTATAATAGTGTTTAATTGTACAATCTTATTACATAACCATGATAAAGGAAATAATCAAAACAGATTTGTGAATTTCGGTGTTATCCCGAGGGGGGTGAATTGGGTATTTTAAAAATTATTATGTCCTTTAAGTTCTAATTTCAAAAACTTGTAATTACAAACTTGCAATCTACTTTACAACTAGCTCAATATTTCACAGTTAATCAATTTAATGTATGATTTTGTCAATCAGCCAATTTTACCCAATTACTTTACAGATCTATTATATATTCAAAACATTCACAATATTCACATAAATAAATGTACGCGGAAATTAAAAGGAGTTAAGGGGAAGAGACATGCAAACACAATTTTACGAGGTTCAGCCAACCCAGCCTACGTCCTCGCCTTAAGCAACCCACTCAATGATTCCACTAATCCTTACTTCTTTAACTGGAGCAGAGCTTCCCTTAACAGTCCGCTACTTACAAGAGGCGTAGCTTCCTCCTCAACCCTAGTTCACAACCCAAACTGTGAATACAATTTTTTTTTGCAAAACTCAAAATGCTTCTAACCAAACTAGTGAGGACAATAGAAATCCTAATACATACTCATATGATAAAATGTTGGAATTTGTGTAATTCCAAAAGGAGAGGAGTGAATTGGGTTTTAAATGTTTTTTGACTAATTTAAATATTTCGCCGATTCACCGCAAATCATATCTCATTCATAATACAAACGTGTATGTAAAATAATTAAACCATGAGTGCAGGCATACACGTGTTCAGTATGTCTCATTTAATTTAAGTGTGTGCGTGCAAATAATTGCTACAGTAAATGAACAAGCATACCCTATAACGACATGCTATTCATTTTCCAATTTTTTTTTTTTTATACTATAAAATTTATAATGCTCTGATACTAAATTGGATTAAACCAAACCATCAACCTAAGCAGCGGGAAGCGGAATTCATATAAACAACACCATATATAAATATATACGATACAAGAGTGCTAAAATGTTCCCCAAAATATACATATATGACTACTTCCCAAAAATACCCCCAACTAGCTAGGGTTATACATAATATTCCCAAAAATACTCACTCTACTAACAGTACGATACTGAAGCCCCTCTACCTACGAGCCTGATCTGCTCGCCTACCTGGATCACCTGAAAAATATTAATTCAATGGAATGAGACGATGCTCAGTAAGACCAAATATGTTATTGCTAGTGTGTGGCAAATGAGTTACAATACTATGAAAATCTGTTTCTATATAATCATATATAACTAAATCTTTAAATGCAGTACAAATAATATAAACCACCACCATTTTCCATGCTGCTTAACATATCTATATTTTAGGTTTCTATACATAATACTTTAGATATATATATACGTATATTCCCTGTTTCTATGAAACTATACATACATAATAATAACTGAAAACTTCCTTGGATATACAACTGTATCTCATGATTTAACCCCTCATGACAGGGTTGTGCAGCCCTTAGGCTGGATTTAACCTTGTAACGACTCGAAGAATAATGGTATTTAAATAATAAAAAGAAAAGGGAAATCGAAACAGGAATAGAAAGAGGCAGTGGACGACGTTGCATTTTGGAAGGGATAATCCCAAGGAATTTTTCTGCTCCTTGTTGACGAACACAGGAGACTCGTCAACGAGGGTATAAAGGAGCTCGTCAACGAGGACAGGACTCGTCGACAAGAAGATACCGAGAGAGGATTTGTGGAAACCTAAAATTCGTCGATGAGGGTTGAAGTTCGTCGACGAACTTTCTATAGGACTCGTCGACGAGGTGACTTGGCTCATGGACGAATCCCTTTGTATAAATAGCCTAAAACTTCGTCTAAACGCACAAAATTCAGAAATTCTCACACACTCTCTCTCCTCTACGCCCCTTCTACCTTCTCTCTACGATCTCGAGCCAGATTTCCTCCAATTCGATGATCTGAAGTCACCACGACGCTCCTACGAAAGTTCTCTGCAAGTCTGCCGGAGCGGATCGTCGATGGGGCTGAATTGGAAACCATCCCAAATCTAGGGTAAGGCTTTCTACTCAGTATTTGGTTATTTGACAGTTATAGGAAGTGTTGTACGCATAGAAATACTAAACTTTAGTTCTGGAAAATGTTGTTTTCAAGGTGTTGAACGGGGAACCCTGCGGGTGAAAGGGTATTTCTCTTAGGGACTTTTCAGGACTCAGGTAAGGGGATAAACTAAGCTAGTAATTTTATGAAAAATATGTATATTATTATAGCATTTGATTTCAGGAAATAAATATATTTATATATGATTTATATTTGGGAAAATACTGTTGAAAATGATGGTATGTTAAATATGCAAAAAATACGTTAGTGTGCCATGAGTAGAAATTGTTATGAAATGCTATTTTTGGGAATGTGTTAGTGATATGGATTTTATAACGGAAAACTAGCGTACGGGCCAAGATTTTTATATTTGTTTGTTGACGTATGGGTCGAGCTATGGATTTGATTTTCCAGCGTACGGGCTGTGCTATGGAAATGATTTGCCAGTGTAGGGAACGAACTATGGAAATGATTTGCCAGCGTACGGACTGTACTATGATATTATTTGCCAGCATACAGGCTGAGCTATGGTAAAATGTGAAATACCAGCATACCGGCCGATAATTTTCATGATATACGTATATATGAAAAATGATATGATTGATTTGATAATTAATGATATGAGATATTCATGTATCACAGTGTTAGTATATGTTATATGATATCAGAATCTGGTTGGCTTGGTCTAGGCTAGCACTTGCATGGTACCGTCGCTATGTGTCCATGGTCATCATGATTATGATATTTGTGTTAACGCCGCTGTATGGAGTGGTGTGAGATTGGATGGTCGATATGGTTTTTAAGAAGTGTGTGAGCACCCTTGGTGTACGGACCAGGTCTGGCAGACCCATTAGACTTATAGACTGTACTTTTGACTTGACAGTGGTCGGCCAACCATTGTTAGGTCCCGCCTTCGAGCCACACAATCCAATTATGTATAGGAGAGCGGGTAAAGCCCCGCTAATCTAGTACGGTAGATCTGCCCTTCTAGAAAGGTAAGTATTTTGATAGGGTTGGATTTGTTTTGTGGAAATGGCCCTAAGACATCTTTTTGGGTTGAGTGTTGTGTATATATATACAGTGATTGTAGTAACTTTGGTTTTGTGATGTATGGTATAATGAGATGTATATAATTGTATGTTTCTTGCTGCTTAGGCTTCTGTTATATGTTCTGATATAACCCTAGTACCCACAGGTCCAGGTGGATTATGATCTGCTGAGCTTGTGATATTGATTTAATTATATTAAAAAAATGTGGAAATTAAGCAGGTCGTCACTAACCTGGTTGGCCGACCAGGTTAAACCACTATACTCCGTTAATCTGATCAGCCATCGTCAACCCATATCTGATGGGGAGCATGTCCACTCGTGGGCTCTATATGATCGACTTACATAATACGTATTATCTGAATATGTGGTTGCACTCTATATTGTATGTAGCAACGGTACCGTGCTCTGTAAACTATATCTGTAATGTCCATTTGGGTCTGATACTATATAATACATCTCTCTATATACAACTATCTCTTTTACCATTCTGTAATAATTGTATAAACCATGACGTTGTGATAAATTGTATCTGTATCAAATGTATTTCTGAAATGAACTGTAAAACTGTATGTCATGCTACTATAAACTGTATCTGTGTCAACTGTATAATCATGGTATTCTGTAATTATTATAAAACATATCCACAGTCTCTATATTCTGTAAAACATAACTCTGGAAAATACTGTAAAACATGTTTCTGTACTATATCTATATTCTCAAGCCACACATTAATTTGAAGCATATTAAACATACTTGATAAACTGTGTAAATTTCTACCGTGAATAATAATATGATAATAACGTATAATTTATACTGAAAACATACTAGAATTGCCTAGCATATCATATTTCCCTTACCTGATTTTTGCTAAAATCCCCCTACTATGGTGGGTCCTACACCTGCAGTGTTCTCCACTCAACATCCTGAAAACCATATATCCCAGAACAATATATTACTATTTTTACATCTACAACATTTCCTACAACCGCTGGAAAGTCAAATTTCAACAAAAAGGTCTTACCCTGAATATGGGATGAAATCCAACTTCGTCCCACTGACGATCCGCTCTAGAAGACTTGAAGAGAACTTCCCCATGAGCATCATAGTAGCCTCAGATCGTCGATCCGGTGACTAACGGGGCCGAAATCAAAGAGAGAAGAGGGAGAGACTGTAGGAGAAAGAAAATGAGAGAATTTCGCTAAAAAATTATGCATTTAACCCTAATTTAGGCTATTTATACTGTGGGATTCGTCAACGAGCCATGTCACCTCGTCGACGAGTCCTGTAGAAAGTTCATCGATGAACTTGCACCCTCATCGACGAATTTCAGACTTCCCAAGAATCCTCTCTCCGTATCTTCCCGCCAACCATACGGGACCTCGTCGACGAGATCCTGAAAAACCTTCGTTGACGAAACCCTTGTGTTTATCGACGAGGCTGGGAAAAATGTATTGGGATTATTACATCCAAAGTGCAACGTCGTCGACGAACACAAATTTAAATGTTTCCATTTTCCTCCCTCTTTATTATTTAAATACCATTATTCTTCAGGTTGTTAGACCCATATAGAAATTTAAGTAAGGAAATTTAAATAAGATAGGGATAGAGAGACACACGATATTTGTTATCGAGGTAAGACCAAACCAGCTTACATCCCGCCCTTAGGCATACCCCCCCCCCCCCCCCCAAGGATTGCATTATCCCTGCTCACTTAAATAGGTGGTGCAAAAGCCGTTACAACCTCTCCTTACAGAGCAAGGTAAACCTCAGTTCAATTACAAGGCTAAGCCCAACTTGTCTCTTTTACGGGGCGGAGACTCCCCAATTTAATTTCTCAGGAAGAACCAAACCGATCTCTCTTACAGGACTGAGACTTCCCTGTCACACCCCAAACCCACAGATGGATCCCAAGTGTGAAAATAGTAACCTAACCTATCTCTGTATCAATCAAACATACATGATACAATACTGGAAGAGGGTACGACCCCCTAGGGTATACGAAAGCCTTACAAAGCATACACATATACATCCATACTCATCAACTACACAGCGGAAACCGTTCAAACTATCCATATAGCATACCATACCGAAGTCTATACAACACTAGGATATACATTCCCATAATTACAAGACATACTTCGGGTGTCTACAAAAAAAACCATCATGACAACCTAGTTACAAAAGTCATACCTATCCAGGCACTACTTTAGCTAAACGACACCCCCACTTCCAGAAGCTAGAACGTCAGTTCTGGCTACCTGAAGTACCTGAAAACATTTGTATATACATTCGTGATGAGACACCTCTCGGTAAGGAAGAAAGCAGGTTATATCAGTGTGTGGCATACTAGTATTATTTTACGTCAAACATAAAGTTATGCAATACAATACAATTTTGAAACATTTCCATATAGTTCCATACAGTTCTATACAGTTCCAGTATTTTCAAAAATTCTTTCCAGTACATACTGTAGTGACCTGGGGAATAATAGTATTTTAATAATAAAGAGGGAGGAATGTTACTGGGCTACCGCCAGCGTTGCATGGTCAGAATGCTATTTGGGTGGTGGTTGATAGATTGACGAAGATAGGGCACTTTCTACCCATTAAGATTAGCTACCCTATGAACAGGTTAGCAGGGATTTACATACAGGAGATTGTTTGCCCCATGGAGTGCCGGTACCCATAGTCTCGGACCCTGATCCTCGTTTTACATCATAGTTCTGGAGGAGTTTGTTGGAGGCATTGGGGACTCACCTGGCATTTAGCACTGCTTTCCACCCTCAGATCGATGGTCAGACTGAGAGAACAATCCAGGTATTGGAAAATATGCTTCGTGCCTGTGTGCTAGACTTTGGAGGTAGCTGGATTTAGTTTTTGCCGCTAGTTAAATTTGCTTATAATAACAGTTATTAGACTAGCATCGACATGGCACCCTACGAGGCATTATATGGTAGGAGATGCCGATCTCCTCTTTTCTGGAATGAAGTAGGTGAAAGGCGAGTTTTGGGTCCAGAGATAACTCAGCAAGCGTGTGATAAAGTCTGACTTATTCGAGACATGATCAGTGCAACGCAGAGTCGGTAGAGAAGCTACGCGAATACTCGCCGCAAAAACTAAAATTTGAAGTGGGTGATCATGTGTTTCTGAGAATAACTCCACTGAAGGGGATCTTGAGGTTTGGGAAGAAAGGTAAGTTGAGTCCTAGATTTATTGGCCTATTTAAGATACTTGAGAAGATTGGGTCAGTAGTCTATCGACTAGTTTTACCGCCATCTCTATTTTGAGTTCGTAATGTATTTCATGTTTCTATGCTAAGGAAATACATTCCAAATCCTTCCCATATCATCAGCCATGCGGAACTGAAAGTCAATGAGGCTTTAACATATGAAGAAGCTCCAGTACAGATCCTAAATAGGAAATAACAGGAATATCACAATAAGAAGATACAGTTGGTAAAAGTCCTGTGGAGGAATCATGCAATAGAAGAGGCTTCGTGGGAGCTTGAAAGCGAGATTAGTCAGAAATATCCCCACTTGTTTAGTAGGTCATAGTAGTGATGTATAATTAAAGTAATAGTAATTTTAATTTGTTTAGCATAGTGGAATTGTAATATAGTGTATAGGATAGGTAGTATTTCGGTTTTGGGAGAATTTTCTTATATATTTGTAATCTCCCAGAACTACCCATGTAATCACGGTATTCCTCTGCCATAAGTGAGGGCAGGTAATAAAATAAGTGGACCATTTTCTTTTAAGGGATGATGAATTATATGAATAGTAAATTTCGAGGACGAAATTTTATAAGTTGGGGAGAATGTAGTGTCCCAAACTATATATATAGTTTCAAAACCTGGTAATATTAATATTTATTAGTGTGGCATGAATTATTCATATAATAGTACTGTACTAATATGTATTATGAACATTATGGTTACAGTTTACTAACAGAAATACTATGGAAATATTCATTCTCAGTAGTTCTAGAATATTATGTTTAACAGTACCATAATACCCTAAAATTTAGTTATTCAGACAGTAGTTCAGATATATATATATATATATATATATATATATATATTAAATCAAAATATTAGACTGTTTATTTAGATTTTCAGATACACTTACAAGGTTATGGTTATTTTAGAAACCATAATAAAAGCAGTATATTATAGGTATCAGTTACCTATATAGTATCAGACCCTGATAGATCAGATAGCAGAGCACGGTACCGTAGCTATAGATATTCAGTTTAGAGTGCAACCACTTTAATTAGATAGTAAGTGGTATGAGGTTGATTGTGCCCACTTTGGGAGAGGCTCTCCATCAAATATGGATTGAGGGGGCCGATCAGACTATCGGAGTTCAGTTGACTTACCCTGGTAGGCCAGTCAGGATAGGTCCCGCCTTCGGGCCGCACAACCCTATCATGAGGGGTTAAATCATGACATACAGCCATCCAGGGAAATTTCTCAGATATTATGAGTACTATCAGATTTTTAGGAATTGTAGTATTAATATGAAAAGTAATTTCATACAGATTGTCATGTTAAGTTATGCAATTAATGGTTTTTTATTATACATTTTGTAATCTTAGCATTTCGAGTTCAGTTATTCATACTATTCTTAAATCAGATTATTTTTACCAAACTATAGCTCAGTGGCCACACACTAGTAATAGCATGTTTCGTCTTACTGAACGTTGGCTCATCCCAGTGTTGAATTATTTTTCAGGTGAACCAACTAGGCGAGCGGAGCAGGCTCGTAGGTAGAGGGGTTGTTGTACTGCCTTTTTTTAAAGTGGGTATTATTTTTGGGTGGTATGTTTTGTAAACCCTTGGTATCAGTAAGGGTAGTTTCGAGAGAACAGTGATGTTTGTATATAGTGGGATGATTTGACACTCTGGTATTGTATTATGTGTGGATTTATTTTATATGATTGGCCTTCCGCTGTTTAGGTTAATGATTGAATTTAAAATTAGGGGAAAATATTTTATTTTACTAGCAGGATGTTACAACTTAAGTCTTCATGCTTGTCTTTCTTTGACTCCATATTGTCTTCAAGCTTCAATATACTTTAAGCTCTTAGCAAGTTCTCTTTAATATTCATGCTCTCATGATCTTCAAGCTTTATTGAATCATCTTTGAATCCATGCCTTAATATTCTTTAAACCTCATTTGATCATCTTTCTTTGGAGTATAAGCTTTCAATGATCCTTGTGAGCACTTGACCTTTTATTCACATACTTGAGTCCTGAAATATCATCACTTAACCAAATATGTTAAATTCCTCTGATTTGTTATCATCAAAAAAAGATTTTAAGCCTTATAAGGCCAACAAAACCCTTTATTACTAAGTTGAATTATGCTTAAAAGATTATGCTTTAATCCATCCACTAACAAAACATCATCAATTGTAAGGGAGGGTTCTTTACCTATTTTACCAATCTCGACGATTTTACCTTTAGCATTGTCACCGAAGGTCAGATACCCTCCATCTTTTTTGAATTAGGGTTGTGAACTTTGTTCTATCCCCGATCATATGTCTTGAACACCCGCTGTCCAAGTACCATTTTTCCTTCGATAGAGTGGTCCTAAAGCATACCTAAAAGGAAGGATTTACGGTGTTACTTTTGGAACCCAAACCTTCTTAATTCTTTTTAAGTCATATCTATTTTTAGTGTTCACTTTCCATTCATTTTTTATTTTGACATACTTCTTTTTAAGTGGACAATTAAACTTTATGTGTCCTTTATTCTTACACAAGAAGCAAGTAGTGTGTTCATGAATGTTTGTAGATGATGTACTAGCATAGTATTTTACTAATCATCCTTTGTTGTCCAACCATCTTTTCAAAATTCTCTTTTCCTCTTGTGAAGTTGTAAATGATTTTATCTTTATCTTCAATTTTACTTTTAAGATTACTTATTTCTAAGTCTTTCTTGCTTTCACCATTTACTTATAATTTTACTAACTCTTGAGACATGTTGTTAATTTTCTTCATTAGATCATCAATATGAGATTCTTTTTCTTTTTCAACTATTTTAGAACTTTCTAGCTGATTCTTAAGATTCTCATTTTGTTCTTTCAAAGCTATGTTCCTTTTAGTTACTTTAATGAACCTATTATGTAAGGCGAATAATTTAGCTTGGATTTCCTTATATGAAGGCATACTATCACATGAATCATTACAAGATTCTCCACTAGATTCTTCTAATGAACTATAGTAAGAGTTTATGTAATGTCCTACTAAATTAATTAAGATTTTTTTTAAATAACAATTACTGTGAAATTCCACTGCTCTGATACCTTCATATATAAAACTAACCATCCACCTAAGCAGCAGGAAGCTAAAATCACACAACCACCACCATATATAAATATGTACAATACTAGAGTGCCAAAATACTCCCAAAATATACATATAAAGCTACACCTCCAAAATCCCTCATTTGAGACTAAAACTATACAGAAAAAAACCTTTCCCAAAAATACTCACTCTATCGATAGGCAGCACTGAAACCCCTCTATCTTCGAATTTGATCTGCTCGCCTTGCTAGATCACCTGAAAAATATAACTTAAATGTGATGAGGTGACGCTCAGTAAGAAGAAACATGTTATTGCTAGTGTGTGGCAGATGAGATACATGCTTGCAAAATCTGATTTAGGAAAAAAATACCATAAATAACATAACTGAATGAAACCTGTATACCTGCTGCAAAATACATCACATTTATGATGCTTAGCATAAACTGAGTTTTGTGAATATCTTATTCATACTACTGCTAATAACTATAAGTATGTCTATTTTTTGTAAATTTTCTTTTATATATATATATATATATATATATATATATATAATAAATGAGAAAATTCCCTAGATGGATAGCTAAAGTCATGAATTAACCCTTTATGACAGGGTTGTGCGGCCCGAAGGCTGGACCTAACCTGGCTGGCCGACTAGGGTAAGTCAACTAAACTCTGACAGTCAGATCGTGCCCCCTCAACCCATATATGATGGGGAGCCTGTCCACAACATAGGCACGACCAACTTTTGAATACCACCAATTATCTGAATAGGGATTGCGCTCTGAATTGAATATAGCTACGGTACCGTGCTCTTCTGTTGAATATGGTCCATCAGGTTCTGATACTATATACATAACTGATATTTCTAAAATACTATTTTTACCATAATTTTGTAACAGCTGAAATAACCATAACACAATAAATACTGAGCTGAATAAACTGTAATAACTAAATAGCTAATACGTATGCATAACTGAATACTTGAATTTTCTATTTAACTGTATAAACTGAATGTTATGGTTTTGAAATGGCTATATCACAATATTCTGAGAAATACTGTTAAATACAAGTTTTTTTGTGTGTGCTGAAAATCATGGTATTCTGAAAATTATGGAAACCTTGTATTGGGCTAATAATAAACTCATGCCACACAATTAAATGTTAATATTATCAGGTTCTGAAATCGCACAAATAATATGAATAATTTGCTGGAAACATATAATTTATACTGAATCAAAACAATTTTACCTAGCATAACATATTTCTCTTACCTGATTCTGACCAAAACCCCCTACTGTATCGAGTCCTACACCCACAGGGCTTCCCACTCAACACCCTGAAAACCATATATTTCGGAACAAAATATTACTATTTCTACATCTACTGCATTTCCTACAGCCACTAGAAAGCCAAATTTCAACAAAAAGTACTTACCCTGAATCTGGGATGAAATTCAACTTTGTACCATCGATGATCCACTTAGGCAGACTTAGGGAGAACTTCCCCAGGAGCATCGTGGTGGCCTCAGATCGTCGATCTGGAGGTCAACGGGGCCGAAATCGAGGAGAAAGAGAGGAGAAGCCGTAAGGAGGAGAGAGAGAGAGAGAGAGAGAGAGAGTGTGTGAGTTAGGTGGATTTCCTGCGAGAAAACTGAGTTTAACACTATTTATACTGCGGCCTTCGTCAATGAGCCACGTCATCTTGTTGATAAGGTCATGAAGAAGGTTCATCGACGAACACAATCTCCTCATTGACTAATTTCAGAATTTAGAAAACAACCTCTCGGTATCTTCTCGTCGAAGAAACATACCCTTGTCGATGAGACCCTATGTTATCCTCGTTGACGAATCCCCTGTATTCGTCGATGAGTCCTATTTAAATTGCTGGGTTATTACACCCAAAGTGCAACGTCATTGACGAATTCTGCTGCCTCTTTCTGTTCTTGTTTCCATTTCCCTCCCTTTTTATTATTTAAATACCATTATTCTTCAGGTCATTACAGTTTACCTCAACATTGTGCATCATAAAGCACATGTTGTCAACTTCTTATTCACTTGATTCATTCTCCGATTCGTTTGAGCTTGTATCATCCCATGTAGCTTTCATTACCTTCTTTTTCTTCTTCTTGTCTTTCTTCAGCTATGGACAATGTAGTGACCCAAATAATTATAATATTTAAATGATAATAGAGAGGGAGGAAATAGAAATGGGAGAGGAAAAGAAAGAGGCAACAGGCCTCGTCAACGAGGGTACGTTTCATCGACAAGAAAATACCAAGAAAGGTTTTTGGACATTATGAATTCATCGACGAGGAGAGAGTTCGTCGACGAGTTGTCTTCATAACCTCGTCGACGAGGTGACGTGGCTTGTTGACGAAGGTCAATGTATAAATAGTGTTAAATGCGATTTTTTAGCTTAATCTGGCCACAGAAACTCTCTCTCTCACTTCCTTCGGTTCCCTACCCTTCTCTCTATGATGTCGGGCCGATTTTCTACCGGTTCAACGATCTGAAGCCACCACGATGCTCCTGGGAAAGTTCACTGCAAGTCTGCCGGAGCGAATCATTGGCGGGGCTAGTTCAAAATCCATCCTAAATTCAGGGTAAGGCTTTCTACTCAATATTGAGTCGTAACATGTAAAGGTAGAGCGTAGAAATATGAAGCTTAGTTCTCATTTCAAGGTATTGAATGGGAAATCTAACGTGATTGTTTAGGGCTTTTCCAGAATAGGTAGGAGATAAATAGCTAGTATTTATGAAATGTATGTATTATTATGCATCTGATTTCAGGAAATAAAATATTAATATGTTAGTTTGGAATACTATGTAAAAGATTATGTTAATATGTTGGAACCTATTTCGTGTGGAATAGAAATTATATGAATACTGTTTCTAGGAATTGATAAGTATGTTTTATAATGAAATTGGCGTACGGGCCAAGAATTTATATGATTTGTGCGTATGGGCGGATATGATAGCAAAACGGGCATGACCCGTGGTGATGATACGCCGTAAAAAGGTTTGGATTTATAGAAGTGAACCCGTTTAATATTGGGCGGGTCACGGTTCATACGTTTATATTATCGGGTTGGGGAGGTCACCGGCGGGTGACCCGTTATTTGGAACCCACATCGGCACATCCTCGGCTAAGCTTAGTTTATTTCAGAGTCTCAGATTCTCGACTCGTCAACAAAAAAAACCTAGGGCAAGGCTCTACCACGCCGGGGCGTGCATCAAGCTTATCTCATTCTACTAACTCTCACAGTCTCATCTCTCAAATCCATTTCAATCTCATTACTTCTTCCGACTCATAATCCTCTCCTCCTTCCTCGCCTCTTGAATCTGATCTGGTGCGTGCAGTTGTCGACGGCCCCACCTGTCTCTCTGATCTCTCCCTCGATTATCTGGTGACACTGCAAGATGTCCCTATTCCCTATCGTTTCTGGTGCTGGCGCGTACTTAATGCTGGAGCCGAATGATCCACTCATGCCTTGAACGATCTATCTTAAGGCCCACGACCAACGACTGTTTGTCGCGTCTCCCCAGCTCCACGAGGACAGGAAGTGGAGACACTGACTTTTAATTTTTTTTACATTTTAAAAAATGAATTAAAGGATGTTTATTTTTAGTTCTTATTTGAAATTAATAAATAAATGCAATACATTTTTTAGTCATTTTTATGAATTTTAAAAAAATAGAAAATTATTTTAAAGGGTGCCCGTATCCGCCCGTTATAACGGCGGTAGGGTAGCATGGTATAATTTACATGACCGTTTATGTTGGTGACCCGTAACCGGGTCGTTTTGCCAGGCCTAGCTATGGATATGATTTGCCGGCGTACAGGCTGTGCTATGTATATGATTTGCCAACGTACGGGTCGTGCTATGGATATGTTTGCCGACATACGGGCCGTGCTATGGATATGTTTGCTGGCGTACGGGCTGAGCTATGGATATGATTTGTCGGCGTACAGGCCGATTTATGGTAAAATGTAAAATACCGACGTATAGGCCGATGATTTTCATGATATATATATATATGCAAAACGATATGATGATATTGATCTGGTAATTAATGGTATGAAATATCCATGTATCACAGTTTCATTATATGTTATATGTTATCAGAATCTGGTTAGTTTGGTCTAGGCTAGCACTTGCACGGTACCGATGCTATGTGCTAATGATTTATCATGATATTAGTGTTAACGTAGCTGTACAGAGTGGCATGAGGTTGGACGGTTGATGTGGTTTTAAAAAGTGTGAGCGCCCCTAGTGTACAGATCAGGTCTAGCAGACCCATTGGCCTTACAGACTGTACTATTGACTTGGCAGTGGTCGGCCAACCATTGTCAGGTCCTGCCTTTGGGCCACACAACCCAGTCATGTGGGGGTAATACATGACAACAGTCAGCTAACCTACCAAGGTTTATTATTATTATTATTATTATTATTATTATTATTATTATTATTATTATTATTATTATTATTATTATTATTATATGAGACGATCTATGCCATCAAAAATCCTATATGTTCTTGTAATAACCCGAAGAATTTTCAGCATTTTGTCGACGAACATAGGGGATTCGTCAATGAGGGAGGAAGTTCGTCGACGAAATTCCTTAAAGACTCGTCGACAAGATAACGTGTCTCATCGACGAATCCAGGGCTATAAATAGTGAAAACTCGGATTAAATTGCAGAATTTCCTTAAAGACTCGTCGACAAGATAACGTGTCTCATCGACGAATCCAGGGCTATAAATAGTGAAAACTCGGATTAAATTGCAGAATTTTACACAGAAATCACTCTCTCTCTCTCTCTCTCTAAAATGCCTCTCCCTCCTTCTCTCTTTGATCCTAGTCCCGTTTCTCGCCGGATCAAAATTCGAGACCACCACGATGCTCCTGGCAAAGTTCTCCGCAAGTCTGCAGGAGCTGATCATGGGAGAAGTTGGTTTGGAATTCATCCCAAATCCAGGGTAATGTATTTTATTTAGATTATGCCTTCCTTGTAGTAATAAAAAATGTTGTAGGTAAGAAAATACTGATGTTTTGTTCTTGGGGATGTTGTTTTCAGGGTGTTGAGTGGAGAATGCTGTAGGTGTAGGGCTAGAGATCAGTGAGAGGCTTTTCAAAAACTATGTAAGGGAAATATGCTATGCTAGGAATTTTTATAATGTTATCAGAGATTTTACACATATGTATATACCAGCTTTTTACCCAGTTTTACAGAATATGAGTTTTAAATGCTTGTGTGGCCTGAGTAGATATTTATGTGATGAAGAAATTATTTAGTTTTTATAGTATATTATACTATACTGATTACACAGATATAGACAGTATATTACAGATATTTATCCAGAACAATATATTACAGTTTTACTCAATTCAGTATGTTATAGTTTTATATAGATAAGGATATCACAGATATTTATCCAGAACAATATATTACAGTTTTACTAAGATCAGTATGTTATAGTTTTATATAGATCAGTATATCACAGATATTTATCCAGAACAATATATTACAGTTTTACTCAAATCAATATGTTATAGTTTTATACAAATCAGTATATCACAGATATTTATCTAGAACAATATATTACAGTTTTACTCAGATCAATATGTTATAGTTTTATACAGATCAGTATATCATAGATATTTATCCAAAATAGTATATTACAGTCTTACTCAGATCAGCATATTGCAGCTTTATTCAGAACAGTATATATAGTATTTATAGTATGTCATATTTCCTATTACCATAACACACAGAGTATACAAACAGAGTATATAGATAGAGTATACAAATAGATATATAGAGATAGCATCAAATGTTACAGATACAACATACCGAGATTACAGTATTTACAGTACAAAAGATAGTGTTATGGTAATTTTGGAAACATGATGAAAACAGTAAAAGAGTATATATATGTATATATACATATACATATATATATATATATATATATATATATAGTATCAGATCCCTGAGGAATGATTACAGACTGATACAGATAAAGAATACAGAGCACGATACCATTGTTATATACTGATAAAGTGCAACCACATATCTCAGATAGTGTGTGGGTACCATCTAATCGTGCTCGGAGAGAATGCAGCTCCCCAGTACACTGGGTTGAGGGGGCCGATTAGACGAGTTAGCAGCCAGTCATGAGCTTAGGAGTGGATGCAGTTTAGCCGGACTAAGGTAGTGTAGAGTATATTGACTTATCTGAAGGGCCGACCAGATTAAGTCCCGCCTACGGACCGCACAACCCTATTACGAGGGATCAAATCATAACATACAGAGTTCCAGGGATAAATCATAGTTACGTATATGTATACAGTTTTACAATATCTGATGAATATAGTATGATATTAGCAGTATGAATGGTAAAAAAATACAAATGATACAGTTATATTTTAGATTGTGAAAATGAAGGACATGCCTTACAGATTTACTAATTTATTATAGTTTAGTTTTTATTTTTAACAGTATGCAACTTAGTCGCCACGCACTAGTAATAACATATTTTCACTTACAGAGCGTCGACTCACCCCATGACTCTAACATTTTTCTGGTGAGCCAGCTAGGCGAGCAGAACAGGCTCGCGGTAAGAGAGTTTATTTGATTACCCTGGATTAGAGGGTAAGTTTGTGCAGGGTTTTGTGTTTTGGGACAGCTATTTCTGGAGAGGGATGTATTATATTGTAACGACTCGAAAAATAATGGTATTTAAATAATAAAAACCAAAGTGAAATGGAAATAGGAACAGAAGAAGGCAGTCGACGACATTGCATTTTGGATGGGATAATCCCAAGGAATTTTTTAGCTCCTCGTCAACGAATACAGGGGACTCATCAATGAAGGTATAAGAGGAGCTCATCGATGAGGACAGGATTCGTCGACAAGAAGATACCGAGAGAGGATTTTTGAAAGCCTAAAATTCATCGACAAGGGTTGAGGTTCGTCGATAAACTTTCTACAGGACTTGTCGACGAGGTGACGTGGCTCGTCAACGAATCTCACAGGATAAATAGGGTTAAACGTAATTTTTCAGTCATTTTCCTGCTCATAACTTCTCTCTCTCTCTTACCCTTCGGTTCCTCCTCCTTCTCTCTTTGATTTCAAGTCGGATTTTCGCCGGTTCGAGCATTTGAAGCCACCACAACTCTCTTAGGAAAGTTCTCTGCAAATCTGCCGGAACGGATCATCGGTGGGGCTGAGGTGGAAACCATCCCAAATCTAGGGTAAGGCTTTCTACTCAATATTTGGCTTTTTGACAATTGTAGAAAGTGTTGTACACGTAGAAATACTGAACTTTAGTTTTGGGAAATTCCGTTTTTAGGGTGTTGAACAGGAAACCCTGTGGGTGCTAGAGTGTTTGGTTTAGAGGCTTTTCAGGACTCCGGTAAGGGATAACCTAAACTTGTATTTTTATGGAAAGTATGTATAATATTATAGCAATTGATTTCAGGAAAATAAATATATTTATATATATAATTTATATTAGAAAATGCTGCTGAAAATGATGGTATATTAAATATATGAAAAACTTGTTTAGTGTGGCATGAGTAGAAATTATTATGAAGTACTGTTTTCGGGGAATGTGATTATGATACGGATTTTTATAATGAAAAACTGGCGTACGGACTGAGATTTTTATATATGTTTGCCGGCGTACGGGCCGAACTATATGTATAATTCGCCGGCGTATGGGCCGAGCTATGGAAATGATTTGCCAGCGTACGGGCTATGCTATGTGTATGATTTTTTGGCGTACAAGCCGAGCTATAGAAATGATTTGTCAGCTTACGGGCTGTGCTATGGATATGATTTGCCGACATACGGGCTGAGCTATGGTAAAATGTGAAATACCAGCATACGGGCCAATAATTTTCATGATATACATATATATATATATATATATATATGCAAAATGAGATGATTGATTTGAGAATTAATGATATGAAATATCCATGTACCACAGTTTTAGCATATGTTATATGATATCAGAACCTAGTTGGCTTGGTTTAGGCTAGCACTTGCACGATACCGTTGCTATGTGTCCATGGTCATCATGATCATGATATTTGTGTTAACGCCGCTGTACGGAGTGGTGTGAGATTGGATGGTCGATGTGGTTTTTAAAAAGTGTGTGAGCGCCCCTGGTGTACGGACCAGGTCTGGAAAACCCATCAGACTTACAGACTATACTTTTGACTTGATAGTGATCGGCCAACCATTGTTAGGTCCCGCGTTCGGGCCACACAACCCAGTCATGTGGGGGTAATACATGACAACAGCCAGCTAACCTACCAGGAATGTTTTTGTATTATTATTATTATATGAGATGATGTATGTTTGTGAAAATGCAGTATGTTCTGCCATGTTTTGATAATATATATATGTTTTCCCAAATTTGACATAACAGTTTACTAAATATGTTTCTGTATGGTGTATGTATAACACGGAATACTCATGTTGTTACACACTAGTATTAGTTTATTTCCTTTACTGAGAAGTGTCTCACCCCGAATTTTATAAACATTTCAGAAGCCCCTAATAGGAAAGCGGGTAAAGTCTCACTGATCTAGTACGGTTGGTCTGCCCTTCCAGAAGGGTAAGTGTTTTAATAGGGTCGAATGTATTTTGTGGGATGGCCCTAGATATCTTTTGGGTTGTGTATTGTGTACATATATATATACAGTGATTGTAGTAACTCTGGTATTGTGATGTATGGTATAATGAGGTGTTTATGATTTATGTTTCCTGCTGTATAAGCTTCCGTGATGAGTTTCTGATGTATCCGTGGTACCCATGGGTCAAGGTGGATTATGATCTGCTAAGTTTAGTGATATTGATTTAATTATATTATGAAAAAATAGGAAATTAAGCAGGTTGTCACATATATAGTTATGGTTTAAAAATACAGATTCCTGGTATTATATGATGTGTATGGATGTATGGATTACGTTTCCACTGCATAGGTATGCTTTTATTTTCAGATTTACCCCGGTGCCATCAGAGGCTCGAGTTTTATAGTAAGGGGTATCAAAGTAGTTTGTATATAAAAAAAATGAAAAAGAAAATGATATAAATTTTGAGGTCGTTACAATTTGGTATCAGAGCCTAGGTTGGTAGGTTCTGTAGAATTTAGAGTGCAGCGGGAAACAATACCAGAATATAGGAAAAGAAATTTAAGGTTTTATTCTGTGATCTGGATACAGGAGTTTCGTGGTGGTTTCTGTGTTTTTCCTGGGGTGACGAATTCATGAAAGTCATAGTAAACTATCGTTGAGTTATATATTTAGGTTATAGGATGTGATTTGGGTTTAGGATCAGGAGAGATGGTTAATAGAGAACTTGGGATTTAAGTTGAATAAGTTGGGTTTGTAGGGAAATAGGATTCTAAAACGGTGTTTCATATAGTTGCAGGATGGACCTAGAAGGCGGTAACGCTCATGCCAGTGGTGATAATCGAGCAGGTTCTTCTGGAGTAGGAGGTGGAGATTCAGATGTTGTGCTACGTAGTGTGGCTCAACAGGTTATGGCTGAGATAGCACGGAGCTCTAGAGAGCAGGGAGGTCCATCTCCAGTTCAGGGGTGTACCATAAAGAAATTCATGAAGATGAATCCACCATCTTTTTCTGGGGTGACTGACCCTGCAGTTGCTGAGAACTGGGTATAGAAGGTAAGGAAGATTCTATCAGTACTTCATTACATTGACGAGCAGAGAGTCTTGTATGCTACGTATAGGCTAGCGGGGGAGGCCGAGAGATGGTGGTCAGCCACCCAAACTCTTGGAGGAGTAGAGGGCTATACTAGTGTCGATGACCTGGGCTCGATTTAGGGACGTGTACTTCGATAGATATTACCCTGCCTTATTTACAAAGGCTCGAGTGCAGGAGTTTCTAAACCTATCCCAGGGATCATTGACTGTCAAGTAGTATGCAGCAAGATTTATCGAGCTCTCGCGTTTCTGCCCATATACTGTCCCCGATGAAGTGAAGAAGTCCAGAATGTTCGAGAGAAACCTAAGGCGAGATATTTACAGGAAGGTGGTGGTACTGAGGATCCAAGATTTTGCAGAGTTAGTTGACAGGGCCACTATAGCGGACGAGAGTCTATATGGAGAGACGGAGAAACAGAGTCAGAGAAAGAGGACTACACCCTCGAGTTTTCAAGTGGGTCCCAGCCAAGGCTCTAGGAGAGGAGGTAGATCTAGCGGAGGCCAGAGGCAATTGGTAGAGCATGGGGGATTTCAGGGCGGATAGCTTCCTGCTATTTGTCCTAGATGCGGATGGAGACATCCTGGTGAGTGCCGGATGGGGGAGAATGTCTGTTATCGTTGCGGGAGGCCCGGCCATATGGCTCGATCATGTCGGATACCGTTGAATTATGCATCGGCTCCCAGACCATTTCGAGGTGGATATCAGGCACCTCACGGAGGTCAGCAGAGGAATACTGCGCCAGCAAGGGTCTATGCATTGACGCCGAGAGATGCTGTGTAACAACCTACTTATAGGAATAAAATATTTTCTACTTTTTTAAATTAAAACAATTTCCTACACAGCGGAAAGCAAATAATATGAAACATAACCTTATATATATATATATATATATATATATATATAATACCAGAGTGTCTAGATATTCCACAAATATTACATATTTCACTGTACTCTCAAGAACTATTCTTACTAATACAAGGGCTAACAAAATTGTACCCCAAAAACACTCACCCTCAAAAAGGACAGACTAACAGCTCCTTTATCTGCGAGCTTGCTCTGCTCGCCCAGCTGTCTTACCTGAAAAATAATTCAACACTGGGATGTGTCAAAGTTCAGTAAGATGAAACATGATATCACTAGTGTGTGGCTACTGAGATGTGGATCTATAAAAATTAATCCAAGTTAAGAGTAGTACAAATAACTAAAACTGAAAATGCTGATACTACATCACATATTATAAAACCTTTAACTACATAATTTAACATGTCAAATTGTATGAAATTACTTTTCATAATAATACAACTATTTCAAAAAATCTAATAATACTATAATATTTGAGAATGTTTCCCTGGATGGCTATATGTCATGATTTTACCCCTCATGATAGGTTTGTGCGGCCTGAAGGCTGGATCTATCCTAGCTGGCCTACTTGGGTAAACCACTTTACTCCTCGGTCAGATTGGCCCTCCTCCTCAAACCATATCTTATGGGAGCCTATCCACAACTAGGCACGATCGACCTCATACCACTTACTATCTGAGTTAAGTGGTTGCACTCTGAACTGAATATCTGTATATCTGTAGCTACGGTACCGTGCTTTGCTATCTGATCCATCAGGGTCTGATACTATATAATACGTTTCTATATACAACTAACGGTTTTACCATGATTCTGTAATAATTGTATAAACCATAATGCTGTAATAATCTGTAACTATATCAAATGTATCTTTCTGAGATAAACTTTAAATCTACCTGTTATGGTGCTGTAAAATTGTAAAATCATGCTATTCTGAAAGATACTGTAAACGCATTTCACTGTCTGTATATTCTATAAAAAATATTCCTGAAAATACTGTAAAAACATGTTTCTATACTGTATTCATACTCTCATGCCACACAATAATTTAAAATATTTTAACATCAATAATAAATTGCATAATTTTTGCTTTGAATAATAATCTAGTAAAAACATAAACTTCATACTAAAATCATACTAGGTTTTCCTAGCATAGTATATTTCCCTTACCAAACTGTCAAAAAGCCCTTATCGTATACTGGTCCTACACCCGTAGGGTTTCCTATTCCACACCCTAAAAATCACATTTTCCAGAACAGAATATCAATATTTCTTGGCCTGCATTATTTCCTACAACTGCCAGAAGGCCAAAAACTGAATAAAAATCTTACCCTAATTCTGGGGAGAAATTCGACTCAATCCCACCGACGATCCGCTCTAGCAAACTTGAAGAGAACTCCACCAGGAGCGTCGTGGTGGCCTCAAATCGTTGATCCGGCGACTGACGGGGCCGAAATCAAAGAAAGTTGGAAGGAGAACCATAGGAGAGAGAAAGAGGGAAAAGCGGCGCTGAATTTCTACGTTTAACCGAGATTTTGCACTATTTATACTGCGGGATTCATCGACGAGTCACGTCACCTCGTCGACAAGTCCTGTAGAAAGTTCGTCGATGAACCTACCCCATTGTCAACAAATTTCAGACTTCCCAATAATCCTCTCTCGGTATCTTCTCATCGACGAGACGGAACCTCATCAACAAGATCCTGAAGAACCCTCGTCGATGAAACCCCTGTGTTCATCAATGAGTTCTTGGAAAATTTCTTGGGTTATTATATCCAAAACTTTTGTCGACGAAGTCTGCTGCCTCCTTTTATTCCTGTTTCCATTTCCCTCCCTCTTTATTATTGAAATAACATTATTCTTCGGGTTGTTACACGCTGAGACGACTGGAGACGTGGTCACTGGTATCATTACTGCTTTCCCATATAAAATTGTTGTTTTGTTTGGTACAAGTGCCACTCATTCTTTTATATTAACAGCATATGTAAAAATGAATGGAGTAGAGACACAGCCATTAGACATAGAATTATCTGTGGGTGCGCCGATGGGATCTGTAATAAGATGCAGGAAAGTGTTTTAGAATTTCCCAGTGAGTGTTCAAGAGAGAGTACTATCCGCGGATCTCGTGGTCCTAGATATGCAAGGGTTTGATGTGATATTAGGCATGGATTGGCTAGCAACTTATCACGCCAGTATTGATTGTCATTAGAAGGAAGTAATTTTCAGACCCCCGAGTGAGCAAGAGTACAGATTCATAGGATCATGCGTACGTGTCTCACCATAGTTTGTGGCGGCTATTTAGGTGAGGAAGCTGCTACAAGGTGGTTTCCAGGGGTATGTCGCATACCTAAAAGAATTGTCAAAATAAAAATTGAGACAAGCTGACATACTAGTAGTGAGAGAGTTTCTAGATGTATTTCCAGAAGAATTACCTGGTTTGCCACCTGATCATGAGATTGAGTTCACTATAGACCTGTTGCCAACATCTACGCCAGTATCTAAAGCACCGTACCATATGGCTCCATTCGAGTTGAAAGTATTGAAAGATTAGCTACAGAAATTACTGGATAAGGGTTTTATTAGGCCCAATGTGTTGCCCTGGGGAGCGCCAATTTTATTTGTGAAAAAGAAAGATGGAACCATGAGGTTGTGCATCAATTATAAGGAGATAAATAAACTGATAGTCAAAAATAAATACGCACTCCCTAGGATCAATGATTTATTTGATCAGCTTTAGGGGACCCAAGTTTATTCTAAAATTGATCTGCGATCAGGCTACCATCAGGTGAAAGTTAGAGTAGAAGATATTTCGAAGACCGCATTTCGTACTAGATATGGGCATTAAGAGTTTTTAGTAATGTCATTTGGGCTAACTAATGCACCAACAATATTTATGGATCTAATGAATCGGGTATTCCATCAATATCTAAACTAGTTTGTGGTTGTGTTTATTGACGATATACTAATCTACTCAATGAGTTTTGAGGAGCACGTGCATCATTTGAGGCTGGTGTTGCAGATATTAAGGGAAAGAAAACTCTATGCAAAATTCAAGAAGTGTGAGTTTTGGTTAAAACAGGTTACTTTTCTCGGCCATGTGATCTCTGAAGCAGGTATATCAGTTGATCCGAGTAAAATAAAGGCAGTGGTGAGTTGGGAAAGGCCAGAAAATGTTCAAGAAGTCAGGAGTTTTCTAGGATTAGCAGGTTATTACCGAAACTTTGTGGATGGTTTCTCCAGGCTATCAGATCCATTAACATGACTTACGAGGAAAAATGTAAAGTTTGATTGGACCGACGATTGTGAGCAGAGTTTTCAGGAGTTAAAGCGGCGATTAGTTTCAACTCCAGTACTAGCTATTCCTTCATGAGAGGATGGGTTCGTAATATATAGTGATGCCTATTTGAAGGGTCTTGGATGCATGTTGATGCAGCACGGCATGGTTATTGCGTATGCGTCTAGACAGCTTAAAGAATATGAGAAGAATTATCATGTCCATGATTTAGAGTTTGCTGCGGTGGTGTGTGCTCTCAAGATCTGGAGGCATTATTTATATGGTGGGAAGTGCGAGATTTTCTCGGATCACAAGAGTCTGAAATATTTCTTCACCCAAAAAGAGCTATTTATGAGACAAAGAAGATGATTAGAACTCATTAAAGATTATGACTGCACCATTAGTTACTACCAGGGGAAAGCTAATGTGGTAGCTGATGCTCTGAGCAGGAAATTAGTGGGTCCGATGTTAGCAACCATGGAGATTCAGAACTCGATTCTAATGGATTTGGAGAGGCTCAGCATAGAGTGAATAGAAGAGAGTCCTCAGGCAGTCATTGCCAGTCTAGTGGTTTAGCCTACGCTATATGAGAGGATTAAAGCAGCTCAGGGTGAAGATGCAGAGTTGGTAGAGGTAATGGCTAGAGTGCGGGATGGTCAGGGAGAGGAGTTCAACATATCAGATGACGGAGCCCTGCGATTCCTTGCTAGATTCTGTGTTCCTGCAAATACCGAGATCAGGAGAGCTATATTGGAGGAGTTTCACAGATCCCTATACACGGTTCATCCTGGCAGTACCAAAATGTACAGGGATCTGCGGGTGTACTTCTGGTGGAGTGGGATGAAGAGAGAGATAGTCGAATTTGTACAGTAGTGGTTGACGTGCCAGTAGGTTAAAGCTGAGCACTAGAGACCAACAAGGCAGTTGCAGCCATTGTTTATTCCCGAGTGGAAATGGGATCACGTTTTGATGGATTTTGTTACGGGATTATCATCAGCGTGACAGGGGTTGAATGCAATTTGGGTGGTTGTAGATCGTTTGAAGAAAACCACTCATTTTATCCTTATTAAATTTGGCTACTCCATGGATAGACTGGCAGAGATATATGTTCAGGAAATAGTTCGTGTTCATGGAGTACCAGTATCCATAGTCTCGGATCAAGATCCTCGGTTTACTTCACGATTCTGGAAAAGTTTTCAAGAGGCTATGGGTACCCAATTAGCATTTAGCACTGCTTTCCATCCACAGACAGATGGACAGACTGAGAGGATGATCCAGAAATTAGAAGATATGTTTCATGCTTGCGTGCTGGATTTCGAGGGTAGCTGGACTCAATTTCTACCACTAGTTGAATTTGCTTATAATAACAGCTACTAGTCTAGTATTGGCATGGCTCCATACAAGGTACTGTATGGCAGAAGATGTCGTTCTCCTCTCTTCTAGGATGAGGTAAGTGAGAGGCGAGTTTTGGGTCCAAAGATTGTATTGCAAGCTTGTGAAAAGGTCCAGTAATTAGAGAAAGAATTAGTACAGCACAAAATCGGCAAAAAAGCTACACAAACACTCATCGCCAAGAACTAGAGATTGATGTCAAAGATCGAGTATTTTTGAAAATAGCCCCTCTAAAAGGAGTTATGAGATTTGGAGAGAAGGGCAAGTTGAGCCCTAGGTATATTGGCCCTTTTGAGATACTAGATAGAATAGGGTCAGTTGCTTACAGCTAGCTTTGCCGCCAGCATTATCCAGAATACACGACGTATTTCATGTTGCTGCTATGTTAAGGAAATATGTCCCAGACCCATCCCACATTATTAGCTATGCAGAGATAGAACTCAAGGATTCATTAGCTTATGAAGAAGTACCAATACAGATATTAGACAGAAAGACACAAGAATTGTGTACCAATGAAATTCAGTTAGTGAAAGTTTTGTGGAAGAATCACGCTATAGAGGAAGCTTATTGGTAACTAAAGGAGCAGATCATACAAAGATACCCGTAGTTGTTCCAAGAGGTATAGAGGTAATCAGGTAAAGTATAATAGTTAGATAAGTTTCTTTTGCAGTGTATGGATTTAATGAGTAGATAGTTTTTAGTTTTATTTGTGTAATCTCCAAGAACATAAAATGTAACCATGGTATTCCTCCACCATAAGTGAAGGCAGGTAATAAAATAAGTAGACCCTTTTTCCTTTACGGGATGATGGAGTGTATAGATGGTGTTCAACTCAGATAGTAAATTTCGACGATGAAATTTTATAAAGAGGGGAGAATGTAATAACCCGAAGAATTTTCAACATCTCGTCGACGAACACATGGGATTCATCGACGAGGATATAAGAGGAGCTTGTTGACGATGACAGGTTTCGTCGACGAGAAAATACTGAGAGAGGTTTTTGGGGCAATCTGAAATTCGTCGACGAGGGAGGAAGTTCGTCGACGAAATTCCTAAAGACTCGTCGACAATATGACGTGTCTCGTCGACGAATCCGGGGCTATAAATAGTGAAAACCTGGATTAAATTGCAGAATTTGGCACAACAATCATTCTCTCTCTGTGACGACCTGCTTAATTTCCACATTTTTTTTTACAATAATTACAATATCATAAAGCTCGGCAAATCATGGCCCACCTGGACCTGTGGGTACTAGGGATATATCAGAACATATAATAAAAGCCTAAGCAGCAGGAAACATACAATCATATACATCTCATCATACCATACATCACAATACCAGATTTACTACAATCACTATAAATATACACAACTCTCAACCCAAAAAGGTGTCTTAGGACCATCTCCACAAAATACATCCGACCTTATCAAAATACTTACCCTTTTGGAAGGGCAGATCTACCGTACTAGATCAGCGGGGCTTTACCCGCTCTCCTATCTTGGGCTCCTGAAATTTTATAAAATTTTAGGGTGAGACACCTCTTAGTAAGGGAAATAAACTAATACCAGTGTGTGATAACATGAGTATTACGTGTTATACATATACCATACAGAACATATTCAGTAACTATTTTTGTCAAATCTGGGAAAACATATATATCATCAAAACATGGCAGAACATACTGCATTTTCATAAACATATTTCATCTCATATAATAATAATACAAAAACATTCCTGGTAGGTTAGCTGACTGTTGTCATGTATTACCCCCACATGACTGGGTTGTGTGGCCCAAAGGCGGGACCTAACAATGGTTGGCTGACCACTGTCAAGTCAAAAGTAAAGTCTGTAAGTTTGATGGGTCTACCAGACCTGGTCTGTACACCAGGGGCGCTCACCTCTTCTTATAAACCACATCAACCATTCAATCTCACACCACTCTGTACAGTGGCGTTAACACAAATATCATGATCATGATGACCATGGACACATAGCAACGGTACCGTGCAAGTGCTAGCCTAAACCAAGCCAACTAGGTTCTGATATCATATAACATATACTGAAAATGTGATCCATGGATATTTCATATCATTAATTATCAAATCAATCATGTCATTTTCTATATATACGTATATCATGAAAATCATCAGCTTGTACGCTAGTATTACACATTTTACCATAGCTCGGCCCATACGCCGGCAAATCATATCATAGCACAGCTCGTACGCTGGCAAATCAGATCCATAGCTCGGCCCATATGCTGGCAAATCATATACATAGCTCAGCCCATACGTTGGCAAATCATACACAGAACACGGCCCGTACTCCAGCAAAACATATAAAAATCTTGGCCCGTATGCCGGTTTTCCATTATAAAAATCCGTATCATAATCACATTTCCAGAAAACAGAATTTCATAACAATTTCTACTCATGCCACACTGAACAGGTTTTTCATATATTCAACATACCATTATTTTCAACAGTGTTTTCTCAAATATAAATCATATATATGAATATATTTACTTTCTTGAAATCAAATGCTATATACACATACATTTTCTTAAAAAGAACTAACCTAGTTTATCCCCTTACCTTATTCCTGAAAAGCCCCTAAAAAAATTTATCCCGCACCCGCAGGGTTCCCAACTCAACACCTTGGAAATGAAAATACCCAGTACTAAACTTTAGTATTAAATGCGTATATCACTTTCTACAACTGTCAAATAACCAAATACTGACCCTAGATTTGGGATGGTTTCCACCTCAGCCCCACCAACGATTCGCTCCGACAGAGTTGTAGAGAACTTTCCCAAGAGCGTCGTGGTGGCTTCAGATCGTCGAACCGACGAAAATTCGGCCTGAAATCGAAAAGAGAAGGTGGAGAAACAGTAGGGTAAGAGAGAGGGAAGTTCTGCATAGGAAAAATGACTGAAAATCACGTTTCGTCCCTATTTATACAATGGGATTCGTCGACGAGCCACGTCACCTCATCGACGAGTCCTGTAGAAAATTCGTCAATGAATTTCAACCCTCGTCGATGAGTTTTAGGCTTCCAAAAATTCTCTCTCTTGGTATCTTCTCGTCAACGAATCCTAGCCTCGTCGACGAGCTCCTGTTGTACCCTCGTCGACGAGTCCCCTATATTCGTCGACGAGGAGTTAAAAAATTCTCGGGATTGTCCTTTCCAAAATGCTATGTCGTCAACTGCCTCCTTTTATTTCTGGTTTCCATTTCCCTTTCTTTTATTATTTAAATACCATTATTCGTCGGGTCGTTACACTCTCTCACTCTAAAACGCCTCTCCCTCCTTCTCTCTTCGATTGTGGTCCCGTTTCTCGTCGGATCGAAAATCCAAGGCCACCACGACACTCCTGGCGAAGTTCTCTGCAAGTCTTTAGGAGCTGATCGTGGGAGAAGTTGGTTTGGAATTCATCCCAAATCCAGGGTAAAGTATTTTATTCAAATTATGTCTTCCTTGTAGTTATAAGAAATGTTGTAGGTAAGAAAATACTGATGTTTTGTTCTGGGGGATGTTGTTTTCAAGGTATTGAGTGGAGAACCCTACGGGTGTAGGGCTAGAGATCAGTGAGAGGCTTTTCAGAAACTATGTAAGGGAAATATGCTATGCTAGGAATTTTTATAATGTTATAAGATATTTTACACATGTATATACCAGCTTATAACCCAGTTTACAGAATATAAGTTTTAAATGCTTGTGTGGCCTAGGTAGATATTTATGTGATGAAGAACTTATATAGTTTTTACAATATATCATACTAAACAGATTACACAGATATAGACAGTATATTACATATATTGATCCAAAACAGTATATTACAGTTTTACTCAATTCTATATGTTATAGTTTTATACAGATCAGGATATCACAGATATTTATCCAAGACAATATATTACAGCTTTACTTAGATCAGTATGTTATAGTTTTATACAGATTAGTATATCACAGATATTTATCCAGAACAATATATTACAGTTTTACTCAGATCAGTATGTTATAGTTTTATACAGATCAGTATATCACAGATATTTATCGAGAACAATATATTACAGTTTTACTCAGATCAATATGTTATAGTTTTATACAGTTCAATATATCACAGATTTTTATCCAGAATATTATATTACAGTTTTACTTAGATCAGCATATTACAGCTTTATACAAAACAGTATATATAGTATTTATAGTATGTCATGTTTCCTATTACCATAACATACAGAGTATACAGACAGATATACAGAGATAGCATCAAGATGCTACAAATACAGCATACAGAGATTACAGTATTTACAATACAAAATATAGAGTTATGGTTTTTGGAAACATGATGAAAACAGTAAAAGAGTATATATGTGTGTGTGTATATATATATATAGTATTAGATCCCTGAGGAATGATTACAGACAGATATAGATAAAGAATACAGAGCACGGTACTGTTGCTATATACAAATAGAGTGCCACCACATATCTTAGATAGTGTGTGGGTACCGTCTAACCGTGCTCGGAGAGGATGCAGCTCCCCAGTACACTGGGTTGAGGGGGCCGGTTAGACGAGGTAGCAGCCAGTCCCGAGCTTAGAAGTAGATGCAATTTGGCCGGACTGAGGTAGTGTAGAGTATATTGACTTATCTGGAGGGCCAACCAGATTAAGTCCTGCCTACAGGCCGCACAACCCTGTCATGAGGGGTTAAATCATGACATACAGAGTTCCAGGGATAAAGCACAATGACGTATATGTATACAGTTTTACAGCATTTGATGAGTATAGTATGATATTAGTAGTATGAAAAGTAGAAAATACAGATGATACAGTTATATTTTAGATTGTGAAAATGAAGCACATGCCTTACAGATTTACTACTTTATTACAGTTTAGTTGTTATTTTTAACAGTATGCAACTTAGTTTCCACACACTAGTAATAGCATATTTCCACTTACTGAGCGTCAACTCACCCCATGACTTTAACATTTTTCAATAAAGCCAGCTGGGCAAGCAGATCAGGCTCGCGGTTAGAGTGTAACGACCTGCTATTTAATTGGGTTTTTTATACTATAATATTTATAATGCCCTGATACCAAACTGAATTAAACTCAATCATCAACCTAAGCAGCAAGAAGCGAAAATCAAATAAACATAACCATATATAATACTAGAGTGCTAACATGTTTCCCAAAATATACATATACGACTGTTCCCCAAAATACCCTCAACTGGCTAGGGTTATACAAAAATATTCCCAAAATACTCATTTTACTGTCAGGGTAATACTAAGGCCCCTCTATCTGCGAGCCTAGTCTGCTCACCTACCTAGATCACCTGAAAAATGTTAAAGTAATGGGATGAGCCAACACTCAATAAGACAAAATATGTTATTGCTAGTGTGTGGCAAATGAGTTACAATACTATGAAAATATGTTTCTATATAATCATGTATAACTGGATCTGTAAATACAGTACAAATAATAGAAACCACCACCATTTCCATGTTGCTTAACATATCTGTATTTTAGGTTGCTATTCAAAATACTTCTAATGTACATAAGTGTATTCTCTGTCTCTGTAAATCTGTATATACATAATAATAACTGAAAACTTCCCTATGGATAATTGTATCTCATGATTTAACCCCTCATGACTGAGTTTTGCAGCCCGTAGGTGGGCTCTACCCTGGCTGGCCGACCAGGGTAAATCACTATACTCCCTCAGTCAGATCGGCCACTCCTCAACTCATCTGATGGGGAGCCTATCCACGTCTGGTCACAATCGACCTACTACCACGCATTATCTAAATAGTTGGTTGCACTCTGAACTGAATATATGTAGTTACGGTACTGTGCTCTGCTGTATGGTCCAACAGGGTCTGATACTATATAATATATTTCTATATACAACTATTTAAATTACCATGATTCTGAAATAACTGTATTAACCATTACACTGAAATAAACTGTAACTGTGTCAATTGTATTTCTGAACTGAACTGCAATCTGTAAGTCATGGTACTGAAAACTGTATAATGGTACTAAGAACTGTATAATCATGGTATTCTGTAATTACTATAAAACATATCCACGAGCTGTATATTCTATAAAACATACCCTGAAAATACTATAAATCATGCTTCTATACTATATTTATATTCTCAAACCATACAGTAATTTAGTACATAATATTCGTAATTAATAAACTGTATAAAGTCGTGCTGTGAATAATAATCTAGTAAAAATATACATTTCATATTGGAAATCATTTTAGAACTACCTAGCATAGCATATTTCCCTTACCTAATTTTCAGCTAAAATCCCCCTACTGAGATGGGTCCTACACCTAGGGGTGAGCAAACGGTCGGTTCGGCCAAATTCAGTTAATTAACCAAAAATTTTGGTTAAAAAACACCATTAACCAAACCGACCAAACCGTTTGGCTGAACCAAACCGAACCCGACCAAATTTATTTTTCGTGTAATTTGGTTAACCATTTTAACCAAAACTAGGAAGGAGGGAAGGTGTATCACTGTGTGTATCAGTGTATGTGTATCCAAACTGAAACAAGGGAAGGTGGGGGAAGGTTGAAACCTTGAAGTCCTAAGTCACTGAGTGTAGATCCATCACCACGCCCACGCGAGGGAAGAGATGATTGAAGAGGGATTCGGGATCAGGACAGGTCACGAACTGGGAAGACTGGAAGAGGGGCTCAGGCGAAGCCGCGAAGCCGGGAAGAGGCGATTCGCGAAGAGGGAGAACCGGAGTACTGAGAAGTGGAGATTGATGTGGAGGAAAGGTGGTTGGTTAGGGAGAGGATTGGGCTCGGGCAAGCTTGATGCCAGTAAGGAGGAGTCGGGGTGGTTCTCAGTGAACTGCTCTGCCAGCGACGACGATGACGATGGGCGCAGGCGATAGCATCGCCGTCGTGTGAAGATGGTGGTGTGAACTGTGGTGGATTGAGCTCGGGTGAGCGAGGGAGAGGCAATGAGGGACAGAGGGAGGGCCTTCTGACTTCTGAGAGCACTGAGAGCACTGAGAGTTTGAGAGTGTGAGACTGGGAGTGAGACTGTGAGAGGGAATAGAAAATTAGAAGTATAGATAATAGAATAACAGGATTTTCATTTACTAATTTAAATTTAAAATTTAATTAATTATTAATTCAGTTAATCGGTTAACCAAATTAATGTTTTCTATTCACCGAACCGAAACCCGATTCCCCGAAAAATTAAATGCATAACCGAACCGACCGAACCGGTTATTTTAACCAAACTGAACCGACTAATTTTGGTCAGTTAATTTGGTTAATTCAGTTTTCCCCGAATTATGCTCGCCCCTACCTACACCCGCAGGGTTCTCCAATCAACACCCTGAAAATCATATATCCCATAACAAAATGTCACTATTTCTACGTCTACAACATTTCCTACAACTGCTAGAAAGCCAAATTCCGAATAAAAGACCTTACCCTGGATTTGGGATGAATTCCAATTTCGTCCCACTGACGATCTGCTACGACAAACTTGCAGAGAACTCCACCAAGAGCATAGTGGTGGCCTTGGAACGTCGATCCAGTGACTGACGGAGCTGAAATTGAAGAAAGAAGAGGAAGGAATCATACGGGAAAAGAGAAAGAGACTGCAGCCGAATTTCTGCGATTAAAATCAGTTTAGGGCTATTTATACTGCGGGATTCGTCGATGAGCCACGTCACCTCATTGACGAGTCCTATAGAAAGTTCGCCGAAAAACCTGCACCTTCGTCGACGAATTTCAGACTTCCAAAAGTCCTCTCTCAGTATCTTCTCGTTGACGAAACTTGCCTTCGTCGACGAACCCCCTGTGTTCGTTGACGAGGCCATGAGAAAATCCCCTGGGTTATTATATTCAAAATGCAATGTCGTCGATGAACGCTAAGTCAACTGCCTCCTTTTGTTACTGTTTCCATTTTCCTTCCTCGTTATTATTTAAATATCATTATTCTTTGGGTCGTTACATAGAGAGTTTATTTTCTTACCCTGGATTAAAGGGTAAGTTTGTGCAAGATTTTGTGTTTTGGGACAGCTATTTCTAGAGAGGGATGTATTATATAGTTATGGTTTAGAAATACAAATTCCTGGTATTGTATGATGTGTATGGATGTATGGATTATGTTTCCGCTACATAGGTATGATTTTATTTTTAGATTTACCTTGGTGCCATCCGAGGCTCTAGTTTTATAGTAGGGGGTATCAGAGTAGTTCGTATATTAAAAAAAAATGAAAAAAATGATATAAATTTTGAGGTCGTTACAATTCTACTTTTGAATGAGTATATATGTTTGCCCAATATGATACATACAGTTTTACTGGTTATGTTTATGTATATGATTATATGTCAAACACAGAAATGCTCATGTTGCCACACACTAGTATTAGTTTATTTCCCTTACTGAGAGGTGTCTCGCCCCGAATTTCATAAACATTTCAGGAGCCCCTGATAGGAGAGCGAGTAAAGCTCCGCTGATATAGTACTGTTGATTTGCCCTCTCTGAAGGGTAAGTTTTGGTGGGGAAGGTTGGATTTTTGTGGGAAATGTCCTAGGTCTTTCTTATTGGGATGTATATACTTAAATACAATTGTGATGGATGGTTTTGTGTTTATGATATGATGATTTTATGTTTCCTGCTGCTTAGGCTTCCGTTATGTGTTTCTGTTATATCCCTGGTACCCACGGGTTCAGGTTGATTATGATATGCTGGATTTATTATACATATTTTGTATTATTTTTAAGGAAAAGAAAAAAATGTGGAAATTAAGTAGGTCGTTACAGTTTGGTATCAGAACCTAGGTTGCTAGGTTCTGAAGACTTTAGAATGCATCGAAAACGATACTAGAGTATAGGAAATGATTTAAGTTTTTGTTCTACAGCCTAGAAGCAGGACTTCCGTGGTGGTTTCTGTGTTTTTCCTGAGGTGACGATTTCAAGAAAACCATTATAAACTATTGACGGGTTATGTTCCTAGAATGTAGGATTGGGGTTAGAAATAAGTTGAGAGTGTTGAGATAAGAGGCTAGGTTAAGTGGGTAAATTATAAGGATAGGATTACTGAGTTGCATTTGTTATTTTCAGGATGGATTCAGGAGGAGGTAGTGCCCATGCTAGTGGTAGTGATGGAGCAGGGCCATTAGGCGCAGGCGGGACAGACTCTAACACGGTATTACGTAGCGTGGCTCAGTAGGTTATGGTTGAGATCGCTAGGAGCTCGAGGGAGCGGGGTGGTCCATCAGTTGGCCATGGGTGCACTATCGAGAAGTTTACGAAAATGAATCCTCTGGCATTTTCGGGAGGAGTCGATCCTGCAACCGTTGAGAATTGGATGCAGGAGACTGAGAAAATTTTGGCGGTGCTACAGTGTACAGGAGAACAAAAGGTCCTCTTCGCCACCTATATACTAATAGGAGAGGCCCAGAGATGGTGCACTGCTGTGAGGCTTTTGGAAAAGCAAAGGACTACGCCGATAGCCATGACTTGGGATCGATTTAAAGAATTGTTCTTCGATAGATATTTCCCAGCTACTGTCAAGGAGGCTAAAGTGGAGGAGTCCCTAAGTCTAAAGTAGGGACAGTTATCAGTCCAGCAATATACGGCACATTTTATTGAGCTCTCTCGCTTCGCTCCATATATTGTCCCTGATGAAGTGAAGAAGGCGAGGCAGTTTGAAAGAGGACTGAGGCGGAGTATATTCAAGCAGGTGGTAGTGCTATGGATCCAGCATTTTGTTGAGCTAGTCGATAGAGCAACCTTGGTAGAGGTTGGTGAGCGTTTGGATGCAGAGGAGCAAGGACAAAGGAAGAGATCTGAATCTTTGAAATACCAGTAGCGTCCTAGACAGAATCAGTGGAGGAAAGGAAACCATGGTAGAGGACAGAGGCAGGAGACTGGAGGACGCAAGTTTCAGGCAGTACAGGGTCCTTCTGTCTGTCAAACTTGTGGTAGGAGACACTAGGGAGAGTGTCGAGCAAGTGGCGTGATCTACTATCGCTGTGGTAGATCGGGACATATGGTGCGAGACTGCCCTACGCCACTAGATGCAACTCCAGCTCCCAGACTATACCGGGGAGGTTATCAAGTGCCACAAAGGGGCCAGCAGAGGAATATGGCTCCAGCTAGAGTGTTTGCTCTGACGTCGGGTGATACTGAGACAGCCGGTGACGAGGTGACAGGTATGGTTAGTATGCTTTCTTTTAAAGTTATTGCATTGTTTGATTTAGGAGCCACACACTCGTTTGTATCTGTAGGGTGTGTTAAAATATGCAGGGTAGAAACACAGTTATTGAATACTGAATTATTAGTGCCTACACTAACTGGGTCAGTAGTGAGGTGTAGTAGGGTACCCCAGGATTGCCCAATTGTTATTCAAGGGGAAATTCCATTTGCTGATCTAATAGTGTTGGATATGCATGGGTTCGATGTAATCTTCGGCATGGATTGGCTAGCAACTAATTTTGCCAGTATAGACTGCCATGCACGAAAAGTGATATTCAAACCTCCGGGACGAGTGGAATTCAAGTTCGTAGGGTCGCGAGTGCAATCCCTGCCTCAGCTAGTTTCATCTATCCAGGCCAGGAGACTTCTGCTAAGTGGTTGTAGGGATTTGTGGCAGTTATAAAAGAAATTTCAGAGAATGAATTGAAACTTGCTAGCATGCCGGTAGTAAGGGAGTTTACAGATGTTTTCCTAAATAAGTTACCAGGCTTGCCACCCGATCGTGAAGTAGATTTTCCTATTGATCTACTTCCAGGTACAGCTCTGATTTCTAAAGTATCTTACTGGATGGCGCCAGCGGAATTGGCTGAATTGAAGGATCAATTGCAAGATCTGCTTGATAAAGGCTTTATACGGCCCAGTGTATCTCCATGGGGAGCCTCAGTTCTATTTGTAAAGAAGAAAGACGGGTCAATGAGAATGTGTATAGATTATAGAGAGATTAATGAAGTGAAGAACAAATATCCTCTACCCCGTATAGACAATTTGTTTGACCAGCTCCAGGGTACACGGGTGTATTTGAAGATTGATCTCAGATCCAGCTATCATCAGGTAAAAGTGAAATCAAAAGACGTCTCGAAGATGGCCTTCACGACCAGGTATGGGCATTACGGGTTTCTTGTTATGCCATTTGGTCTAACGGATGCTCCTGCTATATTTATGGATTTGATGAATAGGATTTTTCATCCATATTTAGATCAATTTTTTGTTGTGTTTATTGATGATGTACTGGTCTATTCGAGAAGCTATGAGGAGCATGAGACACACTTGAGGCATGTTCTGCAGACGCTACGGGAAAAGAAGTTGTACGCCAAGTTCGGTAAATGTGAATTCTGGTTTGAGAAGGTCGTGTTCTTGGAGCATGTTATATTTGGAGACGGTATTTCTGTGGATCCTAGTAAGGTTGAGGCCGTAGTGAATTGGGTTAGACCGAGGAATGTCCAAGAGATTAGAAGTTTCTTGGGGCTAGCTGGGTATTACCATCATTTCGTTGAGGAATTCTCAGCATTATCAGGCCCTCTGATAGGACTGACTAGGAAGAATGTTAGATTTGAGTGGGATGACAGTTGTGAGCAAAGTTTTCAAGAGTTAAAATAGAGGCTTGTCACGACGCCTGTGTTGATCATCCCGTCAGGGGGTGAGGGTTATGTCATTTACAGTGATGCGTCCTTGAAAGGATTGAGTTGTGTATTGATGCAACATGGCAGTGTGGTGGCGTATGCTTCCAGACAGTTGAAATAATATGAAAAGAACTACCCTACCCATGATCTTAAATTGGCTGCAGTAGTACACACGCTGAAGATTTAGAGGCATTACCTGTATGGCGAGCGATGTGAGATCTTTTTTTACCACAAGAGTTTGAAATACTTTTTCACACAGAAGGAACTGAATATAAGGTAGAGAAGGTGGTTGGAGCTAATTAAGGATTTTGATTGTACCATTAGTTATCACCCGAGGAAAGCAAACGTGGTAGCTAATGTGTTGAGTAGGAAATCTAGAGAATCAGTGTTGATGGTTATGGAGATCCAAAATTCGATCATGATGGTTTTGGAGAGACTTAGCATTGAATTAGTTGAAAGTGGTTCTCAAGCTCACATTTCCAGTTTAGAAGTGTAACCTACTTTGTAAGAACGAATTAAAGTTGCTCACAAAGACGACCCAGAATTAGCAGAGGTAATGGATAGAGTGCGGAGTGGTCAAGGGGAAGAATTCAGTATTGCAAATGACGAAACTTTGCGATTCCAATCCAGGTTATACGTTTCTGCCGATGCTAACATCAGAAATACTATTTTAGAGGAAACTCACAGATCTTTGTATACAGTTGATCCCGGCAGTACAAATATGTATAGGGATCTGCGAGAGTCGTATTGATGGAGTGGTATAAAGAAAGAGATTGCCGATATGTAGAGCAGTGTTTAACGTGCCAGCAGGTAAAAGCTAAGCACCAAAGTCTGGCAGGTCAGTTGCAGCCGTTATTTATCCTAGAGTGGAAGTGGGATCATATATCCATGGACTTTGTGTCAGGACTACCGACGGCGCTACATGGCTAGAATGCCAGAATGCGATTTAGGTGATAGTAGATCGATTGACTAAGACCGGCCACTTTTTACTATCAAGATTAGCTGCTTCCTCAATCATTTAGTGGAGATCTACATTCAAAAGATAGTTCGTTCTCATGGGGTGCCAGTATCGATTGTGTCAGATTAAGAACCGCATTTTACGTCACGTTTCTAGAGGAGCTTGCAGGAAGCTCTAGGGTCTCAGTTATCGTTTAGCAAGACATTCCATCCTCAGTTAGATGGGCAAACCGAGAGGATGATACAAATATTAGAGGATATGCTCCGAGCGTGTGTAATGGATTTTGGGGGTAGTTGGACTCAATTCATGCCGCTGGTGGAATTTGCGTATAATAACAGTTATCAGACCAATAATGGCATGGTACCATTTGAGGCTTTATACGGTAAGAGATGTCATTCTCCTTTATTTTAGGATGAAGTGGGTGAGCGGCGAGTAGTGGAACCATAGCTTGTTCAGCAAGCGTGTGACACAGTTTGGCTTATTAGAGACAGAATTAGTGCAGCTCAGAGCCAACAGAAAAGTTACGCAGATAACTGCGGCAGGGAATTGGAGTTTGATGTTGGTAATCATGTATTTATGAAAGTAGCTCCGTTAAAAGGAGTTATACGATTTTGGAAGAAGGGTAAACTTAGCCCTAGGTTTATGGGTCCATATGAGATTCTAGATAAAGTGGGGCTGATTGCCTATAGGCTAGCTTTGCCACCTGTATTGTTCAGGATCCACGACGTATTTCATGTTTCTATGTTGAGGAAATACGTCCCAGATCCTTCTCATATTATCAGTTATGGTGAATTAGAGTTCAGTGATTCACTAGTATATGAGGAGGTGCCAATACAGATTCTGGATAGGAAAGTGCAAGAGTTACACAACAAGAACATTCCTCTGGTAAAAGTTTTGTAGAAAAATCATACAATGGAAGAGGCCTCTTAGGAATTCGAGGAATAGATAAAGCAGAAGTACTTGCAATTATTCCAAAAGGTTTAACCAGGTAAATGTAAATAATTAGGTAGTATTTCTTTTGCAGGTACATGAAATAATTCAATTAGTGTGTAGCATTTTAGTTTTGGGGGAATTCTCTTTTGTGTATATAATCTCCCAGGACTTGAAATGTAACCACGGTATTCCTCCTCCATAAGTGAGGGTAAGTAATAAAATAGGTACACCACTTTTCTTTAAGGGAGGATGAATTATACGGATAGTAAATTTCGAGGACGAAATTTTATAAGAAGGGGAGAATGTAGTGACCCGAATATTTATAATATTTAAATGATAATAGGGAGGGAGGAAATAGAAATGGGAGAGGAAAAGAAAGAGGCAGCAGGCCTCGTCGACAAGGGTACGTTTCGTCGACGAGAAAATACTGAGAGAGGTTTTGGGAGATTCTAAATTTCGTCGACGAGGAGAGAGTTCATCAACGAGTTGTCTTCATAACCTCGTCGACGAGGTGATGTGGCTCGTCGATGAAGGCCAGTGTATAATAATGTTAAACGCAATATTTCAGCTTAATCTGGTCGTAGAAACTCTCTTCCTCACTTCCTTCAGTTCTCTACCATTCTCTCCAAGATCTTGGGCCGATTTTCTGCCGGTTCGATGATCTGAAGTCATCACGACGCTCCTAGTAAAGTTCTTTACAAGGTTGCTATAGCAGATTATTGGTGGGGCTACAATCCATCCCAAATTCAGGGTAAGGCTTTCTACTCAATATTTGACTTTTTAAAAAATGTAGAAAGTGTAGTAAGCGTACAAATACTGAGGTTTAGTTCTAGGGAATGTCATTTTTAGGGTGTTGAATAGGAAACCCAGCAGGTGTTAAGTTGATTATTTTAGGGGCTTTTTTTTAGGAATCAGGTAAGGGGATAAACTAAACTAGTTATTTTATGAAAATGAATGTATGTTATTACAGTATCTGACTTCAGGAAAATAAATATATTTATATATGCTTTATGTTTGGGAAATACTGCTGTAAAAGATGATATGTTTAAATATGTATGGAACCTATTTCGTGTGACATGAGTAAAAATTATAATGAAATATTGTTTTCTGGGAATATGATAAAGATATGGATTTTTATAATGAAAATTGGCGTACGGGCCGAGAATTTTATATGATTTTTTGGCATACGGGTTATGCTATAAATATGTTTGTCGACGTACAGGCCGATGATTTTCATGATATACGTATATATATGCAAAACGATATGATGATATTGATCTAGTAATTAATAGTATGAAATATTCATGTATCACAGTTTCATTATATGTTATATGTTATCAGAACCTGGTTGGCTTGGTCTAGGCTAGCACTTGCACAGTACCGATGCTATCTGTTCATGATTTATCATGATATTTGTGTTAACACTGCTGTACAGAGTGGCGTGAGGTTGGATGGTCAATGTGGTTTTAAGAAGTGTGAGTGCCCCTGGTGTACGGACCAAGTCTGACAGACCCATCGGACTTATAGACTATACTATTGACTTGGCAGTGGTCGGCCAACCATTGTCAAGTCCCGCCTTCAGGCCACACAACCTAGTCATGTTGGGGTAATACATGACAGCAGCCAGCTAACCTACCAGGGTGGTTTTTGTATTATTATTATTATTATTATATGAGATGATCTATGCCATCAGAAATCCTATATGTTCTGTTTTTGAATGAGTATATATGTTTTCCCAGATATAATACATACAGTTTTACTGTTATGTTTTTGTATATGATTATATGTATAATACAGAAATGTTCATGTTGCCACACACTAGTATTAGTTTATTTCCCTTACTGAGAGGTGTCTCACCCTGAATTTCATAAACATTTCAAGAGCCCCTGATAGGAGAGCAGGTAAAGCTCCGCTGATATAGTACTGTTGATCTGCCCTCTCTGAAGGGTAAGTTTTGGTGGGGACGGTTAGATTTTTGTGGGAAATGTCCCTAGGTTTTTCTTATTGGGATGTATATACTTAAATACAGTGAATATAGTAACTTTGGTATTGTGATGGATGGTTTTGTGTTTATGATATGATGATTTCATGTTTCCTACTGCTTAGGTGAAACGACCTGCTAATAAAATAAAATATTTTTCCCTAGTTTTAAATCAAATCATTAGCCTAAACAGCAGAAGGTCAATCATATAAAATAAATCCACATATAACACAATACCAGAGTGTCAAATCATCCCATAATATACAAACATCACTATTCTCTCGAAACTACCCTTACTAATTCCAAAGGTTTACAAAACATGCTGCCCAAAATAATACTCACTCTCAAAAGGGGCAGTACAACAGCCCCTTTACCTGCGAGCCTACTCCACTCACCTAGCTAGTTCACCTGAAAAACAATTCAACACTAAGATGAGTCAACGCTCAGTAAGACAAAACATGCTATTACTGTAAGAACCCGAAATATGAAAAATGAGTTTAAATATTAAGAAAGGGGCAAAATTGAAAATTTCCCGGGCCAAAGGGCTATAAAGGAAATTCTCATTTCTTCCAAGCTAAGCAAACTTAGATTTTTATCTCTCTCTCTCTAAACCTCTCCCTACTCCTTCTCTCTAGAATTCTTCGTCGATCGTTGACGGAATTGGAAAACAGAAACTACCACGAGAATCGTGGAAGGATTCTCTACAACTTCTACAGATCGGAATCTCATTTCGGAGATTTTTGGATTTCGGCTTAAAATCAAGGTAAGGCTCGGTTTTCAATTTTGATCCGGTAGATTTGCAGGTGACTATCTTGTGAACATATTTTGTACTATGATTTGTAGGTTTTGGAACTCAGTTCGCTGTTTAGGGACCTTGGAGTTCGGGATTTGCTTACGGGGTTAAGGTAAGGGGAACTATGTTTATATTGGTTATTTTTGAAATTGAACTCGGTGGAACTATGGTCCACGGTCCTGTGTGTGTTTTGGCTACTCATTTGGGGGGATCTAACGAGGAAAACTATGGGTTTTTCATTATTACAATTTTGGGAAAAAGGGGGCGATAGGCTGAATCCCGGGTTTTGTTGAAAATCGAGTATATGTGTGATTTATACTGTGATATTGGGATGGTCGTGCCTTGACTTTGTTTAAACTATATTTGTTTGGAAAACCATGATTTAGATTACCAAATGAGTGTGGTTTGTTTGGTTATATGAGCATGTATGTGTGTGTGATATGTTGAAATGCTAGTAGGAACGTGGTTCCGAAATTGTCCTAGGTACTGAGAGTGTCCGGCTCTATATCCGAGGGTGTGAGCCTATTCCAGCAAATTAAGCCGAAGGGTGTGGATCCACTAGTTTAGCGCCGGTACGATGCCATAGGAGTCGGGGACTAGCCTTGTGCCGGTGGCGCCGTGTTCGCGAGTTGGCTATGGGCCAACGCCGTACGTCACGGGCCGACTTCGAGCCGAAGAGTGTGACAACATTGAGAATTACTGATCATGTGTATGTATTGTGACGGGGTTGCGTATAAATGGCCGCCGTATGTGTGCGTGTATGCACTGTATAAATTAGTACTGGAATACATTTAACTACGTGTATGTTGTATCATGATAACACTCAAATGCCACACACCGATATAACCTGTGTTCTTCCTTACTGAGAGGTGTCTCACCCCTACTGTACGTACATTTTTACAGGTCCTTCACGTAACTGGAACTAGCGTCCTAGTGTAGGGAGCGTAGTGGCCGGTGTGCTGCGTTAGCACTTGGGTAAGTGCTAGGATTGTAGTTTTGTTGGGTTGCCATTTTGAGTTGTATTTGGGCACCCAGTTTGTATGTTTTGTTAGAGCCATGTTCTACTCTTGTATAGACTCTGGTATGGTACTGTATATGTTGATATAGAATGACTTTTTCCGCTGCATATATGATTATGATTGGATGTGTTTAGGGTGCTTGGGAACCCCACAGGGTCGGACCCTCATCCTTTGTACTGTACCTGTGATGATTTGTATGATACAGGAACAGGTTAGATTATATTTTCAACCTCAGGTCCCATTTCCGGGTTCGGGGCGTGATAATTACTAGTGTGTGGCTACTGAGTTATATTTCTATATAAATAATCTATTTTAAAAATAATATCATGAATAACTGGAACTGTAAAAATTGGTATAAGTAACATATATTAAAATTATACAAATTTACTTTTCATAATATTACTACTAATTGTGGAAATCTACTTATACTTATAATATCTGTGAAAATTTCCCTGGATGGCTGTATGTCATGATTTAGCCCCTCATGATAGGGTTGTGCGGCCCGAAGGCGAGACCTATCCTAGATGGCTGACCAGGGTAAGTCAACTAAACTCCGACAGTCTGATCGGCCCCCTCAATCCATATATGATGGAGAGTTTGTCCCGACGTGGGCATGATCGACCTCATACCACTTACTATCTGAGTAAAGTGGTTGCACTCTAAACTGAATATCTGTAGCTACGGTACCATACTCTACTGTCTGATCCATCAAGGTCTGATACTATATAGGTAACTAATATCTATAACATACTGTTTTTACTGTGATTTCTAAAATAACCATAACCCCGTAGAGTTTATCTGAAATTCTAAATAAACTGACTAAAAATCTATTTTCTGTCTAACTAAACTGCTGTCTGAATATCTGTATATTGGAGTGCTATGGTACTAATAAACATGTTATTCTAGAATTACTGAAAATGCATATTTCTGAGTATACTGTTCACTGAAAAATTCATCATTCTATATCATGCAAATATCATGGTATTTATGTTAATAACCATAAACATGGTATTTACGAATTCTATAAATATAGTAATGTTATGTTATCAACTCAAGCCACACAAATAAATATTAATATTATCAGGTTTTGGAAATTATATATATATATATATATATAATCTGAATAATAATTTGATAACAACCTATATTTTGTACTGAAATCATAATAAGGTTTCCTAGCATAGCATGTTCCCCTTACCCGACTACTAAAAAAGCCCCTATGGTATACTGGTCCAACACCCGCATGGCTTCCTATTCAACACCCTGAAAACAACATTCGCCATAATAGAATGTCATTATTTCTTTGTCTCCATCATTTCCTACAATTGTCAGAAAGCCAAAAACTGAATAAAAGGTCTTACCCTGATTCTAGGAAGAAATTCAACTCAATCCCACCAACGATCCGCCCCTGTAAACTTGGAGAGAACTTCGCCAGGAGCGTTGTGGTGGGCTCAGATCGTCAATCTGGTGATTGATGGGGCCGAAATTGAAGAGAGATGGAGGAGAGGCCGTAGGAGAGAGGGGGGGGAAGATGTGCGTTGTTTTTTCTGCGATTAAACCATGTTTAGGGCTATTTATACTACGGGATTCATCGACGAGTCACGTCACCTCGTCGACAAGTCTTGTAGAAAGTTTGTCGACGAATCTGCACCCTCGTCAATGAATTTCAAGCTTCCCAAAAATCCTCTCTCGGTATTTTCTCATCGACGAGATGGGACCTTGTCGACGAGATCCTAAAGAACCCTCGTTGACAAAACCCCTGTGTTTGTCGATGAGTGCTTGGAAAATTTCTTGAGTTATTATATCCAAAATGCATTGTTGTCGACGAACGCAAATCTGCTGCCTCCTTTTGTTTCTGTTACCATTTCCCTCCCTCTTTATTATCTAAATATCATTATTCTTCGGGTCGTTACATTAGGCTTCCGTTATGTGTTTCTGTTATATCCCTGGTACCCATGGGTTTAGGTTGACTATGATCTGCTGGATTTATTTTACATATTTTGTATTATTTTTAAGGAAAATGAAAAAAAAAATGTGAAAATTAAGCAGGTCGTTACAAACAATCAAGTTTAATGTGTCCGACCTTCTTGCAGTTATAACATATAGGTGGTTCATTCTTAGTTTTCTTTGTGTTTGTTTCTCCTTTGTTAGTTTTTGATCCTTTAAACTTACGAGGGAATTTTCTATTCTTTTTGAAAAATTTTCCAAGTCTTTTAGTAATAAAGGCTAGTTTTTCATCATCTAATTCATTATCTTCGTCTTCATCACTGGAACTTTCTTTTCCAGACTTAAGGGCTATTGATTTCTTATTTTTATTATTGTTTTCTAAATTTCTTTCGTTTCTCGTCATCTCATATGTGAGAAAGGATCTAATTAACTTATCAAGGGAGGTATTTTTTAGGTTTCTTCCTTCCATGATTGTCGTGGCCTTAGATTCCCATATCAGAGGAAGTCCTCTAAGGATTTTTCAAAATCATTTCATATGTTGAATTAATTTTTCCCTAAAGAATTTAAGGAATTTATTATGTGAGTAAACCTAGTATACATTCTAGTGATAGTTTCATCAAGATTCATCTTAAAGGCTTCATACTCGCTAGTGAGCATGTCGATTCTACTATCTCTAACATCTACAGTTCCTTCATAAGTTACCTTTAGCTTATCCCATATTTATTTAGTTGACTTACATGTCATGACCCTATTGAATTCATTAACGTCTAAAGCACAATAAAGTGCGTTCATATCACTTGAGTTTACTTGCATCATTTTTATAGTCATTATGTAGTGACCCGAAGAATAATAGTATTTAAATAATAAAGGGGAAAGAAAATGGAAATAGGAACAGAATGAGGCAGTAGACTTCGTCGACGAACGCAGACGACATCGCACTTTGGAGATAATAATAATTTCAAGAATTTCTAGGCCTTGTCGACGAATACAGGGGTTCGTCGACGAGGGTTCTTCAAGACCTCGTCGACGAGAAAATACCGAGAGAAGAATTTGGGCTACTCTAAATTTCGTCGACGAAGGGTAAGGTTCGTCGATGAAATTACTTAAGGACTCGTTGACGAGATGACGTGGCTCGTCGATGAATCCCACAGTATAAATAGCCCTAAACTGATTTTAATCACAGAAATTCAGCCGCTTTCTTCTCTCTCTCTCTCTCTCTCTCTCTCTCTCTCTCTCTCTCTCTCTCTCTCTCTCTCTCTCTCTCCTACAGCCCCTCCCTCTTCTCTCTTCGATTCTGGCCCCGTCAGTCACCAGATCGACGATCTGAGGCCACCATGACATTCCTAGCGGAGTTCTCTTCAGGTCTGCCAGAGCGAATCGTTAGGGAAATGAAGTTGGAATTCATCCCAAATCCAGGGTAAGGCCTTTTAATCAATTTTTGGCCTTCTGGCAGTTGTAGAAAATGATGTAGGCCAAGAAATATTGATATTCTATTCTGGAAAATGTGGTTTTCAGGGTGTGGAGTGGAGAACCCTGCGGGTATAGGACCCATTACAGTAGGGGGATTTTAGCGGAAATCAGGTAAGGCAAATATGCTATACTAGGCAATTTCACTATGTAATTATACGTTTTATCATATGATTATTCATGATAGAAATTTATACAGGTTATCATTTATGTATAATATGTTTAAAATTTTTGTGTGGCTTGAGAATATGGGTATAGTAAAGAAACGTGTTTCACAGTATTTTTAGGGTATGTTTTACAAAATATACAGCCAGTGGATATGTTTTATAGTAATTATAGAACACCATGATTATACAGTTTTAGTAGCATGACTTACATATTACAGTTCAGTTCAGAAATATTGTTGACACAGTTACAGTTTATTTCATTATCATGGTAAATACAGTTATTTCAAAATTATGGTAAATCAGATAGTTGTATATAGAGATGTATTATATAGTATCAGACCCTGTTGGACCATACAATTACAGAGCACATTACCGTAGTTACAAATATTTCAGTTATGAGTGCAACCACGTATTTTGATAATACGTGGTAGTAGGTCGATCGTGCCCTGACGTGGATAGGCTCCCCATCAGATATGGATTGAGGAGTGGCCAATCTGACTGAGGGAGTATAGTGATTTACCCTGGTCGGCCAGCTAGGGTAGATCTCCCCTACGGGCCGCACAACCCTGTCATGAGGGGTTAAATCATGAGACACAGTTATCCACAGGGAAATTTTCAATTATTATTATGTATATACAGATTTATAGAGACAGAGAATATACTTATGTACATTAGAAGTATTTTAAATACTACCTAAAATACTGATATGTTGAGCAACATGGAAATGGTGGTGGTTTCTATTACTTGTACTATATTTACAGATCTAGTTATACATGGTTTTATTGAAACAATTTTCATAATATTGTAACTTATCTGCCGCACACTAGTAATAGCATATTTCGTCTTGTTGAGCGTTGGCTCATCCCAATTACTTTAACATTTTTCAGGTGACCTAGGAAGGCGAGCAGACCAGGCTCGCAGATAGAGGGCTGCAGTACTGCCCTGTCAATAGATAGTGAGTATGTTTTGGAGTATTTTTGTATAGCCCCAGGTCGGTTGAGGGTATTTTGGGGAACAGTTGTACATGTATATTTTTGGGAAACAATTTAGCACTCTCGTATTGTATATAATTATATATGGTTATGTTTATTTGATTTTTGCTTCTCGCTACTTAGGTTGATGATTGGGTTTAATCTAGTATGATATCAGAGCATGTTAAATGTCATAGTATATATATAAAAAAAACACCCAGTTAAATAGCAGGTCGTTACACATTATCAGTCAAATCTCGTTCTTCTTTAGGCACTTATTTTCCATCTACTAATTTAGTAGGAATGTAGTCACCATATGTGACAACTTTTCATGCTTTCCAATCCATACTTTGAATATAGAATCTCATTCTTTGTTTCCAAAAGGTGTAGTTTGCACCACAAAAAATAGAAGGTCTAGTTGAGGATTGTCCCTCGGCAAAAGGGGATACACCTAAGTGTGCCATTTAAATCTTTATATAGCTTCTATTTAAAGATTTACTATAACCCCGCTTTGATACCGATTGAAAAGAAAGGTGTATTCCCAAGAGGGGGGTGAATTTGGATTTTAAATTTTCTTTTAAATTTCTTTAATTAATTCTTTTTCAATTTATTTTAAGTTCAGCAACCTCACAAGAAAAGTTGTTTTACAATTATAAGTACAACGGAAAATTAACTTTGTAGAACTTTTATGAATGTGTATACCAAGTTGTATATCATGTTCAGCACCTCAACACAATCCAATCAACACAATCACAACACAATCCACACTAAAGAAAGATTTCAGCAATGTTGTCGAGTTTCAGCACTTTTGTAACTCAAAGTAGAGTTTGAGAATATTTTTTTGCGGATAAAAAGCCCTATATTTGTGTACCTATTTTCTCAATATGAACCACAATTCAAACTTCCAACAATCTTCCAAGAACACAGACTTTAAATATACTTTCAGTTAATTAGTCTTTGGTGTTAACTAATCAACGTACTCCTTTTAAGGTTTTTGCTATTTATATTGATCAACCAACATACTCCCTTTCGGTTTCCGCAATCTCAAAATCATATTAAGCCTTGATTTATTTAATTTTCAATCCACCTAGTGTATATGATAAAAAAAATTAAAATCCAACCACACAATTAAAGATTCCACTATACTACTCCTTTACAAGTAGGAGCAACCTTTTACAACCACACCTTCAAATAGGATAGAACCCTCCTCTTCAAGCGACACCCCATGCTCAATTATACGAGAATACCTCTTCTTGCAAATCCAACAATCTAATAATTCTAAATCGTCACAAAAACAAAAAACAAATGGTGTACAATGACACTCTCTACAAGAGTTGATTAGTACAATTGATTAGCACAATATACTTCAATAGAAATCAATATAGAAAGAATGAAACTCAAGATAATTTCACTAGGGTTCTTTAGATTTGGAAAATCTCAGTAGAAACTCAAAGAACCATAGCTTTAAATCACAAATTCTTAGTAGAAACTTTAGAAAGTAATTGCACAAGAGAGCTTTTGAGAGTATTGAGAGTTTTGAGAGCAAGAAAGCTTGATTGTTGTAATTGCTTGGTGTGTTTGAATCCTTAGCTTTGGGAGGTATTTATAGATGATTAATCATGAGTATTTTGTGTTCCCCAAGTGATTTGAAGTGTTTCCCAAGTTTTCATAGTGACTAGAATTTAAAAAATCAAATTTGGAAAGTACCCATTAAGTTTAAAATTAAAATCTCGAAGAATCAATCAATTGGAAAATATGAGTCAGTAGCCTAGAATCATTTAAAACAATGAGATTTTCAAAGTCAGAGCGAGTCAATCAACTGGGAAGACACGAGTTAGTCGACTAGGTCCTCTTAGGTTGTTTAAAAATCATTTCAAATTTTTGTCAGTCGACTGGGTCCTCTCAGGTTGTTTCAAAATCAATTTAAACATTTGTCAGTCGACTGGGAACATATTGTCAGTCACCCGGAAACACCAAAAACTGTTTTTTTTTTTTTTTTCCCAAATTCTTTTTGCTCTTTTGCCTTCCCCAAAATAATTTAAGACTTTTGAAAAGTATTTTCCGAGGTTTTTCAAAACATGGTCTCTAGGTCAATGAGATTCCTAATGAGCTTCAAATCCAATCAAATTATCATTTGAATGAAATACTTACATAGAGACTATTCTTAAGACTTTAAAACACTTTCTAAGCTAGGAGTCTTCAAGCTAGTCCTTTGTTAAGTCATTTGAACTTTGAGCTTCAAAATCTCTAAGCTTTTAGCATGTCCTCTTTGATATTCATGTTCTCATGATCTTCAAGCTTTCATATTCCTTTTCCATGGAGTCTTGCAATCAACTTTTGAACTTGAGCTTATTGACATGATTCCTGAAATTAGCTTTTAGCATGTCCTCTTTGATTTTCATGTTCTCATGATCTTCAAGCTTTCATATTCCTTTTCCATGGAGTCTTGCAGTCAACTTTTGAACTTGAGCTTATTGACATGATTCCTGAAATTTTATCACTTGCAACAAAACATGTTAAGTTACCTTTTGTTTGTTATCATCAAAACAAGAATAGTAAGCCATGTTAGGCCAACAAATATAGTGTTCTATATAGAACTATGGTGTTCCTTAAGGAACTATAGTACAGATAATTATACAAAGATACATCATTCCCTAAGTGGAACTACAGCGTTCCTTATGGAACTATAGCATTCCCTAAGTGGAACTACACTATAGATATTTTATACAGAGAAATAGCGTTCCTTATAGAACTACAGTATAGTATTTTTATACAGAGTTATAGATGTATATAATATGATAGTTTTTAACATAATGTGTTAATGATATCATGTATATATTGTTTTGGAAATCGCAATATATGGTTTAAGAACCCTAATGGACCATAGTTAGGCACAGTACAGTAGCCCCATAGTTGTCAATGCAGCCACACTTCTTTGATAGGGTGTTGGTGGCATAGTCAATTCTTCCATTGAAGTATAAAGTTATCCCCTGAAGTTCGGACCAGTTGGGTAGGTGAATCATACTTATAGTTATAGATACAGTTACAGTTACATACATAGTTGATCTAGTCTAGTAGGTCAACCATGGCTAAGTCCAACCTTTGGGCCGCACAACCCAGATCATGCGAGGTTAATTAATGATGTTACAGTATTATCCATCTAGGGCAGTTCTTCTATACATATATGCGCATTTACTTGTATAAAGATGCTTATTTTATACAAAGTATGATTTTAGACACTTGTTATATACAGAATATGAATTAAGATATAGATTTTTATACAGAGTATGATTTGAGATACTAGTTTATACAGAGTATGATTTGAGATACAATTTTACTCATTGCATGATTTGAAAGAAAGGTATGTAATATGAAAAGTATTTTTATGAGCATGTATACAGTTCTATATGAGCTCACAGAGTAATAAAAGATAGACTATGATAGTGTATTTGAAACATTAAAACTCACGTTGCCACATACTGATCTATTATGTCTTATTGAGAGGTGTCTCACTCTTATAATTTCATCATTTCAGGAAACCCAGGTAGACAGGCCTAGAGTTCTTCAGAGCAGAGATTAAAAATATTGTTCAAAGTAAGTAACGGTGAGACATCGTGTTGTATAGGAAAGTATTGTGTATTTTTGAAATGGTTATGGATGGACAAAGTTTGGGAAATTATGTATAGTTATGGTGATGAATAGAACTCTAGTATTGCTATTAGATGTGTATGTATATAGATGCTTCCGCTGAGTTATATGACTATTGGAGGACTGTTGTACCTGGTGCCACTTTAGGCAACACAGGTTACTATAGTGCTTTGTTATAGGAATTATGTATAGAATTTTACACGAGTTGTTACAGTCTTGTATCAGAGTTGTCATGATGACAATATTATTCTTGTATCAGAGCAGGTTTATTTTATAGATATATATATACAAATGGAAAAAAGGAATGGTGGAAAATCGGGACGTGACACTTCTGCATCTTTGCCCCTAGGTTGGGTGGTCAAGTGTGTGCCTGTTTCAATGAATGCTTTCTCAAGGATTTAACTACATGCACTGGATGCCACCAAAATTCCTAGTTTTCGAACTGCTAGAGATGGATGGTCTTTGCCTCCAAATTCTATATTAGCAAGTTTAGTCATCTATATATTAGGACTTCTTCAGTTTAGTTGGTCATGAAGATTCAAATTTGATTGATTGAAACAACATGGGTTTGAACTCGAAGAACAAGGGAACCTACTCATTGCATTCTCAACTTGTGGGTAAATTGAAACTCTTTCTATTGCAAATTAGAAGAATTGTAGCAAAGTTTTATTTTCATGGGCTATTGTGATGTTGCTACTGTTCAAGTATCAGCTCACGTTTAGTGCAAAAATAATATTACAGCACTATTTTTGGACTGCTAGGAACAATCTCCTAGTACTCCCCTTATGATAGGGCTACTTGTGCCCATAACTCATCCTGTAGAAAAATGAAAAATGCTGCATATAAGTGGGTGCAAGTATACGAGGTCTGCACGCTTGCACCTTCCTTTGCCAAATCCGTATCATCAGACATATAGCAATGTTGCATCCAATAACATAATGAGGCTACTTTACACTTCTTTAAAAAATTATAATTGACCAAATCTATCATCTTTTTTAAGTTTTTAATTCTCATGTAATTCTTTTCCATTCATATTTTCGTTTATTTTTTATATAAAAAAATATTTAAAAACCTGCCTACATTATAATAATATTATTGACAAACACAACTTTCCTACAGTCAAAAATAAAAAATAAAAATTATTTTCAACACTAAACATATCCTTATATTTTTCTATTTAACAACCTACAGTTTGGCAAAAGAACCTACCTCATGTTGTGGTATGGTAATCTCATTTCTCAATTTGGACTATTCTAAGTGTTGAAAATTTTACTTATAAGCTTGTCTTGCATTGAAAAAATAGAGTGAAGGATGGGCGTTTATATACATGTTAGACTTATGACCTACTAGACTTAAGTTTTTGGGTCAAATTGATACTCACCCATGTATTAGTCCACCCATAAGCTCCCTCGAATTCTAATTAGTGGTATCAAAGTCAATAGTTTGTAACATAACTCTGGACAAGCGACCTCGTAAACAATCAAAGTGTGAAACCAATTCTCCTAACATGCTATCAATTGAAAGACCAAGTGTGTGACCACTAACTGAAGCCAATAAGTATCATCTAGGCTTAGCAGATGGATCTGAAGAGGGTCAAGATGTGGGAAACATGATTAGTTTGAAAACACGTGAAATGAAATCTGAGGAACATAAAGCGTGGGGATAAAGGTATTTCTATGGATGTAGACACGTAAAATGCAAAAGGAGCAATGATGAGTGTACCCCATGGTTGAGTAATGACTTCTAGTTTGTTGTATGATAAGTAATGATTGTCGTTCACAAGAGAGTAATTGGAACTTACAAGTGAAGGGGAGATTGTTGAGAATTCCATTTGTGAGTTTGTCCTGCATTAAAAAATAGAGTGAAAGATGGGTGCTTATATCTATCTCACATCAAATCAGGAAATTAACAAACAATAAATCTAGTAAAGAGGACCAACAAGTTATCGAAAATAGTTTTTCTATTTTTCTATAAGATAAGAATTTGGTTTCGACGACAGGTTGAATTTCTTCATCACATGATTTGAAGAATTATCTTGAATCTATGTCAAATTGGTAGGTACATGTATCAATCAAGTGAATTTTGTTCTAATGGGGCAGTTGGGCTCAAGAGTTAAATAAGTTTAAACTTTCAAATCAAGTTAGTACTCGCTCATGTATATTAAGTCCTCATAAAAACTCCCTCAATGCTAACACTAAGTCACCTAAAATAAATCTAAAGTCACATGAGATAGGGTCTAAACTAGAACAACACTACGCATCATGTGATGTTTGATGCACCCTCATGGATCCTCGAAAATGCAAAGGATCAAGGGTCTTGTTCACCCGATCATACTCATAACCATATCGAATCTTTAAATTAAATAAATTTTCGTCGATGAAGCAATGGCAAGAAGGGAGTTGCATAAATGAATTTATAACCTAGTAACTCATGTACATATTAGACCATGGAAGACAGTAGGAACAGGAACAGCTCTCAAGGTTGAGAGGTCTTCTTTAAGCATCAATCAGCCAACCCAGAATTTTTTTTTCATTAAAAATATCAATTTTATAAGAACAGTCGAGTCACCAGCCAAAATGCTCCGAGGGCTTTTTTTTTCATAAAAATAGAGGAAAAATGGATCATTGAAAGGAGAAAAGGGATATGTGACAAGTAATTGAAATTTAGAATGCACCGACTTCACTTTTTAATTATATTAGACTTTTTTTATTAAAAAAGAATTGTAAAAAAGAAAAAGGAATACAAGGTAAGAGGGAAAAAAAATAAAGGCAAAATAATTAAAAATAAATAAAGATACACATCATCCAAAAATCCATCAAATTGAATTTTAATAGAAAGCATAGATAAAGAGAATTTTACTTCTAATTAAAATAAAACACTACTATGATTCGACGGCATGCAGTGATCACACCAAAGAGTAATATATTTTATAATATTTTAATAAATACTTTTCTCACTTAAGCCTTGATTTATCCTGTAAGGCACATTTTATGTGAAAGTAATTTTATAATCTTCATATTTTTTTTTCTATTTTTGCCATGAATGCTTGTCAATAAATTTATATATGGTGAATAATAAAATACGAATGTCTTGGGTAGCTTTAAAAAATCCTAGACAGTGATAACTTTTTTTCAATGCACAGCTTTTTTGGAGCAATGTCTTCAATATTCTGGTGAATATTCGTGGTCGCGCTTGTAACGAAATTAGAATGGCATGCACATAGAAAAGAAAGAAAGAAAGAAAAAAAAAATAGATAAGAGACGCAAGGAATATAGTATGGCTAAAATTACAATTGCACAAATGGCATGCAGGGAGTATGGAGTCGCAGAATTACAAACTGCACAAAAAGCTATCAACAGGATATCTCCCTGCTCAAGAGTTCATATCAACAGGCTCATCAGGCAGCTTGTTAGAGTTTTCTTGTTCCCGTTTGATGCAGGGCTCATCTGTAGACATTGAGCCCATGTTTGAAGCCTGATAGCGACATGAGAAAAAAGGAAAACGTTAGGGCTGAAGGACCCGACCCCCCATCCATGCAATTGTGTATTTTTAGAGCTTCACCTTTAAGCATGCCGCTTCACCAAACGTTGCATCTCGGTCAATTGCATGCTCTACACCTTCCATATCCCCCTGAAAAACGTAAATCAGCAGCTCTATTATTACATGAAAACACCACAGCTGGATCCAAAAAGAGAATACTATTGGCATAAAAAGTAAAACAATCCAACTGATAACAGGGCAGCTAAACTTCCTAACCTATTTTTGCATTTATTAGAAGATGTTCAGAATGCTCTATGTGACCAATATATAGGCATCAATCATACTCAAGACAAGAATTTTTTTCAAGCCTCCATTTTCAGAATAGAAAGAAGGAAAGAAGATGCTATCATCAATAAACTGAAGATGAGAGACCTCCCCCCAACCCTCTCCTCCTAGAGACCGACCACTAATAACCCCGAAGTATTGGGCACAATAAATCATTCTTCTAACTCGCTAAGAACAAATACAACCAGAGTGAACAAGAAAGGGTATAAAGAGTCTCCTTGCCTTAACGCTCTTGAAGCACCAAACCAATCCCTAGGCTGTCCATTAACAATCACCAACATATTAACAGAGCTAAGACACCCTCTTATCCACTTGCGCCAAAGATTCCCAAAACCTTTTTTCTGAATAACTTTCTTCAAAAAACCCCAAGTGACCATGTCAAATGCTTTTTCAAAATCTATTTAAAAGCCACTCCCTTTTTGCATCTCATCCTTACATCCTCTGCCACCTCATTTGCTATTAGAACTGCATCTACGATTTGTCTTTCACGAAAGTAGATTGGGCTAAAGACACCGTATCCCCCAACGCCTCTATCAACCTCCTTGAAAGAACCTTAGAAAGCACCTTATAAACACTAGTAACCAAACTAACAGACCTAATGTTCTTCACCCTCCTAGACCTATCCTTTTTCGAGATGAGTAATGAAAGTAGAGTTGATGCTCTTACACACACTCCTCCCCAATGAAACTCCTCAAAAAACTTCATAATGTCATGTTTCAGCACTTCCCATCTATCCTGAAAGAAAGCCATTGTAAATCCAACAGAACCAAGTGCTTTATCTTTATCCATATCAAACACTGCCCTTCTAACTTCCTCCAAATCAAAACGGCTCTCTAACCACCTAGCTTCCTCAACCCCAATTGGGCTCCATTTAACCCATCCACTATTAACATATTTCTGCGCTCATTATTATACAAACCTTTAAAACAAAAATACACACATATATATATATATATATATATATCAGTGATCCCTTCCCCAATAATTTGCTTATTATCTCTCACCACCCTCCCCGACTCTACCTCCAACTCATTCATAAGTCTTTTCCTCCTCCACCCACTGGCCACCCTATGAAAAAGCTAGAATTACAATCCCTCTCTCTACCCCAAATAACCATTAACTTTTGCCGCCAATTTCTCTCTTCCCACAACAAAAGCACCTCAAGATCATCACTAAGGCAAAACTGCAAACTCTTTTCTTTCTATCTTCCTCCCCCAAAAGGCCACCAAATTAACCACTTAGGATCATTATATTTAGCATTCTAGAATGAAGGAGTACCACGTTTTAGAACATTTGTTCCACTATATGGTTTGCTAGGGTGTTTAGCATTTTCTAGCAACTATGCTTCCTCCACTTTCCTCCAAACCATCATCGATAGCTTCATCAAGCTCATCGTTAAAATCATCACCAACATTATTATTGTTAAAAGCATTAATGTATTATCGTTCTCCATTATTTTTTTCCTTCTTTTTTGGTCTGGTATAAGAGTATCCTCATTGATGTATAATATAAAACATATGATGATCAAGGCTTTGCAAAAATCATTGTTGAGGAAATCAACTCCTCTGGAAGCCTCAGCGGGAAATCCCATCAGCACATACAAAAGAAATCAAAGTCACTTTAAACTATATGCCTGCTGTTTTCTCCTTCACCCACAAAGCCTCCAATGGGGTGACTCATGCTCTAGCTGTGTGAGCAGCAGGAAGAACAATCTCAGGAATGCATGCACCCAAGCACTTCCACCACCAGAGGAGATTGCTCTGAGAGCTGAGCTGTATCAGTTTTTTTTCTCTGTTTGTTGGTTTTGCAATCATTTATCATCAGCAAAAAACGAAAGGCTTGTATTTGGTTGGTTGACACAAAAAATCACTGCAAAGTAGGAGACACTTTCTCCCATTATCTGTCCTCTTTGTCCGGGTAGTTTTGGAACAGCATCTCATTTGCTCCTGCACTTCTCATTTGCTGGAATATATGGAATGAGCTTTTTGGTATCTAGGAGAAAATTGGGTTTCTCCGGAGTTGGTCGAGGATTTCATTTTCTCGTATTGATAAAAGGAAGGATGCACGTGACTTGTGGACTTGTGCAGTTTTCGCAGTTCTGTGGGGTTTATGGCTCAAACAAAATGCTCGTATATTTGTAGGGAAAAGGCAAACTTATCTTTGTTATGGAAGAAGATTCTTTATTTTTCCTCACTTTTCTGTGCCTCTGCTAGTTGTTTTAAAGGAGTGAGATCCTCTGATATCCAATGGAACTTGGGCAGTTTTCGCAGTTCTGTCAAAATGCATTTTGATTATCTGTTTTTGCATTTTTTTAATTTTTAAAATTTTTTTTCTTTTGTTGAGAAAGATTTCTTCTTCTCCTTGTACATTCTTCCTATTCTAATGAAATCAATCTTCTTTTTCCATCAAAAAAATATGTAATCATCAATGAAACCAAAAAACAGAAAATTTGAGAATTTTGTTAGTATAATATAAACTAAAATCACGATCTAAGTTGTTCATTTCATGTACAATTTGCACATGACAAAAACCAAGCCTACAAGACCAGTAATTTAGTAAATATTTTAAAATATAAATGTATGAGGAAGATGTTGGGAGGAGGAAGCAAAATTTCATCTCTAAGTTGGATATGAAAAGGTGTATGACAGGAATAGTTGGCATTTTTTGGGTAGAGTTTTAGATAGAAAAGGTTTTGGATCTAAGTGGAAAGGCCAGATTACAAGTTGTCTTTCTTCTGCCTCCTTTTCTATAATCAACAGTGAAGAACCCAAGACTCAGTTTTCAACATCTACGGGTGTGAAACAAGGAGATCTTGTATCTCCTTCTCTCTATTTTGGTGGTTGTGTAGAGCAGGACAATTCAGGGGGTAGTTGTTATGGGTTTTATACAAGGTATCACTGTGGATAGGGATGTAGTGGTTGTTTCTTATCTATAGTTTGCCAATGAAACTATCTCTTCTTGTCTGATGATAGGTCAACTTTTTGTAATATTATCAATATACCATAGGATTTTTGAGCTGGTCTCAAGGCTTAAGATTAATTTCTGTGTGTCATTTAGCTACTATTAACTTAAGTACGGAAGTGATAGCCAGGCATGCTGCTCTAGTGGACCATGGGATCTTGCAATGGCCTTTGACTCACTAGGGAGTTGTGTAGCTAGGAATTCTCATTTTGAGAGATTCTAGGATCTAGAGATGGCAAAGGTTTCTAAATGTCTTAATGGGTGGAAAGGTTCGCTCCTCTCTTTGCGAGGTCACATTAATCCACATGTGTCTTTATTTAATTCCCTTGTATTTTTTTATCCTTGTTTAAGATTAAAGTTGAGGCTGCTAATAGATTGAGAGGATTATAAGATATTTTCTTTGGTCAAGGATAGAAAATAGGAGAGATCATCTTGTGAGTTAGGAGGTTGCCTGTGGGGGATTTGGTCTCAGTACTTCTGTGTCTATAAACATTGCTTTTGTAGGTAAAAGGTTATGTTTTTCCTCCGGAAACTATTCCTTTTTAGCATAGGGTTATTAAAAATAAATTGACCTCTTCAAGAGAAGGATGGCATGCTGTTGCAGCTAGAGTTTCTCATGAAAGCCCATAGAAGAGAAAATTATTTATTTCCTTGTATCAAATACAAAATGGGAGATGATTGTAGGGTTTGTTTTGGAAGACCCTATGGCTTGGGGAAGTATTTCCAGTCACCTTTCCATATATTTTTAATCTCAATTTACATCCCAACTTCCCAAGAGCCTCATTTCTTCTTTTTTTCATTACTAATGGTACTTTTGTTTCTTCAGATTTTCAATTTCGTAGAAATCTGAACAATAGGGAGACAGAGGAGCTTTCCTCACTCCTAAGGCTGTTGGATTCTTATTGTTCTCTTGGTGGGGATGTTTAGTATTGGTGTTGGGATTCCTTTAGGGATTTTCCTTTTAATCTTTCTTTTCTTATTTTAACTGGACTTCTCATCCATGTCCTCAGGCTACTTGAGAATGGAAAGCTAAAACTTCTCTAAAAAGGTCTTTGCATTTGTGTGGATGCCCATTCTAAATTAAGTTCACACCAAAAATCTGCTGCAGAATTGAGGACCCTATATGGCCGTCTCTCGCATGTATGTGTTGTGTGTTATGCTAGTCATCATCATTCTTCAGAGGCTTTTGGTTTTGGAGGCTTTGGGGGGCAAAAAAATGCAACGATTTTTAGGGGGACTGCATTTTTTGTTATTATACGAATTTGGCTGCTTTTTAGAGATCACGAATCATCTTATCATCTCCTGATTTGACATGGGACATAATGTAATTATTTTTCAGCTTCTGTGTGGGTTTTCTCTACCAGGTGTGTTGGCAGCTTTTGAGTATATAGAAGGACTGATCATCTTCATTAGCTTGATTTCATTTCCAATTGTATTGTTTTTTTTTTTTTTTTTTTTATTCTTTTCCTTTATTATTTTGAACATTTCTCATCCTCCTTGCACATTCTTCTCTCTTAGTAAGTTTCCTTTTCTATCAAAAATTTTAATTACAAGCTATTTCCTCAATCTTTAATTTGTGGAGTGGTACCCCACTCTACCCTAAAGTTGCTAAGGAATTATGGAAGGGTGAAAAATGTAATAACTTAATTGATGCCTGATATAGCACTAAGAAACAATTTATAATAGTGCATTTCAAACTATATAGTAATGTGGTATATCTTATTATCATTCATGGCTTCATCTATATGTAGTTGTTGCTATATCGAGACAAACAAGAGACATTTGGAACACCTTCGTACAAAGAGCAGTTAACAAATAGCACTCAAAGCCATACCACATCTGCTTCAAACTATGACTGTAATTGGGGAACAATTAACCGCATCCACACAAAAATAAGGAATAGGACAAAACATGTAACTTTACAAAAACTTATTTGCATACAATACAACACGACTTGGGGGTGTTTGGTCCACGGCATCAAAAATATTCACATCGAACAACATTCATGGAAATCTCATTCTTGGAAATGGAAGCCCAGTCTCGTGGGAATATTTTTATTTGGCTTACATTGTACGATTCATAGGAATGCACAAAAGATTGCCACATCAATGTTTGGTTTAGGATTGAAATCCTAATAGTGGCAAGCATTTCAAGAAGATGACCATTATAATACCCTTGACATGTGCATACAATAATTAAAGAATAATTATATTTTCAACACAGAAACCTACTAAGAGGATTTACCTAAACTAAATCAATCTAAAATGTTTAAAAATCATAAATTAAAAAAAAAAAATTGAAACTTAGGTAATCAAATTTACAGAAATAATTGAGGGCAAATCGGGTAATAGGGTCTCTAAAACAAACAAACAAACAAGAAGTCTGAGTTGGTTACATGAATCCTTTTCCCTCACCCGATCAAGAGCACTTGCTTCTATTAGATTAAGGGCTATTAAATCCTTTCACATACCTCATTCCAAGTTATTTTAGGTCTATCCCTACCCCTTTTCATGCCAAAAACCAGTGTTTTAAAAGGCATTCTTAAGGCGCACCTTGAGGCGTGCCTCAATGCGTTTTCAGGCAAAAACACCCCAAGGTGTATTTTAAAATGCGAAACTTCTCATACGCATACGACGCAGCAAAAAAACACGCCCTTCACGCCTTAGAATTTAAGGCGTGCGCCTATATCAACTTGTTTTCTAAATATAAAAGATATCTTAAAAATAGAAAATAGCATATTGGGGCACGAATACCCTTCGTTCATGTAAGCTCCAGTCTCTCCTTGATGATGGCAGCCCCTCGATGAAGCAACTTCCTCGAAGAAGCCTCTCTTTGACAAAGCCATATCGCTCTTCCCCATTTGAGAATCCTCCTTTAACACCACCGTCTCTCTTGCAGATCATGATTCCCAATCTTCTTTCTTCAATGTGCTGATTGGTGTCTTCGAGAATTTCTCTCGCCTCACATCTCAACAATCTCTCTCTCTCATGTCTCGAGTTTATAGATGAGCAATCCCCCAGCCCTTTTTGTACCCTTATGCCAATTCTATTAAGTATGCACATGGCTATCTCACTTAGTCCATGCCATAGGCATGTGACAAATTCATGAATTTAGACTATAGAATTCTTTTTTTCCATACTATTTTTCAGTTTTAAAATTCAAACAACAAAATCTGTAATTCATTCTAATAACTTCATATTTATTTTCATATAGAAAATTTATTTTATATATTTAAAATAAAAAATTAAATTCCCAAAAGGCTTACACCTCAACGTCTCGCCTCACACCTTCACCAACACTGCCAAAAACGATAACTAACTCCTCATAGGTGCCCTACTATGTCTACGTTTCAAATGCTCAAACCATCTAACCCGCCCCTCCCTTATCTTGTCTCCAACAGGTGCTATGCCTAAATTATTGCATATATGCTCATTTCTTATTTTATATTCTAATATTATACTACTCATACACCTTAACATTCGCATTTCAGCAACTTTTACTTTTGTACATGTTGTTTCTTAGTTGTCCAAAATTCTGAACCATAAAGCATAGCCGGCCTTATGGTCGTCTTATAAAACTTTCCTTTTAATTTTAAGGGTATTCTATGATCACACAATACACTTGACACACTCCATTTTATCAACTTACTTTAATTCAATGTATTTCATTTTCTTCAATTTCCCCTTCAATTTGCATAATAAATCCAAGATATCGGAATCTATTAGTACTATTAATTTCTTGATTATCAAGTTTAATCTTCTCTCCACTACTATTCCTTATGTTACTGAAATTACATTTCATATATTCCATCTTATTCCTACTTATCCTAAAATCTTTAGACTCTAATGCTGTTCTCCAAAGTTCTTAGATTCCACTTCATTCCAGCTATCATCAATCAACACAATATCATCTGCAAAGAACGTACACCAAGGGAACTCATTTTGGATATCCTAATAAGTTCATCAATCACTAAAGTAAAAAAGATAGGAACACAAAGTAGAACCTTGATGTGCACCTATTGTGATTGGAAAATCTCTACATTCCTCTCCTACTATCCTAACGCTAGTCACTACTCTATCATGCATATCCTTAATGACTAAAGTATAACTACTGCATACCTCTTTCCACCCACCAAAAAATTTCTCTAAGTACTCTATCATATACTTTCTTTAGGTCAATAAAAACTACATGCAAGTCCCTCTTTTTTTCCCTGAACTATTCTATAAACTTCTTAAAAGATAAACAGCTTCCGTTGTTGAACTCCTAGGCATAAAACCAAATTGATTTTTTAAAATCCTCGTTTCTAATCTTATTCTTTATTCAATTACCAAATTGATTTTCTAAAATCCTCGTTTCTAGTCTTATTCTTTATTCAATTACCCTTTCCCATAATTTCATTGTAAGCTCATAAATCTTAATTCCACAATAGTTATTATAGTTTATCGCATTTATTTTTGTATAAAGGTATTAACATGCTTTTCATCCAATCCTCAAGTATTTTCTTGGTTTTTTATAATAATATTGAATAGATTAGTTTACCAAATATTTCCTTTATCCCCTAACCTTTTTCATCTTTTTTAACGCCATCTTAACTTTAAAGACTTTAACTTTGCCAATAAATATCCTATTATTAGTCTTCTCCTCACTTTTCAATTCCAAGTTCAATCTTTCATTTGGTCTTTCATTAAATAACTAATCAAAGTATCTTCGCCACCTTTCTTTTATGTCTTCTTCTCTAATTAAGATATTATCATTCTCGCCTTTTATACAGTTTACATTACCTCAATATCAACCATTATATAATTATAACATAGTAATAATAATACTTCTTTCATTTATTTCTTTTAAATATACTACCAGCATGTAATAATATATTATAGGGGCATTGCTATCCAACCAGCCAAAAGTTCCAAAATTAGGCCTCCCATGAGAATCCAATTGCTGCCCAAAAGGGGAGGGTGGGAACGAGATGCTTATGTTTTTTGGGATTTCACAAATGTTAAAATGCACACCACATAGGATTCTGATGTCCAAACAAATGTAAAAATAAGATGTCATGGGTATCACATTCCCAAGAATGTTGAAAGATGTTGCAAACCAAACACCCTCATGATTCATGAGTTGAGATGAATAATGATGAGGCAAGACAATTTTTAATTCCATCAACTTGAACAACATTTTTGAGGAGGGCGATCAATTGATTCCATGAGTAAAGGAGAAGAAAGTGTCACTTCTTGATGGTCAAGCCAATTTACAACAACTAGATGCAAAAAAGGCCGGTGATACTACACAAGCATGTGATGATTCAAATTCAACTCCAAAACATTCATGGAGTGATGATAATCAAAGATATAAGCCCACTCATCAATGATAATGATGTTGGTGGTGGAGGAGGTAGTGATGGTGGTGGCAACCAGGACATCAATTGTTGGGAGCACATATCATTATGCATTTGATGCATAAAAAATTATTATCAAGGTATTCCTCCTTAGTTTCAATATTAACTACCCAAAAGGTTGAGGAGGACAAGTGCCACTAGTGGTGGGAGTCATGGAATGTAGACACAATCTACTTGAAGCTAATGCCAACCATTAATATAAAATATCTTTGCTCAATTGGCCTAATGTCATTCTTCCAAAGTGTTTGGAAAATTTTGGGACTAAGAGGAGCAAGCTCTTGTAGGATGGACTAGGTCCACAATTTGCTAGTATCTCAAATCTCCACACATTTGACCAAAATTTAAAGAAGACATTTAACAAAATAATTTTCTTAATATTTTAACAACTAATCATTTTTAAGCTAATTTAATTTCGTGAATCGCTAATTTATTGAGGATTTAACCAAACTTAAAATTAGGAGAACTAAGTATTCCTAAATTGCTTAATTTTGTTCTTGGAAGGGAGACAGCCATTTCATTCTTTAGAAGTGTTATTATTTTAGTTATATCTATTGAATTCAAATAGAGTGCACATGTAAAATCCAAATGAAAAGCAAAGAGTAATAAGTCATTTACTCGGCACGCTTTTCGCACACCTGGCACTTGCCACAAAAGCACACACCTATAGTAAGTTACATCACCAAAGGCTAGCTTATGTGCAAGCCTTGTACCTATAGTTGGATTGTCCCTAACAAGTAACACCTATGATCAATTTAGCTAAAATACCTATAAAGAGATAGTTCCCCTACTGAATCACCCATAAACGATCCAATTGTAGATGACTAGGAATTATTTTATTTTTTTTGTAATCAACAAAGAGGAATTATATTAAAAAGAGGCATCAAGGGGATGTCACCCAAGTACAGAGGAAAACAACAAGAGAGAAACATCCCTTACTGAAAAGTGTCACCAAAATCAAGGATTATAAAGCAGTCCCTTCCAACCAGCCAGTAATGCTAGCTAGAGATTATAGCAATCCATTGGTCCATGACAGACTGAATAGGAGAAGTAGTTCCTTTGAAGGCTCTTGTGTTCCTTTCTCTTCACACCACCCAAAATACAGCAAATGGGATGAGGGAGAGAGAATTTCTTCTTATTAACAATGGAGATGGCTAGGTTCCAGAATTTCTTGGTCCATGAACTATTCAAAAGGACGAGACCAACCAATTCCTCCATCTCCAAGTATAAAAGGAATCTATTGACAAGTGAGATGATTACACGCTTAAATTGCATAATTAGGTGTTTTAATTCATGCAATACGAATTATATTTTTAATTAAATGCCTAATTAATCTCAATAAATTAACATTGTGTCATATTTATAACATTTGGGTTTTATTGAGTAAATTATGAATTTTTGGTATTTTTTATCACAGGACGATTATTGGAAGCTAAAAACTGACGACACTTCGTAATCTATGCGTAACTCTCTAATCCAACCTCCGATTTTGATGATTCAAGATGCTGTAAAAAGATAAGAAAACGCTCTACAATTTTCATGTTTTGCGTTTTGAGAAATACTAGCTGCATCAAGGTCGAAATTAGACGTGAAGTTACCATACGCTGTTTTATGGACTGTTTTAGCATTACTCCGTAATCTGGGCATAACTTTCTTGTATAAGCTCCGATCGAGACGATTCAAAATTCTAGGGGAATGCTGAGAAAGAGATCTACAACTTTCGAATTTTGAGCTTTGAGAGATGAGGGCATTAGTATGGTCGGAATCGGACTTGTTCGCTGGGCGACAGAAACTTAAAATGGAGCAAACAAAACAAGAAATTGAAGGGAAAAAAAAAATGTGGGACGGGTGACCCGGCCATGCAACTTAAGAGGCGCTGGGGAGAACTCTTTGGGCTGGCACGTGAAGGGCTGAAGGGCTGGAGGGCAAGAAAGGAAATGAAAAGAAAAGAAAAGAAAAGGAGGTAGGGTAGGGTTGAGAGATTAATTTCTTTTGAGGGGGGCTCTCTTGGGTGGTGCGGCGGCAAGAAGCAAAGACAGCAGCTGCTGCTGCTGTGTTGGAGGAGCTCCTACGGCCATCTTCCATCTCTCTCTCTCCTCTTGATTATTTAATGTTGTTTTGTTGAGTTATTATTTATGTTTTATTGTCATTTTCCATGGATATTTTAAAGTATTGTTTGGATTATTTATTAATTGAGTATTCATATTTTAAGTTATTGTTGGGTTTATCACTCTCTCTCTCTCATCTTGTTTATTATTTTTAATGGTGGTTTTAATACATTGTTTGACTAGTTTTAATGTTGGATTGAATATTTTTCTTTACTATATTATTTGAGTGGTTTATTAGATTAATCAATGTCTTGTCTTTTATTTTTGTTATTTTGAATGCTTTTAAGGTTGAATTAATTTGTTGTTTTAATTTAGTATACATTTAGTCTAGTGATTGGAATGATTTTAGGTTAGATTAATTAGTTTTCTTTTAGTTTTAGTATACATCTAGTTTATTGTTCTTTTGAGTTGTTGTCTTTTATTTTATTATTGCAAAGATTTATTGTGGAAGTAATTTGACCCATAAATTTTGGATTGCAAGCTTGTGGGGCTAAGTTTCATAACTTGGGTTGTGGGTTAATGTCAGTTCTTTTCCATGATTTATTGATTTCCCTTTGAGATCTATTGTTAGGTTTATTTTAATTTATTTAGTTGAACTTTATTTATTGTCTAGCTTAGTCTATGTTCATTTAGTTGAGTCATTGTTAGGATCGGTTTATGTCTAGATATCGTAGGATCTATCTCTTTTGTCTAAGTCACTGTTGTGTAGAGTCGGTTCATTATCCTTAGGTCATTGTTGAAGTTTGATTTTAGTTATCTTTGTTTTGTTATTTGAATGTTTAATTGGTGAGTTGTTTGGTTGGTTTTATGCGTGTTAGGTTCATAGTTTAAGTTTTGCGTCATTTTGATTCCATCACAAATTCTCCAAAAACCCAAAATTTCGAATCTGAATCATGTTCAGTAAATTGTTTTCTTATTTTCTTCTCCTATTTCACGCTAGTTTAAAACTAATCTGCATTCCCCGTGGAGACTATCTTGCCTATTTGGGCTTAATTATTACACGACGTAGCTCCTATACTTGAGATAGCCTTAGTGCTACTCATTTTTAGAAGTGAGTCATGAGACACCTTTTTTTTTTTAAGATTGTCCATGGTACGAGTTCTTCCAAGAGTAGCTTCCCAAGTGAAAAAGGCAACCTTTGAATGGGCTTCCGTTTTCCAAATCATCTTCCAAGGGAAGTTGGTGCTACTCTCAATCGAGGAACAAAGGAATTTGTAGAAAGAGCTGACAATGAAGTTCTCATCTTTGCTCAAAACCTATTTGGGCTTATCTCAATTAGCCTGACAATGAGTTTTATAAAGGCTGCTGAAAAAGTCTATAAAAGTATCAAGTTCCCAATTGAAAGCATTCCTATTCATAGGAATATCCCAAACAATGCCTTGACTAGTGAGTCCCATGTGTTTGCAAATAAGGGCATCTTTGTCATATGCAAATCTGAAGATGGAATGGAAAGAGGATCTAAGTTGGGACTTGCCACACCAAATGACATGTCAAAAGAACACATCCTCTCCATTGCCCACTTGGAAGTAGAAGAGAACAAAGAAAATCTCCCATCCTTTTCTAATATATCTCCAAACACCCATACTGTGAGCTTCCTTTGAAACTTTTGAGGTCCAACCATTGTGATAGAGGCCATACTTGACAGCAATAACATCCCTCCAAAAGTAATTTTTCTCTATCATGAATCTCCAAAGTCATTTCCCCAAAAATACCTTATTAAAGATAATAAGAGATTTGAGGCCAAGGCCGCCCTTTTGTAAAGGTTGTTTAACCACTCCCCATTTAACAAGATGATCCCTAAGGAATCTTATTTGGATGCTCTCCAATCTCTTTGCAATTGGGCAAGGGACAAGGAAAAGAGATGAAATAAATCAGGAGGTTGGACAGAGTACTCTTTAATTAGAGTGAGTCTGCCACCTTTTGACAAAAAGTTCCTTTTCCAACTAACGAGTACGAGTTTCTTTTCAAACCTACCAACAATAGGATCCCAAATACCCTTATCCTTAAACTTGGCTCCTAAATGGAGGCCAATAAAGGAAATAGGGAAGGCTCCGAGCTTACAGCCAAGGATAATTGCAAGCGAAGGACCACAATAGCAAGTCCCCATTGAAATGATTTCACTTTTGCCTAGATTCACTTTAAAGCATAAAACCACTTCAAAACCAAGGAGGATGAATCCTAAATTAAGAATTTGCTCCAGCACATTCTCATAAAAATGATAGTATCATTTACAAAAAAGAGACGGGTGACTTTCATAGTCATTGGGCCTTCCAATGCTAAGTCCCTTAAGAAGACTGCCTTAATTTGCGTTAGTTATCATAAGGCTCAGCACTTCCATGACCATGATAAATAAAAGGGAGGAAAGGGGGTCACCTTGTCTCAGACCACGAGACGATCTTTAGAAACCAGAAGGACAGCCGTTTACCAAAACTGAAAAAGATGAGGTTGGGATACACTGAAGAATCCATCTGCACCAAGATTCCCCAAACCCATTCTTCTAAGAATGTACAGCGAAAGCTCCAGTTAACATGGTCAAAAGCTTTCTCCATATCCAGCTTGCACACCACTCTTCTTTACCCACCCTTCATGCGGACATCAACAACTTCATCGGCAATGAGAGTAGCATTGATGATTTGTCTACTTGCAATGAAGTCGTGCCGGTGCTTTCCGACAACTTCCAAAATTGCATGTTTGAGCTTGACTACCAGGACTTTGGATAGGATTTTATAAAGACTACCAATTAAGTTGGTTGGGTGAAGGTCTTTGATGTTGCAAGCCCCTGGGTTCTTAGAAATCAGGGAGATAAAAGTTGAGTTGATGCCAGACACAAAATTGCCAGTCTATGGAAATCTTAAAAAAGACCCAAAGATATCCTCCTTGAAGAAGTCCCAATTCTTTTGGAAGAAAGTCATATTAAAGCCATCAAGACCGGGGGTTTATCCCCATTGCAACTCTTAACGGCTCAAACAATTTCCTCTTCCTCAAAAGGCCCTTCAAGCCACCGTGTTGTAAAGAGGCTTAGGTTTCTAAACATAATAATATCAATTGTTAATCTCCATGACACTGGTTTGGTGTACAAGGCTTTGAAAAAGTTGCAAATGCCATTCTTGACTTCCCCCTCATCCACCAACATCTCTCCCTCCACTTCTAGTTCGATAATTATATTAAATCTACAATGCACATTAGCTGCACGATGGAAAAAACTGGTATTTCTAATCCCCTCCTTCAACTAAAGAGCTCTAGATTTTTGCCTGCAAGCCATTTCTTCTAAAGTGATGACATGGGCAAGATTTTTTTTTTTAGGCCAATCCTTATGAACATGTCTTCAGCATGGAGAGCCTCATTGATTCCTTGTCATCCAGCACCTTAATGCTGTCAAGAAAATTCTTTTTTTTCTTGTAGTGATGTTGCCAAAAATATTTCTGGCCTTCCCTTCAATTTCCAGCTCAAGCCACCATTTCTTGACTTGTTCATCAAACCCTTCATGTTTAAACCACATGGTATGGTCTCAAAACGGAGCATAACTTAAACCAGCCTTTTGAGTTGGAACCCTCCAGAATGGCTATGACCCTCCAGCCTCCTTCATTAATTTCAGTAAGGGCTAAGAACTTACCAAAACAATTCTCTTTAAGTTGAAGCAGCAAATACTTCTCCTTCGACCTCCAGCGTCAAAACTAAGAGGAAGGCCTAACACTAAGTGAGCTCCAGAAATCATCTAGGGTAGCCAAGAGCCATTTGTTTTCACCCACATCAAGAAAGATGTAGAACCACCTACCTTTGCGATTTTCAGCAACCCTGAGTAGGTCAACCTTCTCACTATATAGAGCACGGTCGAAGGAGTTCCTTTCATTGAAGATGGACAACCTACCATCTCGATGCATGGCAGAGAAAAAGGAGCTGAAGGAGGCTGCAAGACAAGGAGAAAAGCTCAAGGCTGGGAGAGAGGTTTGTGGTAGAGGAAAGGATTGCGGGTCACTCTTTAAGGCACTGATGAAAGGCTGTGAAGCTTCCAAGGATCAAGGAAGAGAGCTTCAAGGAGGATGGAGGAGTCACGAGTGGCTTTAGGGCTCTGACAAAACTTATCCTCGAGGCTGAGAAGTAGGGCTCCAATAGGGCAAGGAGCTTCAAGCATTGTTTCAAGAGAGCTTCAGGCGTCATTTTGAGAGAAAGATTTTGAAGGACAATGAGAAGAGGGGGCATCAAGCAAAGATGGCTGTGAGGCTTCCATGGTCTTCAAGCGTCATTTACAGAGCATCAATGCGAGTTTCGAACAAGAGAAGCTCCAATATCATATAGATCTATTAGATGACTGGTTATTATAAGTTCCCAAAATTGTATGAGTTCATTCAATTGGTAATCACTAAACCACCTCAACAAATTATATCCACACACACATACGCAGCTACAACATCCAGCCAACAAATAACCCATATCCTGTTCTAATTTCAAAAAATATTTATCAAACCAGATATGAAAGAATTGTACCAGATCCTTAGACTCAGGCTCAAGCAATTCTCTCTTCACCCTGCTTGGAAAAGGCTTTCTGAGGGGAAGAAAAATTACATCAGCATACTTGAGAGATGGGGAAACAAGAAAAACTGCACAAGGGGGAGGGGGGAGTACCGATCATCGTTGACCTCCATATCAGAATCTGGATCCCATCTTTCATCTCCATCCTCTTGATCTTCATCTGCCTGAATGTTGAAAAAATAAGATGTGAAGTCATTTTTTGTGTTTGACTAATTGAATTAAGGATTTAAGGAAGATATATCTACTATGCTTTTCAAGTTGGCTTCTGAATTTTATGGCCTGGAATTTCAAAACAAGAATTTATGGTAAGTTTTGATATGGTAATGAACCCAGCACGCTGAAAAATATCTTGGACTAGTGTACTGTTGACTTAATAGCGAACAAGCAACTAGAATTGATAAGGGAGCAAGTGCAGTTGTAAGTACTGCAAAACATATCTTGGTCTGATCTGTGTATTAATATAAACGTCAGGTGTTTCCAGTGCAAGGCTGCCAACACATGCTACCAGTTGAAGGAATTCCGAAAAAGCAATCACAAATAATAATGTATGCTAATTTGTAATGCTTAAAAGACTGACATTCCACAAAATCAATTACACAGAAACAGAATAAATAACAATCTGCCTCAACTACAGTTCAGTACGTTGGAATGTAAATGGAAGCCGTTGAAAACTGAAATACAGTACAATTATATATGTACACACATTTTTAGGGGTTGTGCTTTGTTATCTATTGTTTGATGCATTTGGTTAGAAAGAAACATGACTGCATGAAGGATGATCTTCTCCCTTTCCATCTCTTATAAGGAAAAGTGTGTTCCTTGCTTCATTTTGTTATTCAGTGGCAAGTGCTCTTGCAGGAATTCATTTAGCTGGTACACAACACAAACTTGAAAAGCTTTGATTTATTGATTATGTTTGCTGTTTTAGTCTTTATTTTTCTTAATTCTTTTGGTGGACTCTTTGTCTTCCTTTACTGTATTTTTCCCTCTTTTCTGAATAATATACTTCTTTTCTATCACTAAAAAAATTATGCATGTACACAGACAGCTGTACTTCGTGACTTTTGACACATGAATATGCTTTTATTTTCGTATCAGGACAAGCCATATATTTATGAATGACTGAATGCTCACAATTGTCAATGATCAAACTGCAGGGTAACCATGACATATGCAAGAAGAAGCTTCCATGGGATTGTACAAAAATTTTTGTACCCTTGCCTTGACAAATTTCCTTTTTTCACCAGGAGGGCCTGGACAAAAATCTGGCCAAATGAATTGAGGTCAAACAAGGATATTCTTTTATCCCTCCATTGACAATTTACATGCCACGAGTGTTATCTTAATTTATTTAAATGTGTGCTGAGGAATTTGGGGAGTGCTCTTTCTTTGTCTAGGTCTAATAGTTGTCTTTCTTCCCAACTAATTTACTCTCTGGTTTTTTCTGCACACATAAAAACTAAAAAGTGCACAGATAAATTTAACAGAATAACTTTTAAAAAATGTGGGCAAATGGTACCATGTGGCCATACCCAGAATTTGGAGTATTTACATGCCAATCACTCCACGCCCATAGATTGTATTTGTACACTCAAATGATGGAAACAAGAACTAAAAAACAACAAATATAAATATATATATATATATATATAACAATATTTCTAACACAGAAGCATACCTCTGGGAGCTCTGTATCAGGTTGTCTCTCTTGAAACTGGACACTTGGTGCATGCCGAAGCTTTGAAAGATTATCAAGCAGTTTTGATCTTATGTCATCTAGTAACTGTCGGGAGTTTTTGTTTTCCATGTTACTAGGAGCAACATGAAGGGTATAGTCTGGACCAAAATACTCATAATACTCATGCTGTGGAACCTTATCATCAACTTCAAGCCCAAGCGCAACACCTGTCTACTCAATATATTACAAAAATAGAGTTAATTCAAGAAGAAAATTGGTGAATCTATTCACTGAAATGAAAAAAAAAAATGTATCAATCAGTAAAATGTATACTGGGAAGGCATGTTAAGATCAACATGATGCTATTATTTGAACCCTGAGTCCTTTCACTGTGGTCTTTTTTGGATTCCAAAAATAAAAATTTCCTTCCCATGTGTAATTACATTCAAGGTTAAAAGAGTGATGCAAGACTAGAAGATCAAATTGGCTTGAAATTTCATATCCACCAAACCATGAGCTCTAGTCTCCATCCAACTACCTCATCCTGTGCATCCACTTACATTTGCATGCAAGTGCAACAACACTTCCAATAATAATAATAATGGCTACATGATGTTCTTTTATTGCCTTCATACTTTGGGTGTATCTTGACACGTTAAAAAAACAAGAATAATAGCAGTGAATGTCCTAAGTTTTTATTACTGTTTCACATTTCGTGTATGCATCTGAGCACATTTGACTTATGTGCCATAACACCCATTATTCTTCCCTTACTTTTGAGCTGGGAGGGAAAGGGAGAAGGGGTAAGCAATGATTTATTATCTTTCTAAGAGTCAACAAAATTTTACACCATTTCCATAACATTGTTGAAATGACAGCAACAATGGTGGATCATTGGACCATGATGCAATCATAAGGCATTGGACTATGATTAATAATAATATTTCAACTTTACCAACCAAAAAATCCAAAGCTACCCTTGAAATGGAACATGGCATTAAAGATTTCATGGCAGTAATTATGCAGGAAAAAATATTACCTCATAACACCAGCAACGAGCAACATTTCGTATTGTATAGCCACCTCCACCCACCAATAGCAGCGGCACATTAAAAGATCTCATATATCTCACACACTCTGCATGGCCTTTAATAGAAAGATTGAAGCAGCCCAACCTGTCCCCGGACAATGAGTCTGCACCGCACTGTAAGACCACAGCACCAGGCCTGAAAACTTCCATGACTTTCCCAATTATTGGCTTAAATAAGGACTGGTAACTCTCGTCATCAATTCCATCATCTAGAGGAACATTGAGGGAGTAATATTTCCCTTTACCATATCCAATATCACGTACATCACCTGTACCAGGGAAATAATCCCCAAACTTATGAAAGGAAACAGTCATGACTCTATCAGTTGTGTAAAATGCCTCCTCCACACCATCACCGTGGTGGATGTCAATGTCCACATATAAAACGCGCTGCCATGTCAAAATGAATACACAAAATAAAATGATAGAATCAAAGAGTGAAGCAATACAATACTTAATGCACAAATAAAAAATATGAAGTTTGTAACAAGCTAGACAAAGGAAGTAAAGATGAACTTTGGGCTAGAGCTGCAGGACAGAACTCATGTCCCCCAACAACAAATGTGATATAAGGCACTGTTTATGATAATGTTGATTCCAAGAGCTTTTTTGATGAAAAGAGGAAGGTTATCGAGGTGAAGGAAAAAGATACTAGGAGATTAACAAGCAGAATAAGTCGTCCTCATAGGAGAGGAGGGCGGGCCCGGCAGAGGAAACAAAATAGAAGAATAAAATCAAAAAATGCAAAACATTGGCATAGGAAAACTTTCCAGTCATGCTGAAAATCCAAAGGAATGCACTATTTCAAATGCTCTATAAACATAAACCCACAAGGAACCAAGAAAATCAACTGTAATTCAAGGAAAGTGCAAGGAAAGAAATTGACCATTTGGCCCTTGTCCCTTACAAAAACCAAACAATCCTCTCCAACCAGATGCGCCAAACCATAGCAATATACACACAATTCAAATCCCCTTAGCTTCCTCACCTCTCCCAAACCTTTTAAGATAAAAGCGAAAATGTATCCAACAAGAAAGATCCAAAACAAACCCACAGGTCTCCAAAAAGGCCAAAAAAGTGCCAACAGTGATTTTATCATGCAATTTAATTAAGCGCACATGCAAAAAAAAAATTATAAATTCTAAGAAAAAGAACAAAGCTTTTTCAAGCACTTAAAACTGAACTCTGCAGTATCGAAGATATCAACTTTTAGAGTTCTAATATGGTTTTACAATATTGTGAGACAACACGTGCATCAGCTGGACAATAAGTCCAATGACATTTAGGAGTGGTGCTTCGAGCAGACAAACTCAGTGAATATCAAGTCTCAATGGATCAATTAGCAATTTTGAGTTGCATTACATACAAAATAACATGAAAATCCGCACACATAAGACACAAAGAATATACATCCACATAAAGATTACAGAAACCAAGTGGCTTTGGCAGTTTCCTTTAGAGGCCTCTTCCTTGCAGCATAAAGTTATAAAAAGTAAATTTGGACTTGATGAGAATGGGTGGCTACCAATTCAGGTCTTAGATGTTCTTCGGAAAGTCTATAGAAGGTCATCTCTCAGATTTATTCCTTCTTTATTCCCCATACTAAACTTCTATAGGGTAGGGGCTACAACATTTGGTTTTGGAAAGACCTATGGTTGGGGAATGTTGTTTTGTCCACCTCTTTTCCTTGCCTATTTCGCTTAAGCTCAGGGTAGGATCAATTTATTTCTTCTTTCATTGTGGAGCCAAGTGGTCCTTTACCTTCTTGGGATTTCACTTTAGGAGGCCCTAGAATAGAAGGAGATGGAAGAGCTATCCTCCTTGCTAGTCTTTCTGAATAATTGTCGAGTCTCATTAGAAGCTGATAGTTGTTCTTGGTCCTTGAATCCCTTGGGGTTCTATTCCTGCAAGTCTTTTTGGGAGTTTTTTACTAGCTCTAGTTTTTCTTTTCCTCTCTATAAAACTATCTGGAAGGCTAAAGTACCCTCTAAAATCAAAGCTTTTATCTAGCCGGTTGTGCTTAATATGATCAACACCAATAACTTGTTACAGATTAGAAAACCATTAAAGGCTCTATCTCTAGACATATGTGTGCTTTGCTAATTGCTCTGGAACTGCTGAGCATCTTTTCTTACATTGTGATTACACCCAGAGGGTTTGGAACAAGCTATTTAATTATTTTGGGGAATTCTGGGTTGTTCCAAAGACAGTAGAGAAGTTTTTGGCAATTCATTTTGTTGGTTTTGGCAGGAAAAAGGAGGGTAAGAAGTTATGGAATTGGGCCTTATTTTCTGTTTATTGGGGTTTGTTGTTGGAGCAAAACATGCGCATTTTTATTGGGAAGAAGTTGCCTCTTTTACTGGTTTCGGAGAAAATTCAACATTTGACTTCTCTTTCGGGTGTGGGTAATGGAAACTTCAGGTGGATGCGCTTTTCGGATGTTCAGCATGACTGGCTTTCCTTGTTCAAATGATAGGGCCCGCTGATTTTTTCAGTTGTTTCCAATGTTCTTTTTGGTTTGTCATTTCTTTTTTATTTTTCTGGGGTAACCCAGAGTTTTTAAAGGAGATACTGTATTCTCTCCTTCTTGTACATTCCTATTTTATCAATGAAACTCTTTTGCTATCAAAAAAGAGAAATTATGTCATGTTTAAGGAAAATAAGTTTGGATAGATATAGTGCCTGCAAAAATTGATAGTGTTGTTTTCAAAGATGTAACAAATATATTGTTTAGATTTTTTTTTTTTCTTTTTGATAAGTGTATTACCTATATTTCTTATAACAGAATCATAGTTTTATGGAATGTTCTCAAAAATATATTAGGTATTCACACACTCCCTCACAATCATAGCTTTATTGTGGAAAGTTGAAGTTCAACCTTCAATGCCCACAACAATGTCTAGTGGTACAGAAGTTCATTCTGCTAAGTGATAACCAAACTCGACAATACATTAAAGCATTTTAATTCATTTCAGAGAAATGTTCATGTTCACCCTCTTTCTCCCCTACTTTCACTGCTACCGTTCTGGCTTCGTGCATCTAGGACAACTTTGAAAGCCCCACCTTCCCTTGGTTATTGTCGTATTGAAAAGGCCGGTTTGAAATAAGATAATAAAGGTTTAAGGATCTACATTCCAAAAAGAAAGGAAATGTTAAACTTAAATGCTGATAACAGAAAAGAAGAAGAAGAAGAAGATGATGATTACAAGCTTGCTAAAAGCCTGAAATGAAATGAGTAAAATAATTTGACATCATGTATTATTTAGCACAATTCTTAAACATAAAAATAAACAATAACATATAAACATATTTGACTGACCTCATGCTCCTTGAGAAGTTCCAAAATTGCCAGCACAATATCATTAACATAACAGAATCCAGATGCCTCACACTTCTTTGCATGATGTAGCCCACCAGCCCAGTTTATTGCAATATCACACAACCTATGGTTCAACTTCACAGCACCACCAACTGAACCACCAGCATAGGTCTGACAGAAGGAGTAAAGCCCATCAAATACTGGGCAATCTTCACCAACATTGAACCTCTTCAGCTGCCTCAGTTGATCCTGCTGAGTTTCTGGAGTGATGCTCCTCAGAAAGGCCACATAATCATCAGCATGGAACCTGCAAAGATCCCTATCTCTAGCAGGAAAGGGCTTCAGAACCTGCATGTGTTGGAGCAATCCATAGTGGGCTAAAAGAGCATGTGTCATTCGCATCCTGTGCGGCTTCATTGGGTGACCCTGCCCATAATAATAGTTTCCAACCTCTGGATCATAGAAGTATGTTACCTTCCTTTTCATCCCATCAGGACCAGATGGAAGAGAATTGCCTCCTGATTCCATTACTGAACCTAGTTGGGGGTTGTAACCAAGTTAGGAAGAAAGAAATAAATATGAAGTAGGTTATATCATAAAGCAATTTAGCGCAAGTGAAAATCAGGAAGAATTTTATTGGGCCCATTAGCCAAAGAAAGTGCATATAACTATAGAATCCTAATTACCAACAATAAGCCAAATTTACTTTAATAACTTTGAGCCAAAGGGAAGATCTCTCTAAAGGAAAATGCCAAAGCCATTTACCCATTAAGGCAATGTTCTTAGACACCAATCTACCAAGACCCAACCCCCCTGCTCCCCTCCCCTTTTTAGACCTACAAACAATCTCCCATCAAGACAAATGATCCCTTTTCTACCCCACCACAGACCATAAGAAATCCCTTGTTGCTCTCTCAATACTTCTAGCAACCCCTCGAAGAATTCTAAAAATAAACAAAAAATAAAGAGGGATACTAGGAAGATATGCCTGAATGAGGGTGATACACCCACCTAAAGAGAATAAAACACACGGACAACTTTTCCACCACAGGATTCCAAAATCCAACTAACCTAGGATAACACCCAAAGGCACTCCTAGATGAGTCAAAGGCCAATCAAGGGTCTCACAACCAGTTAAAAAGGACAATTCCAAAGATCTAGATTCACTCAAATTATTACAAGCTAACCCACTTTTCCCCAAATTCATTTTCAAACAAGATACCTTCTCAAACAAAAAAGACGCCCTATAATCTTCCAAGAAAAAACAGTAACATCTGCACACGGAGATGGGATACCACCACCTCCTCACTCCCCACCCCAATCCCTCTCACAAATCCTCTATCGACGGCCCTATGAATCAATGTACACAAGACGTCAATTAAAAAGGCAAGAGTGGATCCCTTGCCTAACCCCCCTCAAAGTCGTAAACCATAATTTAGGATCTCCATTAATAATAACTGAAAAAATAGGCATTAGACAAGCATCCTCTCATCTAACACCTCTATCTTTCACCAAACCCTTTCCTCATAAAAAATTTATTAAAGAAAATTCCAACTAACGCATCAAAGCATTTTCTAAAACACATTTGAACACAACTCCGTTCCTCATAAAACCATTGCATTCTCTTATTGGGATGAAATTTACACCCATTTGTCTTTTCCCTGCAAATAACCCCAACCATTCTTGAGTGGCGGTATTTTAACAGTAAAGCAATCGAGCTGACCTTTATGGATTCCCGCAAGCTCAATGACTCCCTTCAGCCATGAGAAGCCCTTCACCTGCCACAGAGTTCTCATTTCTAGAACCTCCTTTGAACATCCACAACTTGTGTACAATGCAAGCTCTCCTCCCTTTCAAGAACCCTCTATACAAAATGTTTAGGCAAATATGCTGCCAATGGTTTTGCGGAAAAATATCCATAATTTCATTAAATTTCTATGAAGTATGCGGATTCAAAAAAGATATACTGCATACTGTTTCCTCAACACCACAAAACAAGCATTCCTATCAACCCAGCTATTGGAAATGCATAAACCCATGTTAACAAAACCAAGATAATTCCAGCAGATCCTTCAACCAACATCCACAATTTCATCATTACTCTTCAAGAAATCAAAAAAAAAAAAAAATGATGCCTCAAACCAACAAACAGTGAAACAAAATAACAAAAACAACCTAAGCTACTTCCAGCGTACAAGAGTTCATAGCATTATCGGAACCAACAAATCTGAAACAAAAGCAATAGGGCAACTACACAATTAAAGCAAAACCATAAACTTCAGAGCACGTAAAAAATCGGAGGATATGTTAATACCAGATCCGTTTTCCGACGAGAAGCTTAAGCCGCAGAGGTCTAGCTAAATGTACAGCTCGGTCAGGTCGAGCTATGGAGCACTTCGTACTCTCTCTCTCTCTCTCTCTCTCGTAGTCTCGTGAAAGTAGGGCTTTCCTCGAGACCGGTGAGTCCTACGGTGCAGCGAGTAACCAACTCAGGGTCCGCAACCCAATTTATTCATCTCTATTACAGTCTCGGCAGTTTCAACTTTCAACTTTAATTTCTTTATTTATTTTTTTCAAAAACACCTTTAATTATCTTTTTTCTTCTTTAATTATCTTTTGAAAAATACCCTTAATTCATAAATTATGTTATAATTACAATAATTATTAAAAATTTAATAAACTGTTTTTTTTTTGTTTTAAAATCTTGAGAAATCTTTATAATTTCTCTTTTCCTCTTACTTCTCCACTGTTTCTAAAAATAATAAATTTAAATTATAGAAGAACAAGGTGCAAATAGCTGAAAGGGGAAACTCATAAACCATGGATTCTCATTCACAAAGCTCAGAAATTACACCTGCTCGACTCTCTTCTTCCATCTCTCTACCTCCCACTATTAAGAAAACTACTTCCTCCAAGATTACAAACCTAGTAGAATATTCGTACATTCCTGATTCTGCACAGATACAGGAAACCTCTATTTCTCTTGTAAATCCTTATAATATTTTCAGAAGAAAAAAGTCTTTAGTCAATCAAGTTCGTACTTTGCTTATTTCTCACAACCGACCACAAGTCAAGGAGTTCGTTCAGACAACCGCATTTGACAAGTGTCTCATTCCAGCCTCATCCAAAGAACAGTATGTCGATCTTGAGCTCGATCAAGATCTCATCAACCAGTGGATTCGAGAAGGCTACACGCATCTTCACTTTGGTGCTGTCAGACTCCTTCTGACACTCCATGGCCGTAAAGGTCTTCCAGTCACCGCCAGGATCACTTTGCTAAATACGACGTATACGCAGTATAAGCATGCAGCAATCGGTACCTCGCTAACCACTCTCCAAGCTGGTAGCGTGTGTCTCACGTTCTTTCCAAACTTCAACATTCCTCTCAGAGACAAGAACCTCAGAAACTGCATGAAGGTTCAACTGCAAATCACTGGCGCTCCACAAATCTCATCAGCCTACATGGCTACTCTGCATCATCAACTGATCTACAGACTCCAAGATCATGCCGTTGATCTTCCTCTACCAGGACAGTCTGAAGATACCATCTTGATCACTGCTGAACGAGAAGATGATGTTCCAACCATTCTACAGATCCCACGACAAATCCCTAGAGAAGAATTGAAAGATCTCATTCCTCTTGAATGGATCTCCAGCTATGAGCAGCTTCATCAACAGTCCTCACCGATCCATCTCTCAGATCCAAAATTCCAAAGACTTCCAGATGGTACGGTAAAGACAGTGTTCAACCCGAAAGATACAGTTTCATCCAGCACACCTCCGGTGTTCCAGTCACTAATGATCAAGCCTGTTACTTTCGAAGACGACATTCCAGTCAGTCATGTTGAAACAGACGGATCTCCCGTCTATACAGACAAGATTGAAGGTCACTTCATATGGGATGTTGATCCCTCCATGTGCGATCCAGACTGCTCTTGCCGCCAAACACAACAAAGAGAAACTAAACCATCCTGCAAACCGTTTTCTCCCTACAGAAAACCTGATGACCCATCCAGCCCATGGATAGGCATCCGACGCCCAGATCCAAAACCAAAACCTTTATGGATCTATGATAGAGCCCTTGAAATTCTTCGAGAAGAAGGTCTCCTTCCTCCTGAAGAACCCGAACCTGAACCTTATCAAACTGAACCCTACCAAACTCCAGTTTCCAAACTACCAGAAACTCAGCCAATTCCCTGTTTCATGGCTTCTCCATATGACAAACAGTTTCCACCCTTGGAGCCCCGATCATACGATTCCAACCTTCATTCTAGACCATTCATCCAACCCTCTGAAGTTCAGCCAGACGGATCAAGGAAACTTCCATCACAAGCTGAACAAGTTCTGAACTGGCAAACCCAGAATACTAGAACACAGAACACGACGCTGACTGCCATTGACAACAAAGTTGACAGACTCATCAACCATGGCGCTCAGATGAATCAACGATTTGATACCCTTGACTCTAGAATTGAAGCATTATATGATGATCTAAAAAGGAGAATTGATGTTCTTAGTTCTGAACTCGGACATTTCATCTCTGAAGGATACTTTGGTTCATTATTCAGTGCTAAAGAAGAAGAAATCAGAAGACTCAGAGAAGAAGTATCACAGATTGAACGAGAATATCGTCCAGCTTCCACACCAACCTACACACCTAAAGCCTTTTCGTATTCTCCATCATATTCCTTCATTCCTCAATCACCACCAACACCATCCTACAGATAGCCTAATTATTCCAAACACTTCAAATCGACTGCAGAAATCCTGAAGAAACATTCTCTTATTCCAGCAGCTCCTGTTGCTCGCAGATCTCCAATTCCAGCAAAACCTTTACCACCTAAACCTATTCATCAACCACCTGAACCTGTTGATCATAAACTTAAAAGCCCATTTGTTTCACCTGATCAGTCTCCATCCTTCCTTGCTGATCCTATTCCTGAAATACCTATTGAAGAAAACAGTGATGTTTCCACTGAAACTGAAACATCATCCTCCTCCTCAGATCAAGAGATTACTGATCTCACCAACATGATGATGGCATCTCCCACGGAACCAGGATCGTCCAGAACTCAAGAATTCCATGACGAGTCCGATACCACAGTTCCTATTGTGGAAGAACCCTCGGAAGCCACCTCGGCTCCTCCTCAATCGGCTCCTCATCATTCAAACAACAACTCATGGTTTTCTTTTGATGGATTACCTCCAACCAAGTGGAGAGACAGAATTGGTGAATTTGGTGCATGGATTGATCTCCAACTCTCAAAGCCCGGGAACACATTACAATCAGTCCTTGTTGAATTTACATCCAGATTCACTGGAACGTTAAGAGATTGGTTTCAAAGCCTTGGTGAATTCAGACAAGTTACATTTATTAATTCCCAGATTCCTTCCTTTGCCTTGGGAACACTCTACAAAGAATTTGTTGGTGATCCAGACATTCATGCCAATGTTGTTCGTCAAGAATATTTTGAAATGAGATGTTGTTCTTTAAAGAATAAGGATCTTGATTTTCATTATCAAAGAATGTCTAAACGGTATTATCTTCTTGGTGGATTTCATAATGAAAATCTCAGACAAGTTTATATTAATTCATTACCAGAAGATATCCAGCCAGACTTACAGAGAAAGATCGCTTCACTCTCTCGACCTCTCAAAGATATCTCCTTAGGAGAAATTCATCAACTGGCACTCACTGCTCTTGAGAAGTTATGTGACACCCATCAACTGTTCTCAAAGATGATCAAGTAGAATCAAAAATTCACGAAGCAATGCAAAAAGCCCTATCTACAGATCAAATGCAAAGAAAAGAATTGCATCTGTAGTCCCAAAAAGAAAAAGCATTTCAAAGACTATGGTTCTGACAAACTTTCCCAAAAAGATCACCAAAAGAAGAAAAGATTCAGATTCTTCAAGAAGAAGAACAGAAGAGGACATGACAAATCTCCAAGATGTTTTATTTGCAAGAAGAAAGGACACTATGCAAAACAATGCCCGATGAACAGGACAAAATCTGCAAAGCTTGCCCAACAGTTACAAAATGAAGAAATTGATGCAAATGCAGAATCCGTTCTCTCATAACAAGAAGAGATGACTGAAGAAACAGTTCTCGTCCTCACTGATTCAGAAGATTCTGATTTAGACATTGATGATCACTCGGACGAATCTCTTCAGATCCAACCAGTTCAACCTATCCTTTTCTCTAAAGATTCTTATATCAGTCCACATGTCCAGATCCAGCTCCTTCCTGAAAAACATGGTAAACCCATTCCTGCTGTTGCATTCATTGATACAGGATCTTATAAGACCATGATCAATCCTAAAGTCTTACCACCAGATTGTTGGTCTTCCCACACTCAGTTTTTTAGAGCTGCTAATGATCAAATCTTTACAACCACTTTGATTTCCAAAAGGAAAATTGGGATTAAACTCCTTCCTAATTGCATCATTTGGACTCAGGTTATCGGTAGTCCACTTCCCCAAAAAGATGTTCTTTTAGGATGGGATGTTTATTGTCTTTCAAAATCCTTAAGGATTCTTCCCACTGGAATTAAGTACAAAAGAGAATTCAAGCCTTTTATCCAGACAAACAAGATTTATTCTCTTTCGTATTCCTGTCCAGATTTTCAGTTTGTTCAAAACAAACTTCTGAAGTTATGTGCTGAAAGTCATGATCAGTTTATTCATGATCATCCACTTTGGAAAAACCCAGATTTCTTCATCCACATTCCTTTCAAGCTCAATGAAGATGTTAGTCCAACTAAAGCTACACATCCGGGAATGTCTCCTTCAGACCTTAAGCTTGCCAGAGAAGAATGTTATTCTTTATTAAGACAAGGTCTCATTGAACCAACCAATTCCTCTTGGGCATGTCAAGCATTCTATGTTGAAAAAAGATCAGAGAAGATCAGAGGAAAAAAGAGATTGGTTATTGATTACAAGCCGTTGAATGTGTTCATCAGGGATGACAAGTTCCCTATTCCAAAAGCAAGAACACAGTTCATCCATCTCGCTGAAGCACAGATATTTTCAAAGTTTGATCTCAAAGGTGCATTTTGGCAACTTGGTATTCACCCAGATGACAGGTACAAGACAGCGTTCTGTATACCGAATGAACAGTTCCAATGGACAGTTTTGCCCTTCGGTTTAAAGATCGCGCTGTCACTATTTCAAAAAGCGATGACTAGGATCTTCAATCCTATTCTGCATAGTACCCTGATCTACATCGATGACATATTATTGTTTTCAAAAAGTCATGCAGATCACGATCAGCTTCTTGAACATTTCCACCAGCTAGCATCACAGTACGGGATCATGTTATCAGAAAAGAAAAGCGTGATTGGACAAAAAGAAATTGATTTTCTGGGGATGAAAATTTCCCACGGAACCATCTGTCCAGGTCCACATCTCGCAGAGCAATTATTGAAGTTTCCAGATGTTAATCTTTCTGTCAAAGAAATTCAACAATTTCTTGGCATAATTAATTATATCAGAGACTTCATTCCGCACGCAAGCCATCACACCAGCTCCCTATCACAGCTGTTGAAAAAGAAGCCTCCGCCATGGGGCCCTGATCAGACAAATGCTGTCAAACATTTGAAAAAAGCTGCCAAGGATCCACCGCCTCTGACTATTCCATCTACCGGCAATCTTATCCTCCAGTCAGACGCAAGTGATCATTATTGGGGTGCACTGTTACTTGAAGATAAGGACAACAGAAGAGCCTACTGTGGACACGCAAGCGGAGAATTCAAAGATTTGCAGAAACATTATCACACCGTATTCGAGGAGATAATTGCGATGAAAAATGGAATCCAAAAGTTTGACTTTTATGTCAGATCGAAGCACTTCACTATTGAAATGGACAACTCATCTTTTCCGAAGATGCTTGAATTCCACAACAAGATTCTCCCTGATCCGCAGATACTCAGACTGAAAGACTGGTTTTCCCGATATGACTTCTCCGTGAAGCATATAAAAGGCGATCATAATGTTCTCGCAGACATGTTATCTCGCCCCAGGAAACAGCCTTCCTTATAACCAGTTACTAAGCCATACCACTGATACTCATGGCTTCGTCCTCATCCTCTCCTCCTGATATCCTCTACCTCAGTGCCTCTACTTATATACACTTCCCTCCAGATATGGAACCTGACCTCACTAATCCAGATAAAATCAAATCTTGTGCCAGAATCTTCTATTACCACTATGCCAAGACCATAGGCCATTACCCTACCTTTCCAGCCTACCCATTCCTTAATCCCTACATCATCAACCCATCAGCCTTCAATACATATGTATTATGGTATCTCTGGTATATTTCTGTTTTGCAGGTACATGCTGTATTCTTCCCGCTACAAGAGACGTATGCCCATCTTCATGATCCAGCCAACCAGAAATCACTGTTCTGGACCTTCCTCCAATTGTTCGATCCACTATCCACATGGAGAAGGAAGCTGACCACTCTCATGGGAAACCACAACCTCTGGAAGATGGACCCAGCGGAAGCAGAAGCCGTACATAGTATTTTCATACTCCATCGACCGTATTTCTACAATCCTACCAGAAAGCTGTTATGGTCCCAGAATCAAGCTTATGAATGGGATACTCTGTACCACCTTTCTACCTGGCCAAGATATAAGTTCCCACTGCTGAACCACCTCTGTGAAGTGAATGACCTGATGTCCTGCTCCGAGCTCGTCGTACTCGTCCCAGATGAGATTCCTGCTCCAAAACCACCAGACCCTCCTGATGATCCAATGGACACAGATGATGAAGACAACCCATACAAGAAAATGACGTTCTACCATCCGATTCATGGACAGATAACGGATGAAGACTACGTCAACCTGAATCTCTCACCATTGTGCAGAAGTCCAAAATGACAGGCTACGTTCGTGTCTACTTTATGTATTATTAAAGTCCACATTGGTGGTTTAACCCAAAATCCTGATGCAACAAAAATAAATTGTTAGTCTCAAGGTTTCATTCACTCACTTTGTTTTAATGATAACAAATTATTATGAATTAATAGTTTTGTGCTTAAATTGTTTTCTATATGATTAAAGTCATTGAAATTGGAGAAAATGAAAAGAACTGAGAAAATTCATTTGAAGACTTTAATTGATTTATTTATATTATTTTTCTCTCATTTGTAATGTACTTCAATTTGTAAAACTATGAGAAAATATAAGCCACTATGCTAATGAACCTAAACTAGAGAAAGGAGAACAAAAAGTAGATTGAACTCGGCCTTGTGCCAGGAGGTAGTTGACTGGCCCCTAAAGGCGGTCAACTGGTTTGGCAAGTTTTGTCTACAACAGTCTTCCATTGTCTTTACAACAACAATAAGACCAAGTCTTAAGTCTTACTAGGTGAGGTCAGCTATATGAATCATTTTCCGTCAATTTATACAGTCTTCTATTGTCTCTAGCAACTAATAAGTGGTTGACCTGTCTAAAAGTCAAAAAGACTCCAATTGGCATAAAAGGACTAGTTTTCATCCAAACTCTATATAGATGTCCGTCTAAGTCTTCAAAACGTAAGAGAACATACACACTAAATATCTAAGTACTTTAACCTCAATTCTCTCTCAATCTCTCTATATGTTTTATTTGCTTACATTTGAGAGAAAAACTCTTGAACTTTCATTTGTTTATTGTTTGAGATTTTCTTATGTGAGCATCAAAGCATAAATCGTTTATTGTGAGGAGCTTTTCTTTTGTAAGCTTTAGTATTTTGGTTTCCTTGTCTCCGTAGAAAACAAGGACTATATTTGGTTGTCTTGTCTTTGAAAAATAATGGGTGTATCAATTCCTTAACCTCTATTAAAACAAGTGAGTTAGTGAAACCTTAAAACAATTGGTCTTGAAAGAGTGGATGAGCCAATTGCCAACCACTATAAAAGAATTTGCATAATTTCCCTTTCCTTTTCTCTTTAAATTGCTTTTCATATTTGTGTGTTACTTGTTTTCTTAATTTGCTTTAAATTTTGTATCGAGCAATCTTAATTTTACTAAACTCAATTCACTCTCTCCACCTCTTGGGTTGTCACTTGGGCTACAATAGATGTCTCAAATAGATTAAACTTTAAATTTAATATTTTAGATCAATATTTTTGTTTAGATATAACTAATTTTAGTTGAACTCGGGCTATCACCAATGATTCATTTCTTGAGTTTCTTTGGGAACGTCTAGAGATCAAATTCCCTTGTCAAGATCCCCTAGGTTTTAGGTGTATATAGTTTCCTATGGGAGCCATGGCTAGGATGCCCTAATCTTCCTTAACTTTAAAATAATATATATATATATATATATATATATATATAATTTTAGTAAGTTGTATATTAATATTATAGTTATCTTGTACATGGTATGCGTATGCTGTAACAACCCCGACCTGCCACATGGGCCTGGAGTGCTACTTTAGTGACAGCCGTGTACCTAATACCTTATTCATCATATATAAAGCACATATACGCAGCAAAGATAAAATATAAAATCCTCAAATTACATTCTCAGAGTTCTATCTATTGTTATACACAACTATATCCATTTCCAAATGATTACATACCATAAAACTAAACAAAAATAAGATTCCTATCTATTTACTACCTACATCAATTTACACCTCTGGCCCGCTAGACCCGATCTCTAGGATTTCTTAAAAACATAGTTTGTAAAATAGGGGTGAGGCACAACTCAGTAAGGGAAAGATTAAGTTAATGTCAGTGTGTGGCCAGCATACATTTAGTGTACAAAAAATAATCAGTTCACTAAGTAGATAAACACATTTATGAAAACATTAATATTTTACACTCACACACACAATTAGCCGAGGATAGGGAAGATTACCCGCCCATACAAGTAGTTTCCCTCTACTCTAATACCATTACTGCTACTAGGGCACTCGCCTTTCTCAGCAAGCCTTCAAAATTATCTCATTAATTATTTGTATTCACATAAATTAACATATATGCATATAAGATACTCATTGTGAGAAACAGGCCATTTACTTCCCCCATGGCACGGGTTGTGCGACCCGAAGGCTGGACTAATGTTCAGGGAGATCCACTCAAACAATAGTCATCTATATTCTCTGCTAACATACTCCGCGGGTATACGCAGCTCCAATTGCTTGTCTGATTGCCCTCACCCAAGGGGTACATTCACCTCACGTAAGCAAATTGGATAAGGCCACCCTACACCTCTCAGCACAAGTGTGGACGCACACGACCATATAACAAATCTCTAGCAATGGTACCGTGCTCACAATACACTAGTCCCCAGGGTTCCTAAAGCATATCATGCAATTTAGATAATAGAAAACACCATTTAAAACATCATTTCACATGTCTTTCTTGTTATTCCAAAAACCTGGCCCCCAACTACAAAATACAACCCAGCGTATAGTCATCAATTAAAACTCGGTCCTCGGCCATAAATACAATCTGGCACATACTGCTAATTAAAACTCGGCCCTCGGCCGTCAAATAATAATCTTGGCCCTTGGCCAATCAAACAATACCCCGCCACTGGCCATTATTTCAAACTCCTGCATTTCATAAACAGTTCCAGTATTTTCACAAGCGTTTCCAGTATTTCTTAAACAATTCAGTATTTCAACATCCCAAATCCAGACATACAATAATCCATACCAATTAAATCATTTGTCACACGATTTTTCATATTTTAACATATTCATATAAACAAACAAATTTTCCACCGTTCATTTTATTCAAAAATATCATACCATATATCCTAAATTTTTAAAATCCATTTCGAATGGTTGATTTTCAAAATAACCTTTAAATTCTCCAATAAATAAATAAATAAATATATTTATATAAACATAACAATTAAATTGATTCAAATTTCATAAAATTACTGATTTAACTTAATCCCCTTACCTGATTCCTAAAAAGCCCGCTAACACCCTGGCCTATGCCCCACAGCGTTCAAAATCCCTACAACCCTAAAATTCAAATTTCACTACATTACTCATCATAATCCCTAAAATAATTTCCCCTAAAATTCCCCTAGACTCTGAATACCCTAAATAGCTTAATAAAGCCTAAATTATTAAACTTACCCCCAATTTAAGATTGGTAACCCGGAGCTCCAATTCAAAAACTCGATCCGGCTAGATTGTAAAGAATCTCCCCACAAATCTCCTGACAATTTTTGTTCATTAATTGGGCTTATAGTTTAAGAGAAATTGAGATAAGTTTAAAAATTGGTCTTACCCTAGGAGATATGCCTACGCCGCTCCCACGACAAATCCGCTCCAGTAGAAGTGTCGATGGCGGCGAATAGAGCCCAACGGTATTTTCGGATTTCCGATCGGTTGAATGTCGGAAACGAGATTGAGGAGAGTGGAAGAGAGGAGACGAGGAGACGAAGGGGAGGCACCTCTGCTTTCTTCCGCCCGAAGGATCCTGAGATCCTTCAGGATATTATATATATATATATATATATATTTATATTTATATTTATATCATTATAATATTATATTATTATATTATATTATTTAATTAATATTTATTATTTATTTATTTATTTTTTAAAATTTTAATTTAATTTAAAAAAATTTAATAATAATTTTTTTTTATCACTACATATGTTTTGTGAATTTCATAAATATAAATAACTTTTAGATAATTAAGAACAATGATAATGTGACAAAATATGAAAATTGTGTATTTTTATAATTATTTATAAATTTTGTAATTTATTTATCATGTTAAAGGTTTATTTAAAGCATAACATGCAAAAGAAGATGAGCTTTTTCGGAATAATAAAAATAATTGAAATTTGTTATAATTTTTATTAATAGCATATATTAATTTAGTGACAGTTTATTTTATACTTTGATTTATTAACAAACAAATAGTTATTAATCTTACAAATACAAAACATAAAATTCAAAATAGAATAAAGTTTGTCCCTAACTTTCAAGGAAACATGGTTGATAGTGTTCAAATCAAACCTTGTTGGGAATTAACAACAAATTCCCGAAACCTATGAGAAACAAAACAGAGAAAGAATACACGCCAAAGAAAAATCAATCATACACACAGGACAATATTTACTTGGTTCAGCAATTTTGCCTACATCCACGGAGTTGTAGGGATTTCACTATTATCAAGAAGAAAATACAAAGAGTGTGGCTGTACAATACTCTCTCTCTCTCTCTCGCTCTCTTGCGAATTGTGACGGCTCATCAACCCTAATCATCATAATGACGATTTTATATCTTGCATGTTGACCTCATAGGTCACATCTAATTTTGATAATGACAAATACTCAAGTATTTGAAGGCTATCTAGTACATGTGCATGTTTATATTCGCAGATACTTTGATGACACATGAAGTAAGGTATGATGACCCTAAAGATCATTTTATTATAATTCATTATTATTCAATTTTGGTTTGTAATAGTAATTAGGGGAAAAGGTCTGTAATAATTTCTACATGTCATACATGTAGGTAATTGTAAATTCAAAATGATCGTAGACTGACCATAGGGAATCAAATGTCATTAGGGCATCCTTCAGTCGACTAATGTTGGATTTTTTCGGCGTCCTCAAAGACCTTAAAAGGCCTTTAGGTCCATGCACAAGCATATTAGATATCCCCAAAATCACTTAACATATCAGGGGAATTAATTGAAGTGAAAATGAACTTAATATGCAAATTTGTGAGAGGTCGGATGACCGAACCCGTTTTGTTCAAAACACTTCGGGCGCCTAAACGGTTGAGAATTCAATGGGTTGACTTGGTTTTGGGCAACCAAACCAAAAATGAATGCACCATTTACGGGTGACCGAACCCCTGAAGTGACTTTTTCCACCAACTCAGCCAATCGAACATTTACGTTCAAATTCAGCCTCGAGTGACCGAACACATGAGTTCAGCCAACCAAACCTAGACTTAAGCACCTGAACCCTCAAAAGTGGCTTTTTTGACTAAGTTTGTTCGGGCGACCAAACCAAGGTTCAGCCACCCGAAAACTCTCGGGTTGCTTAATTTTTACCGGGGTTAAAATAATTAAACAGGGTTAATTTTCGTGGTTGGGTTTAAAACAATTCTAATTATGACCCCCATGTCCTAAACGGTTATATTTTGGCCCTTGTCTATAAATATGAGTTTATTTGTGAGGATTAAGATGGAATTAAGAAAAATCATTAGCCAAAATTCTCTCAAACTCAAAAATCCTATTTTGCCTATAACACTTCCAAAAACTCTCATACATCCATTCTCTTAATTCATCTTAACTTTGTGAGAGCTTCTTGTTGTGCTAGTGTGTATTATTATTGTTCACTCTCCCATTACTTTGCTTAGTTGATTGGTATTGATTTTGGGGAGTTAAGCAAGGTTTATCCCATAGATTTATTTAATAAATCTCATGTTGGGAAAAACTTAGTAGTTTGAGGATCTTTGCATTGTCGTTGTAAGATTCTTATAACTATATCTTGTTGTGCAAACATTTTTACAAGTTATATTATTCTTTCAAACAACTCTTGAGCATATTCCATTGAAGAAAATATTTTTGAGTTGATTTGAATATTGTTGCAGCATCTTTGAAACTCTGAATCATTATTAAGATTTGATATAACTTGTTTCAAAGAAATAGCTTGATTAGAACATTCTTAAACTTTCTTGCAATCATATCTTGTTGAGTGTGGCTTGCACAAAAATACACATCATTAAGCTTACATTTACCTATATAGTTGATATGCATTTGATTGATTACATTTGGTACATATCTGCTTGACTGAAAAGCATAATCATTGTACCTTGTTATATTGAGAAATTTGTTGTATTCTAGGTGTGGCCTGAGGGGGCGGTAATCCAGTCCGGTAAGGATTGGTTGTTAAAGGTTGAGGTCGGCCCTGTGTTAATTTGACCTGATTGTAAAGGTTGAGGTCAGCTCTATGCTAATTGACTTGGTTGTTTAGGTGCTACTCCACCCGTTAAGTGAGCTTATAATGGTAATCCTTGTACTTATTAGTCAAGGCGGGGACGTAGGCAGTTTGCCAAACCTCAATAACATTTTTGGTGTCATCTCCTTTACTACTTTATTGTGCATGCTTGGTTAAACATCTATGGCAGTTTAAATTCCTCTATATATTTACATTGATTTATTTTGAATGCAATAGATTGCCCTTAGGCCTGTGTAATACTTTTTTTAGTGGATTGACCTAGGGGATAAATTTCTTAAATACTAATTTACCCTCTCCCCTTTTGGGATTGCACCAAGGCTAACACTACGCACAGTAATGGGCTACAAAATGGGCCCAAAAATTTTTTCCGGCAAGTACGACTTGGGCCTAATGACCCAATCCTTCGCTCCATTGACTAAGCCTTAGGATAGAAATCTCTCATTAAAAAAAGGTTGGGTCATCATCTAGATCAAACGCAACTAGGCTCCACAAAGGCCAACAAACCCCACCACTCTCTCCTTCTATTTTCTTTTAGATCAAACACAAATTCTACACCATGGAAAAGCTTCTTGAAGCACCACTAAAGATACTATTAAATAATAGCATGTTTTATTTCTACTATATATGAATAATAGAATTTACAATCACCCAATTTATTCCCATTTGGCTTTCCAATGTGGCCAATAATAGACTTGCCTTAACTCTAGCTAGAGAAGGAAGGCAAGGTCAAGCCCTTGGGACACTAGGACACTAATAGAGAGGCAAAAGAATCAAAACTCTAACATGTACCTCGCAAGTTCGACTTAGTAAGAATTTGTTCAGGCTCGTTCATTATATAAATGAACTATTCTTTTACCCAATTTTGAGGCTCATTTAATGAACAACTCCAACCTAAATATGAACAAGCTTTGCTTGGTTTAACTCGTTAGTGACTTGGTTACGAGCTTGGTTGGACTCATGTAATAGATTTGGATTAGATTCATTTATAAGCTCCTTTAATTCAGTCGAATTAGCAAGGATTGTCTAAGCGTGGGGTTGTAAAACTCAAGCTCAATAACTTAATGTATAAGGCCAATAAGTTGACTTGGTGGGTTGAAAAACCCCTATTGTAGTATTAAGAAGAGCCTTTTTCACCTTTTCCTGACAAAATCCTAAGAGCCTCTTGCCTATTATGATGATAGGTTTAAAAAGAACCAAGTCATTTGTAAGCATCTCGATACCTCAGCTCAATGAAGGATGGTCACTTGTTCATTTGTATAAATGATTGAACAAGTTTGAGTAAGTATATTCAAACTCATTTTGAACTTGGCTCAAGTTCGGGCCCAGTTAAAGTGTTAATAAACAAATTTGAGAATGATAAATCTTGGTTCGATTCGAATTGGTTCTATTGCAGCTATAGATAATGAACACAACACACAAATCAACTCCGTGGAGAACAGGCTAGTTGTTGCATAAGAGGGAAAACGAGCATGCTAGAAAGCCATGAATTTACAAAGCTCTCAATATTTCAAGGATGCCCTCAATATTTTGAGTTGTTGGTTCAATAGTCTAGCCATCTTCATTTTTGATTTACGTTGAATACTTTAGTTAGTTCACTGGCTAAACTACTTTAAATTGTTACAATAGTTGTCATCTTCTTTATTATTAGGAACTTTTTCGTCATATTTTACAAGTCAATTTTGTAACAAAGATACTATACTTTAAGATGGAATAGTAAGGAGACTAACCTATATTTTTCTTTATTTTTCTTAGATTTTTTCTTAGTATAGTAGGTTAGTTCAGTGGTCAAACTGATCTATCTTGGGTAGATCAATTCTATGAGTAAGCTATCTTCTTCTTCATATATCTTACTAAATACAAGTCTTATAAGAGTTGAAAATTATTTATAAAAAATCAAGACCTTTTAAGAAATATAAATAATTTGTGGAGATGGTAGGTGGTAAGATATACATGAACTCATGCCAACCCCTCAAAAGCACAAAGTGCTCCAACATGCAAAGGATTCCTTACAAGATGAAGGCAAGGGTACAGAGAATCATTGAAGGAGGGAGAAACAAGGGAGGTGACCAAACTCAAATTAGAAGTGATAAAAACGGAGAGAAATAAAGAAAAGGAAAGAGAGGGGGTACCAAAATTTAGAGAGAAGGGTTAAATGGTGCAGGGGCATTGTAAATTTGAAGGAGTTACAATTCTATAACATAATCATATGCTTGACATTAAAGAATAACTTTGCAAATGAGACCCCCTATCCCATATCTATACTAATTTCTTAGAGTCCTAACATGTTGGTGATCTATGAAGATAAGAGCAAATTACAATTAAAGAAAAAGATGAGAATACTCCTAACTAACTAGCTAAATAGATAAAGATAAATATTATCTAATCTACTCCTTTTGTAATGACTCAAAAAATATATATACATGATTAATGTAATAGTCCTAAATATATATATATATAATAAAAAAAATTAAATTAAAAATTAAAAATATAATATAATATAATAATATTATATATATATATATATATAATCATCCTTATCAAATCTGAATCTGAGATTCAAATTGATTTCCCCCCTTTTTACGTGTCCCTCTCTCTCTTTAACCCTTAAGAAATCCCTAAAATTAAGAAAATACCCTTCCTCCAATTCTCTAGGAAAGTTCTTAGTTCATTTTTTATAAAAAAAATTCAAATAAGTAATTGAAGGAAAAGTGAGGAAAAAAAATTTAGTGTGGGATGGAGAATTTTTAAACACTTAAAATTCTCACTCTTCCACTCTTTCCCAATTCACTTTAAAAATTCATCTTAAATCGTATTAGAGGAGTAGATTAAGATAAGTAGGTTTGATTATGTCAAGATTTTATAAATATATCTGAGTTAAATTAAGTACGTGAATTTAATTATATCAGTTTTATTTAAATATATACCTGTGTTAAATTAAACTACATATATTTTATCATATCCGCTTTTTATTTAAATATACGTGAGTTAAATTAAAGATTGTGGATTTGATCATACTCACTTTTTATTTAAATATACCTGAGTATATTCTGTTAAAAAAAATTATAAATTTATTTGGGTAATTTATAGCATTATAATAATAATTAGCACGCAAATTGTGCGGCGTGAGCTTATTTTATTGCATAAATGAGTAAGGATGAAGTTTTTAAGATGTTATAACTATTACTTGTTTTATAATGATAATATTTTTATGATACTATTTTATTGTGTAAATTATAATTGTATGTTTTAAAAACTCTGATAGCTCAAATGTTATGAATATTCGGTATCGCAACTTATAGATACTAATGATCATGAGTGCAACCACACTGTTTATATAGTAGTGAGATATGACAGTGGATTTCTCTTGAGTACACACCTGGGTTAGACCACGACTTGATAGGGAAAATCACACTTATTAATGATTATGTTTGATTTAATTTAGTCTATCAACCAGCTAAGTTCAGTTTTCAGACCGTACAACCCAGTCATGCGGGTAAACATGACACTTGTGATGCCCTGATTTTTCAAATTTTTTTATTTAAACGATAATCAATAAATCAATCATCTATCACTTCACAAACTTTGATACCATATCAACATAACACGACCCGAAATAGGGTGCCGGGTAATTAGTCTATCTCATACAAACAAGCCTAACAGCGGAAGTCAATATTTACAAACAATCTAGAATACAAATAACCAAAGTTCTAACTATATAAACTGTAATGACCCGAAAATTTTAATTAATAAAAATAATTAAAGAAGAGAAAAGGGGAAGAAAAAGAAATATTTTAAAGAGTGTCAGCAAGAACTCATCGACGAGCGTTCTACCTTGGCTTGTTGACGAGGGCACATGTCTCATCGATGAGGAGTTATCGAGAAGGGTTTTCATATTACTGAAATTCATTGACGAGTTTACAGTTTCGTCTATGAATGGTGTTCTTGAACTCGTCGATGAGTCCACGCGTCTCGTCAATGAGTCTACGCGTCTTGTCGACGAGTCCATGCATCTCGTCGACGAATCTTTGCCTATAAATAGAGATTCCTTTCATTTTCAGCGAGAGAAATCTGCATGTAGCCTCTCTCTCTCTCTCTTTCTAGAAAAACGGCCCTTTCACCTTCTCTCTATGTTTCTAGCCCCGTTTCTCCTCGGTTCGACGATCAGAAGCTACCACGAGACTCCTGGGAAGATTCTCTACAACATAGGTGGAGCAAAATTTCGATTTGAGAAGTTTGGGAAATATCCCAAAATCAGGGTAAGTGAGTTATTTTGGAATTTTCTTAATAAATATAATTACTTGGAGCCTAGGAAGTGTTAAATGAGTATTTTTATAAGATTTGAGTAAGTTGGGAATTTTTGAATACAGGATCTCGTTTTGTTCGGTTTAGGCAAGAATCTCGAGGAGCAAGCAAGGGGAAATATTTTACAATAGCATTTTTATTAATTTTAAACTGGCTAATTTTGGGTATAAATTCTACATTTTAGGTATAATTTTATGAACCGTGCAAGTATTGAAAATACTGTTTTTGAATATATAATATATTAGGGAAAATTGTGTGGCTTGAAAATAACTTTGAAAATTAAATGGTTTGAGTACTGTGGGATGATGAATTATTGTGATTGTGAATACTGTTTGGGCTACGATTTCTGCTTGGTTGGAAATACTAGTTAGTTGTAGATACTGTTTGATTGTGTATACTGTGGTAGATGTGTGGATGTGTTTGAGTAATTGGATTTGCTTTTGATTTGTGTTGTGGTTCATGTAAATTGCGATATAGCGTTAGCAATGATATGAGGAGGTCGTTATATCGTACCTAATATAACCGTCATATAACGTTGGCAGTGGTATAAGGAGGTCATTATATGGGCGTTTATATTGGGGGGTAAAATATTGGCCGTGGTATGAGGAGTTTTTTTAACCTATTTACCATCAATAGAGTGGTATGTGTTGTAATCTGTGTAATGATTATTCCTGTGTGGACCGTGTAACCTGGGTGATTGATTAGTCCTGTGTGGACCAGTCCTGTTTGGACGTGTATGTTGTGTGTACTAAAGCCCTGTGTGGACGTTACATTTTGTGTGGAAATGGACCTTGTGTGGGTGAGAATGGATAATGTGTATATCCTGTATGGAATGATTGTGATATGTGTGTACATGTGGAACTTTGTGAAATGGTTATTATTGGTTGCGGGTGACTTTAATTACTCAAGTATTTTTGGTAAAGTAAAATTTTCCACTTAAGTAAAATTCTCCACCCGAGGGCTTGCTGAGGAAGGCAAGTACTCTGGTAATAATTTGTTAATACCAAAGTAGAGGGAAGTCACTTGTATGGGCGGGTGACCTTCCCTATTCTTGGAGACTTTACCTGGATACATAATTCGAGGGCTTACTCAGGAAGGTGAGTGCCCTGGTGTTAGCACTAGAGTAGAGGGAATCTACTTGTATGGGCGGGTAGACTTCTCCATTCTCAGGAATTATCAGTAAAAATAATTATGTTTGTGTGTATGTGATTGGGAGACAGAGAAGTTGACAATGGTGTGATTATGAATGCTTTTTCTTGGCTGCTATTGGTAGTGAAATACAACTGTGTGTATATTTTAATAATATATTAAACACTTCAACCACACACTGTTGTAACTTATTTCTTCCTTACCGAGAGGTGTCTCACCCCGTCGATTTATCAATCTTTTCATGAAAATTATTATTAAATTATTAGCAGATTTATGTTCAAAAAGCATGTATTATATCTGAGTATTTTTTAGAAAATGCATATTTGGGAAAAAACTGTTGTTACACTAGAATGTATGTTTTTAGTATAAAATGCCAAAAAATACGATTTCAGAATAGAATGTATGGTTTTATTTAGCATTGTGTGGCATGAATATTATTTTAGGCAAATGGTGTCATGTTAAGGTAATTTTACAGATAAAGTATATTTCAATGATTTTCAGGAATTATGGAATAATGTAGTACCTTATGATTTTAGAATGCATGATAAATAGTATATTTATTTAGATCAATATGTATGAAATGTTTGGCGCAAGGCCGTGATTGATAGCTGGCGCAAGGTCGTGTATTATGTATGACTTCAGCGCAAGGCCATATTTATGAATGATTTTACCGCAAGGCCGCATATATGAAAATAATCGGTGCAAGGCCGCATTTATTTATGTTATTACAGAAAATGCTATCAATCTATTTACGTTAAATAGTATATTATCATGTATTATATGTTATCAGAATCCGGATGATAGTTCAGTTCAGTTTCAGGAGCACGGTACCGTAGCTATACAATTCAGATTATTACAGTTCAGACTTGTGCTAACCGCACCTGCAAGTAGAGGGGGTGGGAGATGGATAGTCGATGTGGCTTTCAGTGTAGAGTTGTAGATGTCCACCTGGCAGTCCAGGCCAGGGTGTGGCGGACCCATCGTACTCATAGACATTTTTGACTCGGCAGTGGTTGGCCAGCCATTGTCGAGTCCCGCCTTCAGGCTGCACAACTCGTCATGGGGGGTAATACATGACATCAGTTAGCTATAAATACTGGGTAAATTTCAGTATTATTGGTTATATCAGACAATTCATAAACAATATGATTTATTGGAATTATGAAATTATATGTTTACTCAGCTATGTTATAATCAATGTTTTCTAGTATATGAAATGTACTGTATATCTATTATAGCATTAAATATTCATGTTGCCACACAACTCTATTTAGTTTATTTTCCCTTACTGAGAGGTGTCTCTGTGACTCTCTGATTTCCATACAATTTTTTTTTTATAATAAATAAATTAATTAAATATTCACACGTCATCCATAACATTCACAAATCGACCACATCAACAACGCTACTACCATTCGTACGACCCGACCTGCATTGGGTATCGGGTAAAAAGTCATTTTATTTATAAAACCTAACAGTGGAAAACAGTGTATTTATATCATTCAGAATACAATACCTAGAGTATCTACATACACACATGTACATCATTATCACAAACTCAAAAACTACTCAACACTAGGGGAATTACACCTCCCCTAGTCCAGAAACTCACCCTGTGTGTCAGGGTCTCAGCTCCCAATGGTCACGGAGCTCTATCGCCTGGTCTATCTCTATCCCTTGAAAAATTTAGATAATTTGGGTAAGACAATCTCAGTAAAAAGGAATAAATTATTTTTAGCGTGTGGCCATATGAGTACAATTATAATACACTTTACTTTTTAAATCATTATTTCACCTGAGAAAATACACTGGCAAAAATATTCTCATAGTCATATAGATATACAACACAAGCTTTTATAAGCTTTAAAACCATTTCTTAAATTCAATGATTTCCAACACATATTTACCCGCGAAATTCCTGAGAATAGGGAAGATTACCCGCCCATATAGGTAGCTTCCCTTTGCCCTAACACGTTATGTAGCCGGGTATGACCACATCTGATACCTATCAGGGCACTCACCTTACTCAGTAAACTCTCAGGCGGAGAGTTTCACTTCGCCTCAAATTATTTATGTCATTAACTTACACAGTTCATTTCTCATATTTAACCTTCTTCATTTCTCAATTTCCATTCCTTCTTTCATTTTTCATTTTAGCCAATTTTATCATTCTTTCACTTTCCGTTTTCATTTTACTTTCTGGCTCATGAGTATCCTTGGTATCAAATACCAACATCGCGCCTGTAACTCATGGCCACCCTGAGGATCTTCTATCCACGCCATGCTTCCCCCCATGGTCAAGGTTGTGCGGCCCAAAGGCTGAATCTAACCGCAGTTGGCCGACCCGGTTAGATCAAAGTATCATATCACATATCGCGTCTGTAGTACGACTTACCGACCTATAACCCTGATCCAAACTCAGGGGGCCTAACAACCCTACAAAATGGCTTAGTCGACTGTCACGCTATACGCTCCAAGAGTCCGTGTGGTTGCACTAACACCACTAGCAACGGTACTGTGCTTAATATCATAATCATCCATCAAGGTTCACTACCACATACCCACAATCATTATGCGGTATTGGCATTTCATCAATCATATTCCAATATATCACATTTTAGTTTAATATAAATATTCTCATCATTTTTCGTGCACATTTCATCATCTTGTAATAACATATATCATATCTCACGTATTTTTCACATTTTCCCAAAATACTCATATCAATAATTTATACAAACTCATTTCAATATTTTCTTAGAAAATACCCATCATTATATTTCACATTTTTCAACACATGTTATGTGCCACACAATTTTTATCTAATATTCATAATATATTAGTTTCAGACTCCAAAGCATCACAAATTAATATTACTCAAATGCCACACAATTTATCTGATATTTGTATCATAATAATTTTCAAGCAAAATACAATATGTTCATTTTCATATTTTAATTCAAATGGTAATTTTAAAAATACTACTATAATTTATTCCACTTACCTAACTTACTGAGAATCTCGTTAGGACCCAAATCCTACGCCCTTGGTGCCCGAAATTCAAATTCTGTAATTTGCATTTTTCCTAGATTAATTAACCTATTTCCCCAAAATAATACCCATCTAACCTTCCCTAGGCTCCATATACCTCAAATTAACATTTAAACTAATATTTAACTCCCCTACTTAATTTTCTGAAATTTGCTTGCGGGTCCCAAAATTACACCCGTGACGCTCACTCGGATCCTAAATTCTGAAATACTATTTCAACTCCAAATGCTCAATGTTTTAACATTTCTAAATTAATCCTAATTAATTAAAAATAAGCCCCTTAATAACCCTTATACCCCAAATTTGGGATTTTGCCCACGACGACCCCACGAGAATTTCGTCTCGCTAGACTTGTAGAGAATCATCCCTAGATTCTCGTGGTGGTGTCCGTTCGTCGATTGGACTTATAATTTGCAAGAAATTAAAGAAAAAGGGAAAATTGGCTTACCCCAGGAGATACGTTTACGTCGCTCCTACCACCGATCCGCTCCGGTAGAAATGACGGTAGTGGAGAATTGAGTCCAGCGATATCTTTCGATTTTCGATCGAGTGAAAATCCACCATGAAATTGAGGAGAGAGGGAGAGAGAGAGAGAGTCTGTGCGCGCAGGAAACAGAAGAAGAAAAGAAGAAGAAGAAGAAGAAGAAGAAAGAACAAAAAAGAAAACCAAAAGTAAAAAAATGAATCTCCAGAAACTTCTAGCTTCAGGAAAATAATAATAATAATAATAATAATAATAATATATTTAATTAATATTAATAATAATATCTTTTATTAATAAAAATAAAAATAAGTTTTAATTATTTTTTTAAATCTGATTAATTATTATTATTATTATTATTATTATTATTATTATTATTATTATTATTATTATTATTATTTTGGGAATCACTCTACAAATCTTATATAGCCCTTTTTGGGGTTATTACAGTCTCACCCCAGCTTAAATAATTTTTAGGAAACCCCAAAAGACTGGAGGATCGAGACTGCCATTGAGTTAGTTGTACTACCTCGCTAGGAGGGTAAGTTTCGAATTAGGATTAGGAGATTTTTGTTGTGAGATCGTAGATATATTTTTGGATGTTTTGGGGATTGTATATAAACACAGTATTATTGTGAATTATAATTAACTCTGGTATTATGCACTATATGGTTTGGTGAATGTAATTTATTTTACTGCTTCTTAGGTTTTCGCTATGTGTGACAGGTGTGTCCCCATGACCTACGGGTTCGGGGCGACTATATTGTATGTGATTTGTTATGTAGTAAGTTAAGCAGGTCGTTACAGTTTGGTATCAGAGCCTAAGATGCTAGATTCTATAGACTCTAGAATGTAGTAGTAATGATACCAGACTATAGGATAAGGGAATTTGAGGTCTTATTTTATAGTCTAGATGCAGGATTTCTGTGATGGTTTGTGCGATTTTCCTAGGGTGAGGATTTTAGGAAAGCCATGGTAAATTATTGTTGGGTTAGGTATCTAGGTTGCAGGATTGAACCTTGAATCCAGATCAGGGGTGAAGAATTAGTTTAAGATGTACATGTTACGATGATAGGGTCCTAAGTTAAGTTTATTATTTTTTAGGATGGACCCTGGAGGCAATAGTGCACATGCCAGTGGTAATGAGGGTGTTGGGCCCTCAGGCGCTGCAGGTGATGATTCAGGTGTAGTACTACGCAGCGTGGCACAACAAATCATGGCTAAAATTGCCAGGAGCTCTAGGGAGCAGGGTGGTCTATTGGCTGGCCACGGTAGCTTGATTGAGAAGTTCATTAAGTTGAATCCTTCGCCTTTCTCAGGAGGAACTGATCCTGTAGTCGCTAAAAACTGGGTACAGGAGATTGAGAAAGTGTTTGCAATGCTATAGTGTATTGAGGAGTTGAGGGTGTTGTTCGCTACATATAAACTGACTGGAGAGGCCGAGAGATGGTGAACGGCAGTGAAACTCCTAGAGCAGTAGAGGACAGTACCTATGGAGATGACATGGGACCAATTTAAGGAGATATTTTTTAACAAATATTTTCCAGCCTCGTCCAGGGAAGTTAAGATTGAGGAGTTCCTGAATCTGAAGCAGGGATAGCAGACAGTCCAGTAGTACGTGGCGAGGTTTATTGAATTATCTCACTTTGCCTCGTACATTATCCCAGATGAGATGAAAAAGGTACGACAATTTGAAAGAGGTCTGAAGAGAGAAATATATAAGCAGATGTTGATACTGAAGTTGCAAAATTTCACTGAATTGGTAGATAGGGTCACTATAGTAGAAATTGAAGAGCGAGAGGAAGAGATCCACGCCATCTGGTTCCCAGAAGGGGTTTAGTTGTGGTTCGTGGAAGAGGGGTGGCTACTACAGAGACCGGAGGCAGAAGACAGGGAATCGTGGTTTTCAGGGTATGCAGCCACTTCTAGCTTGCCTGACTTGTGGGAAGAGGTACTCGGGAGAGTGTCGTGCCGAGCGAGGTATTTGCTACCAGTGTGGCGAGTCAGGACATGTGATGAGAGATTGTTAGGCTTAGATTGGTGTTGCTCCTGCTCTCGCTCCTAAACCTGCTCGAGGAGGCTATCAAGCATCACGTGGATGCTAGCAGAGGAATATGGTTCCATCCAGGATTTTTGCTTTGGCGCGGGGCGAATCTGAGACAGTCAATGATATGGTGACAGGTATGGTTAGTATGTTTTCGTTTAAAGTTATTGCATTATTTGACTTAGGGACCACACACTCGTTTGTGTCTATGAGGTGTATTAAATTATGTGGGGGCGAAAACACAGTTATTAGACGTTGAACTGATAGTGACTACATCGACCGGATCAGTAGTGAGATGTAGTAGGGTGTTTCGTGGTTGTTCAGTTGATATTCATGAGAGAATTTTATCTGCTGATTTGATAGTGCTGGACATGCATAGGTTTGATGTCATATTTGGCATGGATTGGCTAGCAGCTAATTTTACCAGTATAGATTGCCATTCGAGAGAAGTGATATTCAGACCCCTAGGAAGACCGAAATTCATATTTATAGAATCACAAGTACAATCTCTACCTCAGATGGTTTCAGCTATTCAGGTGAGGAAATTGCTCTAGAGTGGTTGTCAGGGATTTGTGAACTTTGTGAAGGAAATATTAGGGAATGAATTGAAGCTCGCTAGTATGCCAGTAGTGAAAGAATTTACAGATGTATTTCCAGATCAATTACGAAGTTTGCCACCAAATCGTGAGGTAGATTTTTCTATTGATCTGCTTCCAAGTACAGTGCCGATCTTTAAAGCACCTTATCGAATGGCACTAGCAGAGTTGGTAGAATTAAAGAATCAGCTATAAGATTTGCTTGATAAGGGTTTTATACGACCTAGTGTATCTCCGTGGGGAGCACCAGTATAATTTGTAAAGAAGAAATACGGGTCCACAAGGATGTGTATAGATAATAGGGAAGTTAACAAAGTGACAATCAAGAACAAGTATCCTCTACCCCGTATAGATGATCTATTTGACCAGCTCCAAGGTACATGAGTGTATTCTAAGATTGACCTAAGATCTGGATACCATCAAGTAAAGGTAAGGGCAGAAGATGTATCGAAGACGACCTTCAGGACTAGGTATGGGCATTACGAGTTTCTTGTTATGCCGTTTGGTCTGACGAATGCTCCTGCAATATTTATGGGTTTGATGAATAAGATCTTCCATCCATATTTAGATCAGTTTGTTGTTGTTTTTATTGATGATGTACTGGTCTATACTGTAACGACCTCAAAATTTTGTCCATTATATATATATATATATATATAATAACCAGTCCTACGCAGCGGAAACATAAATCATAAAACCATTTATATATAAACTGTACAATACCAGATTCCAAAATATACAGACCATACAAAATGCCCCTCAAGTATCATCTATCCCAAAACATACACTACTTTGACAAAAACTCACCCTATAACCAGGGTGATATGGGCTACACTCTATCCGCGAGCCTGATCTGCTCGCCTAGCTGGCTCACCTGAAAAATGGTAAAATAATGGGGTGAGTCGACGCTCAGTAAGTGGAAATATGCTATCACTAGTGTGTAGCAACTAAGTTAAGGATACTTTTAAAAATAATAACTGATCTGCAATATAATAAATCATCTGTAAAACATATCTTTCTTTCACAATTTAAAACATATTGTATCGTCTGTTTTTCTACTATTCATACGGATAATATCATACTATACTCATCATATGCTGTAAAACTGTAAACATATATATATATATATATATATCTATGCTTTTATCCCTGGGACTCTGTACGTCATGATTTGACCCCTCATGACAGGGTTGTGCGGCCCGTAGGCAGGACTCTATCTGGTCGGCCCTCCAGATAAGTCATCATACTCTACACTACCTCAGTCCGGCCAAACTGCATCCTCTCCTAAGCTCGGGACTGGCTACTAAATCGTCAAACCGGCCCCCTCAACCCAGTGTACTGGGGAGCTGCATACTCTCCGAGCACGGTTGACGGTACCCACATACTATCTGAGATATGTGGTTGCACTCTATCTGTATCTAGCAACGGTACCGTTCTTTGTAATCTGTATCTGTCTGTGTACCTTTCCTCAGGGATCTGTTACTATATACATATATACATATATACTCTTTTACTGTTTTCATCATGTTTCCAAAATTACCGTAACGTTGTCTTTATGTACTATATATATACTGTAAAACTGTATACTACATCTGTAGCATCTTGATGCTACCTCTGTATTTCTGTCTGTATATTATGGTAATAGGAAACATGGCATAACAAATTCTGTATAAAGCTGTGGTATAAATACTGATATGAATAATACTGTATGCATGTATCTGTATATATGTGTGTGTATATATATATATATATATATATATATATATATCTGTTTCTTGAACTATTCATATAAAAACTGTATATGCATGTACATTTCTCTGCGAATATAAATCTATCTCTGTATAATCTCATATGCTGGAAAACCATATCAAATGTATATACTATCTATATCTTTGTATTTAGTATAGTATGATGTTTCATAACAACTGTATAAATTCATTCTTCACATGAAAGTCTACTTAGGCCACACAAACATTTATGCTCATTTTCTATAAAAACTGTATAATAGACTAACATAAAAATATGCCTATAAAATCTCTATTAACTTTATTAAAACTCCTAACGTAGCATTTTTCCCTTACCTCAATTTTGAAAAGCCCCTATAAAAATCTAGCTCTATACTCGCAGGATTCCTAACTCAACATCCTGAAAACATAATGTCCTAGAACAAAACATCAGTATTTCCTAGTCTACATCATTTCCTATAACTGACAGGAAGTCAAAAAACCCAATAAAAGACCTTACCCTAAATTTGGGATGAAATCCAACTTCGTTTTCTTGACGATCCGCTCCAGCACTTGTAGAGAATTCCACCAGGAGCATCGTGGTAGCTTTGGATCGTCGATCCGGCGACTAGTGGGGCCGGAAATGAAGAGAGAAGGGAGAGAGAGTCGTAGAGAGAGAGAGGAGAGAGAGGGAGGCACTGGAAGTGAGATAAAATCTTGGATTCCGCATATATATAAACCAGGGGATTTCGTCTACGAGTCCTTCACAAATTTCGTTGACAAGACCCTGTATTTATCGAAGAAATTCAGGCTGCCTCAGAACCCCTCTCGGTATTTTCTCGTCGACGAAATCCTTAAAGCCTTCGTCGATGAAACCCTGTGTTCGTCGACGAAGCTTGGCAGGTTCCTTCTATTTTTGCTTTCATTTCTCTCTCTCTTAATATTTAAATATTATTATTTTTCCGAGTCGTTACATATACGAGGAGCTATAAGGAGCATAAGATACATTTGAGGCAAGTTTTACAGGCGCTTAGGGAAAAGAAATTGTATGCCAAGTTTAGTAAATGTGAGTTCTGGTTCGAGAAAGTTGTGTTTTTGGGGCATGTTATCTCAGAGGACGGAATTTCTGTGGATTCTAGTAAAATTGATGCGGTAGTGAATTGGGCTAGACCAAGAAACGTCCAGGAGATCAGGAGTTTCTTGGGGTTAGCTGGTTATACCATTGTTTTGTTGAGGGATTCTAAGCGCTATCAGGGCCTCTAACATAACTAATTAGGAAAAACATCATATTTGAATGGGACAATAGCCGTGAGCAGAGTTTTCAAGAATTGAAGCAAAGACTAGTCACAACACCAGTACTGGTCATCCCGTCAAGGGGTGAAGGTTATGTTATCTACAGTGATGCGTCCTTGAAGGGACTTGGCTGTGTATTGATGCAGTATGGTAGAGTGGTAGCGTATGCTTCTAGGCAATTGAAAGAGTATGAAAAGAACTACCCTACCCATGATCTTGAATTGGCTGTAGTAGTACATGCATTGAAAATTTGGAGGCATTACCTGTATGGCGAGCGATGTGAAATTTTCTCCGACCATAAGAGTTTAAAGTACTTTTTTCACTCAGAAGGAATTGAATATGAGACAGAAAAGGTGGTTGGAGCTGATTAAAGATTTCGATTGTACCATCAGTTATCACCCAGGGAAAGCAAACATGGTAGCTGATGCACTGAGTAGGAAGTCTGTGGGGTCAGTGTTGGCAGCTATGTAGATTTAGTATCCGATTATAATGGATCTAAAGAGACTCGACATAGAATTGGTCGACAGTGAACCTCAAGCATGTATTGCTAGTTTAGTGGTGCAACCTACTCTGCAGGAAAGGATTAAAGCTGCACAAAAGGAAGATCCAGAATTAGCAGAGGTGATTGTCAGAGTACAGACTGTTTAGGGAGAGGAATTCTTCATTACTAATGATGGAGCCCTACGGTTTTGTTCCAGATTGTGTGTTCCTATTGATGCTAATATCAGGAAGACCATCCTAGAGGAGGCTCACAGTGTTTGACGTGCCAGCAGGTAAAAGCTGAGCACCAGAGGCCGATAGGTTAGTTGCAGCCGCTATTTCTCCTAGAGTGGAAGTGGGATCATATATCCATGGATTTTTTTTAGGGCTGCCATGGGCATTGTATGGCCATAATGCAATTTGGGTGATTGTAGATCGATTGACTAAGACCGCCAATTTCCTACCTATCAAGATCAGCTATTCCTTTAACCGTTTGGGGAAAATTTATATTCAGGAGATAGTCCATTCTCATGAAGTGCTAGTATTTATAGTGTCAAATCGAGACCCGTGTTTCACGTCACGTTTTTGGAGAAACTTGTAGGAAGCTTTAGGGTCTCGCTTATCTTTTAGCACGACATTCCATCCCCAGTTAGATGGGCAGACTGAGATGACGATACAGATATTAGAAGATATGCTTCGAGCATGCGTGCTAGACTTTGGGAGTAGTTGGACTAAGTTCATGCCACTAGTAGAGTTTGCGTATAATAACAGTTATTAGGCCAGCATTGGTATGACACCGTTTGAGGCACTGTACGATAGGAGATGTCATTCTCCTTTATATTGGGACGAGATGGGTGAGCGGCGAGTTGTGGGACCAAAGTTAGTGCAGCAAGCATACAATATGGTTCGGCTCATCAAAGATAGAATCGGTGCAGCTTAGAGCCGATAGAATAGTTATGCCGATAATCGCCGTAGGAAATTGGAATTTGATATTGGTGACCATGTATTTTTGAAAATAGCTCCGTTAAAAGGGGTTATGAGATTTGGAAGGAAAGGTAAACTTAACCCTATGTTCATTGGTCTGTTTGAGATTCTATAGGAAGTGGGACCGGTTGCCTATAGGTTAGCTTTACCGCCTGTATTATCCAGGATACACGACGTATTTCACATTTCCATGTTGAGGAAATACGTCCCAGACCCTTCTCATGTAATCAATTATGGTGAACTAGAGCTCAGTGATTCACTAGTTTATGAGGAGGTACCAGTACAGATTCTAGATAGAAGAGAACAGGAATTGCGTAATAAGAAGATTCCTCTAGTAAAGGTTTTGTGGAGAAATCATGTAATAGAAGAGGCTTCTTGGGAGCTCGAGAAACAGATAAAATAGAAATACCCGCAATTATTCCAAAAAGTTTAATTAGAACCAGATAAAGTGTAAATAGTTATGCAATGTTTCTTTTGCAGGCACTTGTAGAAATTTAGTTAGTAAGTAATATTTTAGTTTTAGGGGAAATTTTATTTTATATAAGTAATCTCCCAGAACTTGGAATGTAACAACGGTATTCTTCCGTCATAAGTGAGGGTAAGTAATAAAATAAGTAGACTGTTTATTTTTAAAGGAAGGATGAATCATATGAATAGTAAATTTTGAGGACGAAATTTTATAAGGAGGGGAGAATGTAGAGATCCGATTAATTATCATAATTTAATAATAGGAGGAGGAGAGAAAAGAAGGATTTTAAACAGGGTCTCGTCAACGAGAATACATGAGGGGTTCGTCAACGGGGACGTGTCTCGTCGACGAGAAGATACCGAGAAGATATATCGCAGTTCTGAATTTCATTGACGAGGAGTAAGCATTCATTAACGAACTTCCTTCTTGACCTCGTTGACGAAGTGACGTGGCTCGTCGATGAAGGCCAATGTATAAATAGGCCTAACCTTCATTTTTAGCTGAATTTCACACAAAAATCACTATCTCTCTCTCTCTCTCTCTCTCTCCTCAGTTCGTCTTTTCTCCCTTCTCTCTAAGACCCGTCTCGTCGACGAGAAGATATCAAGAGTGGATTTTTGGAAGTCTGAAATTCGTCGTCGAGGGTGTAGGTTCGTTGACGAACTTTCTACAGGACTCGTCGATGAGATGACGTGGCTCATCGATGAATCTCACAATATAAATAGTGTTAAATGAAGATTTTTACGCATAAAATTCACCGACACACTCTCTCTCTTCTCTTCTATGGCTCCTTCTCCCTTCGATTCCGGCCTCGTTAGTCACCGGATCGACGATCTGAGGCCACCACGATGCTCCTGGGGAAGTTCTCTCCAAGTTTGCTGGAGCGGATCGTTGGTGGGACGAAGTTGAATTTCATCCCAGTTTCAGGGTAATGTCTTTTAAGCAAAATTTGGCTTTCCAGCAGTTGTAGGTAATGATGTAGACATAGAAATAGTGATATTTTGTTCTAGGATATATGGTTTTTAGGGTGATGAGTGGAGAACCCTACGGGTGTAGGACCCAACATAGTAGGGGATTTTTAACAGGAATCAAGTAAGGGAAATATGCTATGCTAGACTGTTTTAGAATGATTTTCAGTATGAAATGTACATTTTTACTAGGTTATTATTCACAGCAGAACTTTATACGGTTTAACAATTATGAATAATATGTTTTACATTACTGTGTGGCTTGAGAATATAGATATAGTATAGAAACATGCTTTATAGTATTTTTCAAAGTTATGTTTTACAAAATATATAAACAGTGGATATGTTTTATAGTAATAACAGAATATCATGATTATACAATTTACAGTACCATGACATACAGTTTTATAGTTCATTTCAGAAATACAGTTGATATAGATACAGTTTATCAGAACGTCATGGTTAATACAATTATTACAGAATCATGGTAAAATAGATAGTTGTATATAGAAATGTATTATATAGTATCAGACCCTGTTGGACATTACAGATACAATTTACAGAGCACGGTACCGTTGCTATATACAGAATAGAGTGCAACCACCTACTTAGATAATACGTGGTAGTAGGTCGATCACATGCCCACGTGTGGACATGCTCCCTATTAGATATGGGTTGAGGAGGGCTAATTAGACTGATGAAGTATAGTGGTTTATCCTGGTCGGCTAGCCAGGATAGATCCCACCTATGAGCTGCACAACCCTGTCATGAGGGGTTAAATCATGACATACAGCTATCCATCTAGGGAAGTTTTCAGCTATTATTATGTATGTACAGTTTCACAGAAACGGGGAATATATGTATATCTATATTAAAGTGTTATGTATAGGAACGTAAAATACAGATATATTAAGCAACATGGGAGAGGTGGTGGTTATATTATTTGTACTATATTTACAGATTTAGTTATACACAATTATATATAAACAAATTTGCCACACACTAGCAATAACATATTTCGTCTTACTGAGCGTCGTCTTATCCCATTACTTTAACATTTTTCAGGTGATCCAAGTAGGCAAGCAGATCAGACTCGCAGATAGAGGGGCTTTAGTAGTGCCCTGCCAGTAGAGTGAGTATTTTTGAGAGTATTTATGTATAGCCATAGCCCAGCTGAGGGTATTTTGGGAAACAGTCATATATGTATATTTTGGGGAACATTTTAGCACTTTGGTATTGTATATTTTCTTGATTGTGTTTATATGAATTTCGCTTCTTGCTGCTTAGGTTGATGGTTTGGTTTAATCTAGTAGGTATCAGAGCATTATAAATTTTACAGTATAAAAAAAAATCGGAATTGGAAAGTAAATAACAGGTCGTTACAGTTTGGTATTAGAGCTTAGGTTGCTAGGTTCTGTAGACTTTAGAATGCAGCGGAAGCAATACCAGAGTATAGGAAAGGATTTGAGGTTTGTTTTGTGGTCTGGGTACAGGATTACCGTGGTGGTTTCTATGTTTTTCCTGGGGTGATGATTTCAGGAAAATCATAGTAAACTATTGTCGGGTCGTGTGTCTCAGTGACAAAACTGGATATTGAGTTAAGGTCAGGTAAGGCAATTAATTTTGAATTGGTATAGGATAGGTCTGTGTAGGGGATAAGGTGCTTAAGTGTGTTTATTGTTTCAGGATGGACCCGGGAAGCAGTGGTACGATGCTGGGGAGGATAAGCCAGGACCTTCTAGCATAGGTGGAAGAGATACAGATGTTATGCTGCGCAGCATCACTCAGCATGTGATGGTTGAGATGGCCAGGAGCTCTGGGGAGTGTGGCTATTCGATCAAGCAGTTTACGCGGATGAAGCCCCCATCCTTTGCTGAAGGAGATGACTCGATTGTAGCTAAGAATTGGGTCCTGGACATCAAAGATACGTTGGTTGTGCTTCCTTGTTTGGATAAGCAGAAGGTAGTGTTTGCAGCATTTAAATTGATAAGGGAGGCGAAGCGCTGGTGGAGATCAGCGCAATTGATAGAGGAGCAGAGACCGATTCCAATACTAGTGACGTGGGATTGATTGAAGGAGCTGTTCTTCGAGCGGTATTTTCCTTTTATCATTCGGAGCGTGAAGACAGCAGAGTTTATGCATATGGTACAGGGGCAGATGACCGTATCCCAGTACGCAGCTCGGTTTATCGAGTCATCACGTTTTGCTCCATATATGGCACCCGATGAAGAGAAAAAGGTAAGGAAGTTTGAAGAGGGACTGAGGTAGAACTTGTTTGAGTAGGTGATTGGCTTTAGAGTTTAGACATTTACGGAGGTTGTAGACAGAGCTGCGATTATTGAGAGTGGTATACAGAGGGGTATAATGGTTCAGAGTCAGACGAAGAGGCCTGCGCCTCAAGGCTTTCAGGCTGGATTCAATAGAGGTCTATGGAGAGGAGGTCACGATAGGGGAGATCAGAGGCAGATGGCAGGACCTCGTGGGAATCAGGGTGCTCCGATTTTCCTGGTATGTCAGACATGCATGAGACGTCATTTGGGGGAGTGCTGAGCAGGGAGAGATGTGTGCTATCGCTGTGGGAGACCCGGCCACATGGCATGTGCATACCCAGGTCTGCCAGACCAGGTCCCAACTCCCAGGCCCTATAGGGGAGGATATCAGGCGCCTTGTGGAGGACAGCAGAGGAATGTGGCCTCGGCGAGGGTTTACACGTTGACGCCCGGCGATGCTGAGCTGCCGCAGATGTGGTGACAGGTACTTTTACTGTTTTATCACATTCTGTTATTATTTTATTTGATTCAGGTGCTACACATTCATTTGTCTCTACATCCTACGTTAAATTATTTGGAAGTGAGATCCAATTATTAGATATGGAATTGTCAGTAGCTACACCATTAAGGTCAGTGATACGGTGTCTGAGAGTGCTCAGAGGTTATCCTATAAAAATTCAGGGGATAGTGCTACCAGCAGACCTAATTGCGTTTGAGATGTGTGGGTTTGATGTAAAACTGGGTATGGATTGGTTGACAACTAATAATGCCAGTTTTGATTATCATTAGAAAGAAGTAGTTTTCAGACCCCCCTGGTGAGAAAGAATTTAGGTTTACTAGTTCACGTGTACATGCGCCGTCGTAGTTGGTATCCACTATACATGCAAGCTGACTACTTCGGGACTGAAGTCGGGGGTTTGTGGCTTTTGTAAAGGAAGCGTCAGAGAATGAATTGAAGCTCGACAGTACCCCGGTCGTACGAGAATTTTCAGATGTTTTTCCAGAGGAGTTACCAGGGTTGCCTCCCGAACGCGATGTGTATTTTCCTATAGATTTGCCTCCAGGGATAGCGCCGATCTCTAAGGTTCCTTATTGTATGACTCCAACTAAATTAGGAGAATTGAAGAATTAGTTGCAAGACTTGCTGAATAGGGGATTTATACGACCCAGTGTATCACCATGGGGAGCTCCAGTGTTGTTTGTAAAGAAGAAAACGGGTCTTTGAGGATGTGTATTAATTACAGGGAAATAAACAAGGTTACTATTAAGAATAAATATCCTCTACCCTGTATATTCGATCTATTTTATCAGCTCCAGGGAACACGAGTGTATTCCAAAATCGAGCTCAGATAAGGTTATCATCAGGTAAAAGTAAAGGTAGAGGACGTTGCAAAGACAACCTTCTAGACCAGGTACGAGCACTATGAATTTCCTATTATACCTTTTGGTCTGACGAATGCCCCTGCAGTGTTCATGGACTTGATGAATAGAGTTTTTCACCAGTATCTAGATCAATTTGTAGTAGTTTTTGTTAATTATATACTGGTGTACTCGAGGAGTTTTGAGGATCATGAGGTGCATTTGAGACAGGTTTTGTAACGACCCAAATTTAAAATGAAATTTAAATAATAAGGAAAGGGAAATGGAAACCGAAAACAGAAGGAGACCGTAGACTTCGTCGACGACATTACATTTCGGAAGAGAAAAACAAAAAGGGGGAGTTTCAGGGCTTCGTCGACGAATCCCTTGTATTCGTTGACGAAGGCTTAAGAGAATTCGTCGACGAACACAGGGCTTCATCGACGAGAAAATACCGAGAGAGGTTCTGAGGCAGCCTGAATTTCGTCGAAGAATATAGGGTCTCGTTGACGAAATTTGTGAAGGACTCATCGACGAAGGTCGGGCTCATCGACGAAATCTTGTTTTATAAGAATGAAAAATCCGGGAGAAATATCATTTTGTACGAAGCCTCTCCCTCTCCTCTCTCTCTCTCTCTCTACGGCTCTCTCTCCCTTCTCTCTATATTTTCGGCCCCACCAGTCGTCAGATCGACAATCCGAAGTCACTATGACGCTCCTAGCGGAGTTCTTTCCAAATCTTCTGGAGCGGATCGTGGGAGAAAGTTAGTTGGAAATCATCCCAAAGTTGAGGTAAGGCTTTTTAAGCCATATTTGGTCTTGCGCTAGTTAGAAGAAATGTTGTGCGCATGAAAATACTGAAGTTTAATACTGGGGGTTTTCAGTTTCGGAGTATTGGTCAGGAAACCCCTCAGGTGTTAAACTTGAATGCTTTTAGGTGAAAACTTTCTACTCAATATGCGGGTTTTTGATAGTTGAGGAAAATATTGTATGCTTAGAAATATTGAACTTTAATTCTGGGATTTTTCATTTTCAGAGTGTTGAGTTAGGAACCCTGCGAGTGCGGGGCAATTTTATTAGGGGCTTTCCAGGGATCAGGTAAGGGGATAAACTAAGTTAGTACTGTTTTGGAAAATGCTTATATATATATATATATAGTTATTATTTGATTTATGGAAAATGTATATGATTATATATATATATATATATATGTCTTATATTTGTAAAATACCGTGAAAATGATCGTATGTTGAATATGTGGAAAATTTACTGTGTGGCATGAGTAAAAATGTTGTGAAATGCTATTTTCTGGGAATGTGGATGATATGGATTTTTATGATGGAAAACCGGCGTACGGGTTGAGATGTTTTACATATATATATATATGTGGATGTGATTTGCCAGCGTACGGGCCGTGCTATGTGATTTGCCAGCGTACGGGCCGTGCTATGTGATTTGCCAGTGTACGGGCCATGCTATGTGGTTTGCCAGCGTACATGTTGTGCTATGTGATTTGTTGGCGTACGGGCTGTACTATGCTAAAATGTGTAATACCGGCGTACGGGCCGATGATTTTCACGGTACACGTATATATATATATATATATATGTAAATGATATGATCAATGTGAAAATGATTGATATGAAATATCTATGTATCACGATTTTAGTATATGTATATGATATTAGAACCTGGTTGGCTTGGTTTAGGCTAGCACTTGCACGGTATCATTGCTATGTGTCCATGGTCCTCGTGATCATGATATCTATGTTAATGTCACTATATGGAGTGGTGTGAGATTGGATGGTCGATGTGGTTATGTTCGAGGAGTGTGCTGTTATCGCCCCTGGTGTACGGACCAGTCTGGGTAGACCCATCGGACCTACAGACTAGACTATCGACTTAGCAGTGGTCGGCCAACCATTGTCAGGTCTCGCCTTCGGGTCACACAACCCAGTCAAGTGGGGGTAATACATGACAACATCCAGCTAACCTACCAGGATTGTTTTATGTTATTATTATTATTATGACATGAGTTAAGATATGTTATGAAAATGCAGTATGTTCTGCCATGTTGATTTATATATGTATATATATATATATATATGTTTTCCCAGATTTGATGAAATAGTACTAAATGTGTTATATATGATATATGTTGAACACGAATTACTTATGTTGCCACACACTAGTATTAGTTTATTTCCCTTACTGAGAGGTGTCTCACCCCTAAATTTTATTAACTTTTCAGGAGCCCCGGATAGGAGATCAGGAAAAGCCCCGCATAATTAGTATTGTTTATCTGCCCACCGCGAAGGGTAAGTTTTTGGTAGGGACAGTTAGGTTTTTGTGGGAATTGTCCCTAAATTCCATTTTTGGGATGTATATATAGAGAGAGTTAGTGTTTATAGTACTCTGGTATGTGTTGGGCACATTATGATGAGATGTATATAATTTTATACTTTCTGCTGTGTAGACTTCTGTTGTATGTTTTGTTATATCCTTGGTACCCACGAGTCCAGGTGGATGGTAACCTGCTGAGCTGGATTGTGGGATATGTAGTATTGATTTTATGAAGTGGATAATATAAAAAAAAAAAATGTGAAAAATGAGCAGGTCGTGACAGGTTCTACAGACACTCAAGGAAAAGAAACTCCCTGCAAAGTTTAGCAACTGTGAGTTCTAGCTTGAGAAAGTTACATTTTTAGGCCATGTGATCTTAGGAGACGGTATTTTAGTGGATCCCAACAAGATTGATGCGGTAGTGAATTGGGTCAGGCCGAAGAACGTGCAGGAAGTCAGAAGTTTCTTGGGACTGACAGGTTATTACCGTCGATTTGTGGAGGGATTTTTAGCCTTGTCAGAACCTCTCACATGTTTGACCAAGAAGAATGCCATATTTGTGTGGGATGAAGAATGCGAGCAGAGTTTCCAGGAACTAAACCAGCGGCTCGTCACTGTACTAGTATTGATGATTCCATCAGGAGGTGATAGGTATGTGATTTATAGTGACGCGTCTTTGAAAGGACTTGGTTGTGTACTGATGCAGCATGGTAGGGTGGTGGCGTATGCGTCCAGGCAGTAGAAAGAATATGAAAAGAACTACCCTACTCACGATCTGGAATTGGCTGCAGTGGTGCACGCACTAAAGATCTGGAGACATTACTTATATGGTGAGAAATGTGAAATATTTTTTGATCACAAGAGCCTAAAGTACTTCTTTACATAAAAAGAATTGAATATGAGCTAGAGGAGATGGTTGGAACTTATCAAGGATTACGACTGCACCGTCAGTTACCACCCCGGTAAAGCAAATGTGGTGGCTGATGCTTTAAGCCGTAAATCAGAAGATATAACACAACTAGCCGCTATAGTTCAGCACCCAATTCAAATGGACTTGGAAAGGCTCGACATGAAATTAGTAGCAGATGATCCTCAGGCATTTATTGCCAGTCTGGTTGTACAACCTACACTTTATTAAAGTATTAAAATTGCTCAGGGGAATGATCTAGAATTGGCAGAAGTGATAGCCAGAATATAGGACGGTCAGGGAGAAGAATTTAGCATTTCTGACGATGGGGCTTTGAGATTTCACACCAGATTGTATGTGCTTGCAAATGATAGCATTAGGAGGACAATTTTAGAGGAGGCACACAGATCTCTATACACTGTTCATCCTGACAGTACGAAAATGTATAGGGATCTGTAGGAGTATTTCAGGTGGAGTGGCATGAAGAAGGAAATAGCAAAATTTGTGCAGCAGTGTTTGACATGCCAGCAGGTTAAGGCTGAGCACCAGAGGCCGGCCGGTTAGTTGCAGCCACTTTTCATTCCCGAATGGAAGTGGGACCATGTATCCATGGATTTTGTTACTAGGTTACTGCCGGCGCCGCATGATCAGAATGTCATTTGGGTTATTGTTGATAGATTGACGAAGACAGCGCACTTTCTGCCCATTAAGGTTAGCTACCCTATGAACAGGTTAGCATAGATTTATATACAGAAGATTGTTTGACCCCATGGAGTGCCGATATCCATAGTCTCGGACCGTGATCCACGTTTTACATTGTGGTTCTAGAGAAGTTTGCAGGAGGCATTGGGGACTCAATTAGCATTCAGCACCGCTTTCCATCCTCAGACGGACGGTCAGACAGAGAGAACGATAAGGTACTTAAGGATATGTTGCGAGCATGTGTATTGGATTTTGGGGGTAGCTGGACTCAGTATATGTCATTGGTGAAATTTGCTTACAACAAAAGTTATTAAGCTAACATAGGCATGGCTCCTTATGAAGCACTATATGGTAGGAAGTGTCGTTCCCCTCTATACTGGAGTGAGATAGATGAGAGGCGAGTTTTGGGGCCAGAAATAATTCAGCAGGCGTACGATAAATTTCGAATCATTCGAGATCGAATTAGTGCAGCACAGAGTCGGTAGAAAAGCTATGTAGATACTCGCCGTCGGGAACTAGAATTTGAAGTGAGTGATCATGTATTTCTGAAAGTAGCACCGCTGAAGGAAATCATGAGGTTTGGGAGGAAGGGTAAGTTGAGCCCTAGGTTCATTGGCCCATTTGAGATACTTGAGAAGATTGAGTCAGTTGCCTATCGGCTAGCTTTACCGCCATCTCTATTCAAGATTCACGACATGTTTCATGTTTCTATGTTAAGGAAATACGTCTCAAATCCTTCCCATATCATTAGTTATGCAGAATTGGAACTCAGTGGTGATTTAGCATACGAAGAAGCTCCAATGCGGATTCTAGATAGAAAAGAACATGTATTGCGCAGCAAAAGGATACTGTTAGTGAAAGTCTTGTAGATGAATCACGCAGTAGAAGAAGCCTCGTGGGAGCTTGAAGATGAGATCAAACGAAAATATCACCACTTGTTTAGTGAATACAGCAGTGATGTATAATTAAGGTAATAGTAAATTTTATGTTGTTCAACACAATGTAATTGCAATATAGTGTATAAGATAGGTAGTATTTTGGTTTTGTACCGAGAGAGGATTTTTGGAAGTCTGAAATTTGTCGACGAGGGTGCAGGTTTGTCGACGAACATTTTACAGGACTCGTTGACGAGAAGATACCGAGAAAGGATATTTGGAAGTCTGAAATTTGTTGACGAGGGTGCACGTTCGTCGATGAACTTTCTACAGGACTCGTCGATGAGATGACGTGGCTCATCGATGAATCTCGTAGTATAAATAGTGTTAAACGAAGATTTTAAGCAGAAAATTCATTGACACTCTCTCTCTCTTCTCTCCTACGGTTCCTCCTCCTTCTCTTTTTGATTTCGACTTTGTTAGTCACCGGATCGACGATCTGAGGCCACCACGACGCTCTTGGGGAAGTTCTTTCCATGTCTGCTGGAGTGGATCGTTGGTTGGACGAAGTTAAAATTCATCCCAGATTCAGGGTAATGTCTTTTAAGAAAAATTTGGCTTTCCAGTAGTTGTAAGTAATGCTGTGGACGTAGAAATAGTGATATTTTGTTCTGAGATATATGATTTTCAGGGTAATGAGTGGAGAACCCTGTAGGTGTAGGACTCATCATAGTTGGGGATTTTTAATAGGAATCAGGTAAGAGAAATATGATATGCTAGCAGTTTTAATTCTCATCATAGTAGGGGATTTTTAGCAGGAATCAGGTAAGAGAAATATGCTATGCTAGCAATTTTAGAATGATTTTCAGTATGAAATGTACATTTTTACCAGATTATTAGAATGATTTTCAGTATGAAATGTACATTTTTACCAGATTATTATTCGTAGCAGAACTTTATACAGTTTAACAATTATGAATAATATGTTTTATATTACTGTGTGACTTGAGAATATAGATATAGTACAGAAACATGCTTTATAGTATTTTTCAGAGTTACGTTTTTAAAAATATACAGACAGTGGATATGTTTTATAGTAATTACAGAATACCATGATTATACAGTTTACAGCACCATGACATACAGTTTTACAGTTCATTTCACAAATACAGTTGATACAGATACAATTTATCACAACGTCATGGTTAATACAGTTATTATAGAATCATGGTAAAATAGATAGTTGTATATAGAGATGTATTATATAGTATCAGACCCTGATGGACATTACAGATACAATTTACAGAGCACGGTACCGTTGCTATATACAGAATAGATACGTGGTAGTAGGTCGATCATATGCCCACGTGTGGACATGCTCCCTATTAGATATGGGTTGAGGAGGGCTAATTAGACTAATGAAGTATAGTGGTTTATCCTGGTCGGTCAGCCAGGATAGATTCCGCCTACTGGCCACACAACCCTGTCATGAGGGGTTAAATCATGACATACAGTTATCCATCTTGGGAAGTTTTCAGCTATTATTATGTATGTATAGTTTCATTGAAACAGGGAATATATGTATATCTATATTAGAAGTATTATGTATAGAAACCTAAAATATAGATATGTTAAGCAACATGGGAAAGGTGGTGGTTATATTATTTGTACTATATTTACAGATCCAGTTATACACGATTATATAGAAACATATCTTCATGGTATTGTAATTCATTTGCCACACACTAGCAATAATATATTTCGTCTTACTGAGCGTCGTCTCATCCCATTACTTTAACATTTTTCAGGTGATCCAAGTAGGCGGACAGATCAAGCTCACAGATAGAGGGGCTTCAATTTTGCCTTGTCCGTAAAGTGAGTATTTTTGGGAGTATTTATGTATAGCCCTAGCCCAGTTAAGGGTATTTTGGGAAACAGTCATATATGCATATCTTGGGGAACATTTTAATACTCTAGTATTGTATATTTTCTTGATTGTGTTTATATGAATCCCACTTCTTGCTGCTTAGGTTGATGGTTTGGTTTAATCTAGTAGGTATCAAAGCATTATAAAATTTACAGTATAAAAAAAAAAGATCGGAACTGGAAAATAAATAGCAGGTCATTATAGGATCATTGGTGGGGCTACCTTGGATTTCATCCCAAATTCAAGGTAAGGTTTTTTATTCGGAATTTGGTTTTTTCATAGTTATAAGAAATGTTGTACACGGAGAAATACTGAAATTTAGTTCTGAGAGATGTTATTTTCAGGATGTTGAACAGGAAACCCTGCGGGTGCAGTACTAAATCTTATAGGAGCTTTTCAGTTGTCAGGTAAGGGAATAAACTAAAGTAGTATTTTTTTCATGAAAATTATTATTAAATCATTAGCAGATTTATGTTCAGAAAACATGTATTATATTTGAGTATTTTTGAGAAAATGTATATTTGGGAAAAAACTGTTGTTACACTAGAATATATGTTTTTAGTATAAAATGCTAGAAAATATGATTTCAGAGTAGAATGTATGGTTTTATTTAGCATTGTGTGGCATGAATAATATTTTACGCAAATGATATCATATTAAGGTAATTTTACAAATAAAGTATATTTTAGTGATTTTCAGGAATTATGGAATAATGCAGTACATTATGATTTTAGAATGGATGATAAATAATATATTTATTCAGATCAATATGTATGAAATGTTCGGTGTAAGGCCATGATTGATAGCCGGCGCAAGGCCGTGTATTATGTAGACTTCGGCGCAAGGCCGTATTTATGAATGATTTCGGTGCAAGGCTACAGATATGAAAGTAATTGGCGCAAGGCCGCATTTATTTATGTTATTACAGAAAATGTTATCAATCTATTTATGCTAAATAGTATATTATCATGCATTATATGTTATCAGAACTCGAATGATAGTTCAGTTCAATTTCAGGAGCACGGTACCCTAGCTATACAATTCAGATTATTACAGTTCAGACTTGTGCTAACCGCACCTACAAGTAGAGGGGGTGGGAGATGGATAGTCGATGTGACTTTCAGTGTAGAGTTGTAGATGTCTACCTGGCAGTTTGGACCAGGGTGTGGTGGACCCATCGTACTTATAGACATTTTTGACTCGATAGTGGTAGGTCAGCAATTGTCGGGTCTTGCCTTCGAGCTGCACAACCCGTCATGGGGGGTAATACATTGCATCAGTTAGCTATACATCTTGGGTAAATTTCAGTATTAATGGTTATATCAGACAATTCATGAATAGTATGATTTATTAGAATTATGAAATTATATGTTTACTCAGCTATGTTATGATCAATGTTTTCTAGTATATGAAATGTACTGTATATCTACTATAGCATTAAATATTCATATTGCCACATAACTGTATTTAATTTATTTTCCCTTACTGAGAGGTGTCTCACCCCAGCTTAAATAATTTTTAGGAAACCCAAAAAGATTAGCGGATCGAGGCTGCTGTTGAGTTAGTTGTACTACCCTACTAGGAGGGTAAGTTTTGAACTAGTATCAGGAGATTTTTGTTGTGGGATCCTAGATATGTTTTTGGATGTTTTGGAGATTGTATATAAACACAGTATTATTGTGGATTGTAGTTAACTCTGATATTATGCACTATATGGTTAGGTGAATGTAATTTATTTTACTGTTGCTTAGGTTTCCGCTGTGTATGACAAGTGTGTCCCCGTAACCCATGGGTTCGAGCTGACTATATTATATGTGATTTATTATGTAGTAAGTTAAGCAGGTCGTCACATCGTAACTATTCCTTGAGCGGGTAACAAAGGCTTCACACAAGATATCATCTGATGTCCATAAAATAGTACCAAGGCTTTGAACATATCTAGGTGGTCAATTAGTTTAGTGGCGCCATTGTAACCCTTTGGTTATTACATCTTGAACTTACTAAGTAACGACTCCACCATGATATCTTGGTTTGAATGGTGGATTAGAACTCTCCACCATGTCATTTTTTCATTGTCTTGCTTGCACTAGAGTTCATTAATTATCTGCTTAAGTTGTTTATTAGTTCTCTCAAATTCTCATTAATAATAAAGCATCACATCTTGGTTATCACACCTTGGTTGTGTTTGCTTAAACTTGTGCCACAACTCACAATTGTTTCTCATTGCTCCAAGGTGATGACTCTTCGTTCCACTATGGTGATTCATTCCTCCTCTCCTTACGGATGTCTCCTAGAAGGTCAGGACCATGAACACATGAACTACTCCATGGTAACCACATCTAATGAATTTTGTCATTGTTTTAGGGTCGACGCACCCTCCATCCAATATCTTTTCCACAAAAGCGAATTCCCTCGTTTAAGAGATACTTAGCAGTTTGGCATTGCACGATCTTAGCATGATCAAATCTTAAATTGCTCTTGGGATGCCAATTTGTTGCCATCGAAATTTGGCATGGTTATTGAATGAAGGATAATGCAAGAAATAAGAATGAAACATGACTTGAAAGGGCAAGAGTTGTCTTTAGGGGTATTTCTCTAACAATGAACAATAGGGTTGCAAAAGCAAAAGAAAGAAAAAAATAAGGCTAGTAAGTGAAAGTAGCTTCATTTGCTTTTAGTGATGCTTATATATAATGAATAAAAAATCCCCAATGTTAGGATTTTGTAGGTATACCATGTTGAACAACAATTGTCTTGTGTTGTTTCTTAGTGTGCTTCTTTTGTCAGGCTACTAAACTTTCACAAGAGATGGGCTTTCAAGCCCACTATTCCCTTGCTAGCCCAATTGGGCAAACACGGGTTTGGATTGAGATAACAATGGCCAATAACTTAGGCTATTGGAGGATTGGACATAGGCAGTTGGAGAATTAGACTTGGGCAGCTCATGAGATCGACACCCATTAGATCTTGTTATTTTGTTTGCCCTAAACATGTTGCTAGTTCTAAACAAGAAGCTAATATTGCCCCAACTCCCCTCACATTTTAGATATTACGTTGACACCCACATTTGTTATTTAGTTAAACTAGCACTTTCTTGAGTTTAGCTATAATTACACTCACGATGCTTTACCATTTTTATTGGCATATTTCCTGTGAGAAATTAAATGTGATGTCAAATCATTAAATATGGATGATGCCTTGGTAATATAAAAAATAAAGTTAATGGGGGTGATGCACTTTTCAATTTTATGCAATGAACTATCATCATCTCTTAATTTGGTCATGATAATATGTCATCTCATAACTTCATCATGATGGAAGCTGCAGCTGAAAAGCTCATATAGTCTCCAAGAATACACATTATATGCATGGGTGTATAATCTTTATCATTTTTGCCCAAACTTTTAAGTAATGTTTATTAATTATATACAACTTCACGAGAATCAGTTTGTTGGATTGATTAGTATGCTGCTTAAAATTGAAAGGAGTGTTAAATATAATTTTCAAGACATGAGAGATTGTCAGCATAATTAAGAAAAAAGAACTTCAAAAGATGTCCATGTATTTTGCCCTTGTCATTACTTCTGTTAAGAAAATTTACTCTGAAACCAAATGTAGCATAAATTGGAAACCACAATAAGGTTCTTCCTAAATCATCATAAATTGCAAATAAATAAATAAATCCAGAAGCCCAGGGAAACATGCATCACAGAAGTAAACAGGTGAGGCTTGGCGTTCACACAAACCAGTACATGCTCAACAGATCTTGAGGTCTAGGATTAACATACACCTCTGCCCCAAAATTCACTGAATTGAGCCTTGACAAACCAACCAAACCAGAGGCATGAACAATTCAATCCCATCCCAAAATCCATGTCTATGTCCATCATAAAAGCACAATTACGGTATAGTACAGGGAACACACAAATGCAAGTGCAGAGTTTCAAGATTGCAATGCGGGTGCTCTAGTTTTAGCCTAGCCATGTGTCTCTGCAACAATGCTTGGCGGAGTTTTATTAGAGAGATACATAGAGAATCCCTGCCAAATTTGCACACACAGGAGTCGCATAAGGTTTCTCCCAAACAGATGAATATGTACATTTTTATGTGGCTTCCTTCTAAGCTGGAACAGCAGCAGGTAGTCTGCCATTTTCGGAGGAAACCAAACTGTCATAGTATTCCACCAGAACTTTCCAGCCACCAGGGCACATAAATCCATCAGGAGGGTTCTCCCCATTCTTTGCAAGTGTTCGCATCTGCAAAATATAAGCCAGGCTTGTTCATACTTGTGTGAGAAAAAAGGAAACTGGAGAAAGAGTTATTAAGACTGTTCTTTCAGTCCCACTTTCTTCTAAACCTGTTTTGGGAAACTCTGGAAATAGTCCAGGTTAAATGAAAGTTTTGAACTGTCTAATGAAGAAAAGATATGAAGAAAAATATACCTTTGTGCCAGAAATGAACAGGAAATCTTGAGCTCTCGATGGATCAAAGAATGCCATTTTACTTTGGGTTTTGTCATATGCAGCCACCTGTGATTGAAAATTACATTTGAATGATAACCGCTTGGAATTCTACAAACTAGAAAGACAAAGCAATAACTCATCAAGGAGTAAATGCAAGCTAGTCACAATAGTGCACCTTGAAAGGAAGTATGTTCAGCCGCTCCAGTCCAGGAGCCATGCTCAATACTTTTTTCCCATGGTCAGCATCATATAAATCTCTTTTCTCAACTGGATGGCTCATGCCAGCTGGGTCTCGACCAACAATATAAAAGTTAGCCCCTGCATTAATCCGAGCCTTCGCATGCCACTGCACCTCAGTTGGGCCAGCATAGTGCATGGGAGATGGGAATATGGAAACCACGGTTGTTTCTGGATCAAGAACACCGTCTTCAAGCACCTGAGGAACATTATTATGATTGAACAGAATCAGTACTACCAAAAGGTAGGCAATTAGATATGGGTCTCTTGTAGAGAGGAAATATTGTCCCAGTGAAACACTGGTTTTCAAGTTCCAAAAAAAAAAAGAAAAAAACACACTTATAAACAAGACCAGAGGAAAAATGGATATCTTAATAACAAAGAATTTGAGTTTTGATTTTGCTTTGGTCTTTATGTTTAGCATTTTTGTTTGAAAGGGAGGTGTTGGGGGGGGGGGGGGAGGGGGAGATAAAGAAATGCAGTAATGATCCTGCATGTCCACTCTTGGTAAAGATTAGTAAATATGAAAAGGGGATCATGGAATATGGTTTCTGCATCTCCACTATGTGGTCTGGATTGCATTTTAGTGCAACAGGTCAAAAGATCAAGAATATGGACCTTCTCATGTTGTTTCATTCGCCAGCTAAGTGGAACATCATCCACCTTTGTGTAGCCTCCCAATGGATGAAGCATAAGGATAGGATTTTTGTAGCCCATCTCAAGAAGCCGACGACGTGTATCAGTCATCAGCAAAGCATGGCCATTGTGCACGGGATTCCGCAGCTGGAAAGCAAATACTGCATCGGCATTTCTCCTAGTGAACTCCTCACGAAGTTCAGCAGGGGATAAACGGAACCGATCAAGACCATCATGATACTTTATTGGTTCTATAACCTCCAAGTCTCCTCCAATCAGCCAGTTTCCAGCATTGGCTATAGCCTCCTCCACATAAGGCAGACCAAGGGCAGTGGTCCCCCAAGTTCTTGCTATTCGTTCTTCTTTGTTGTGCTTGTAGATCTCAATACTGAGACAATAACCCAATGATGAAAGAAAGAAGAGGTGAGAAACAATTGGCAAGTTGTCAAACAGATCACAAACTAAAAGATTCGCAACCAAGTGCTCATTATCTATGAACGAGGGCACCCAATGATTGCCCTAAGTAACAGTCTGGACATAAGGATTAACCAAATTTTCATTAGTTTTATCATTTATGTTTCGAAAGGATGCCCTACATGTAAAAGGAGGATAAAATGGAAGTTCAATTTAAAAAATCCCACAACTGGAAAAGTCCAGATTCTCAATAGCAGATAACAAAAGTCATCATGAAATGAATTTCCATTTAGTTAATTCATGAAATATTTATTAGGCCATAAAAAATATGAAGGGCGTAGCATGATCCTCAATGCATGTAACAAGAACTTGAACAGACCACAATATACAACAGGCAGCCAACTTAGGATTTCTTAAGGCAAAATTTGATAATTTCCAGCAAAAGTAAATTATTGCAAAGCTTAGTTGTCTTCAGTAATACACCGCCAAACATACCTCTACCCAACTTATGGCATTAACACCCCTTTTTATTTTACTCCCGCATGCAATCGACCTCTAGCTTGTTGCCGAGTAAGAAATAGTGCATCAATACTGAGGATAGAGTGGATACATAATGGGAAAATGGAAAGAATAAGAAATATAGGAAACTAATCATTTGGGACATCTAAAGATCCTAACATCTTGGTTTGCAACCTTCACCTTGTTCTAAATCTCATCGTTATATCACAAGCACAATAATTTTAAAGTCGAAACACATAAAAATCATGCAACTTTTGCGTCTTATTTTTGTAAGAGATTCCTAGGGAACATTTATTATGCTGAAGGAGGAAGGGTAACCACCAACTGGAGAAGCTCCCGTTGATTAAATTTTAAAAAAAATGTATGTCACAAAAATGAGCCATAATGGCAAATTAGTTCTCGCATAGAATTTGCAATGACATCACATTCAAGTCTACACAACTTTGGTCCAACAGGGAAAAAGCAAATGAAACAAGCGGTGCAAATATTAAACATTCTGAAGCATGTACCATGCACTTCATATACTGTCTGTAAAGCTAAACCTCAAACTATATAAAAACACAAGGCAGGCTCACGCATATATCAATCTGTATCATACTAATCAGGGGCAGCAGAACTATATGCAACATTGATGGGGGTATGACCCCTCTCAAACCTTGTAAATTTTGCTTTTTAAGCTTATCTAGAAACATATCTTTTAAGAATATTTATATGGAAGCCTAAAAATTTTATTTAAATTGAATAAAACCATTAAATGCTTAATTATACACATCACCAATTCTACCCCGGGCCACACAATTTACAATTTTTCGTTCCACACCTGTATGAAATATTTTTCTAATACAACTATTTTTTTCCTAGAAACTTTCTTCCACGGCTAAGAATTCATTGCTTTTAACCACCTCTTTTAACAATGAATTTAGAATTTTATATTACTCAAATAGAGGTTTCCAAACGACATTAATTAAAGAAAGAATTCAATATCACATACAGGTAAAGGCATAGAGAAAGAGCAAGTCTTGACCTCATGGTAATGATTTTGCATTAAAACCTGAAGTTCACAGGTTTGACTCACAGAAACAACCTCTTTGAATATAAAGGTATGCTGCATACATGCCCTTACAGACTGACATTTGGCATTGGAGCCTTGCGCACTATGTGTTACATTATGGGAAGTGCCATCTCAAGTAATGTGTAACTGACATGATGCCAATACTCCCATAGCCCAGCTAGCACCCGCAAGAGATGGTGGACGCACCATGTCAAATGCACATACAAAAAATTTCTGCATGACAAATGGCCCCTCTTAAGTTGCACACAGGCCTTAATTTACATCCCTTTCATGCTTCAATGCTACTTGCCTACTCATCTACCATGACACTTGAAACCATGACAGTTGTTATTGACTGTATAAGCATAATGCATTATAACAGGCAAAAAGCCCTAGGTGACATGGATGCAATTCTCAACTAAATTCAGATGAATATAAGTGTTTAGAATCCATGTTGCCCTGCCAAAAATGCCCAAATGAAAATTTCAAAATTTGCACAACTTTTTTTACGAGAATTATTGATCCATATGAGATTGCAGTTAATTTTTTTTTTCTCATATAAAATAATATGGCAACATTGCAAAAGCAGATTAATAAAATCCACATCTCTAAATGCCTATTTATAAATTAAAAATCATCAAAATGATAGAGATGAGGTACACCCAACTTCCAGGCCAATCATAGCCTTTTCAACACATGTTCAAAACGGATTTTCTTCCTTGTATTTAATGCCAGCCTTAGAAATTATCAAGCTTTTTCTGAACCCTGTAACACATTATAATTAAGTTTTTTGCGTAAAAAAAGAAGCAGCAAATACAATTTGACTATCATTAGAGATCAAAATCCTAACCCTTATGCAATCTAATCAGGGGGGGGGGGGGAATCATTAAAACCGACCACAAACAATCCAATTATACCATAAAAAAATTCCAAATTATAGCTTAAACACGCTCATTAAGATATATATATATATTAGGACTAAGAAGAGCAAATTTCCTTACTTATTGAGAATAGCTATCACTTCATCGCCAGAGTCGGCGAGAGCGACCTTGGTGGACTCGCCAATCCGTTGCTTCTGCGCATCGTCGACGGCGAGAACGATCGGCACCGACATGTTAACGACGGACCCGTCGTCGAGTCGGAGCGAATTGAAATGAAGAGTTTGGAGGAACTCGGATTCTCTCATGAACCCGCTGAGGGGGCTAGCCCACCCTTCGCTGAGGACGTGAACCCATTGAAGATCTATGGGAGAAAGCTCAATTCTCGGCAACGACACGGCTTCCTTCTTCTTCCCATTCCTCTGGGACTCCTCGACGAAGAGCTCCACGAGCTTCCCACCATCCGGATCGATCAACCCGGAAAAGACCCGGAGCTTCTGGCCGGTCTTCTTCTCGGCAGGGAGAGAAATGGAGAATCTAAGAGAGGACGTGAAATGGGTATAAGGTGTTCTGGGGAGAGAATGAGATGGACTGGGAGAATTGATGAAGAGGGTAGCCATGGAAGCCATGGAAGCCATTGAAGCAGATGCACAAAAGCTTCCGCTGGCCGTCTGAGTGGTGGTATATGGAGTCGGGGTTTATAATAATGGCTAGTGGGGAGAGGGAGAGGAGAGGGAAGGGTATTTTGGGAAGTAAAAACATGAGATTAATCATGTGGAACAATCGACGGGGAAGATGTAGGCTGATGGCTACGTTGCATTGATGGGAGGATGAACCTGGACACTTTGACGCTTCTCTTATTTCTTTCCTCTTGGTTGGAGTACCCAACTAGGATTAGGCACGTTCAAAATCATATAATAAATATATATATATATATATATATATATATATATATATAAAATATACATTAATAATTGAAATCCCAAGTGGTCGGAATCCTCTGATTATTCAAATGATAATAACGAGACTAAAAATGTATCTAAGTTTGATTTTGTATTAAAACGTCTCTATTGTGTAGTACGGATATGACCAAATGACTTCTTAACAGATGGAAGAAGAGAAAACCATAATCTTTGGAAGCTTAAGCCAAGCATGACGATGTCAGTTCATAGCATCTTCATCTTACACAGGCCATATTTCTATAATCCCACTAGAAGATTACTATGGTTCCAAAATTGGCACATCATTGTGCTCTGTCACTGAAGCATGTATTGTAGCACATCACTGTGCCCTGTCACTGTAGCTATCAATAATTCACCCGTGTCTATGGTTTGTTTCCGATGAGCTGCTTTCTAGTCTATAAAAGGGACTGCCTTTCCTAGTTGTAAGGTAGAGTCAGTTGTGATCAATAAACTTCTCCTCTGTGTTTTCTTTATGCCTTCTAATTTCATTCTTCTTCTTGAAAATTAATTATCCATAGGGCTTTTGTATCTTACCTCTATGAGCTTGTAAAAAATGTTTTGGCTTTCAAGTATGCTCTATGCTTGCTGTTGTTTTTTGTCCCACATTAGTAGAATAGTTCCACATTAGTACACAAAATTATTTTGAATTTTTTTGTATAATTTGTCCCACATTGGAGAGAAGTGTTTTTTTGAACTTGAGGAAGTTATATAAAGTGTTCAACTCTTTATTTGTAAAACACACCTCAAAGTTGTATTTTGTCAAGAAGTAGTGGATTGATCGTTGGTGCCCGAGGACGTAGGTAATTCTATACCAAATCTCGTTAATTTCTTGTCTTATTCTTTTTACTGTTTTATTATTAGTTTCTGCATTACTTTAGTTTCTTATATATTCAATATCAATAGTTGTAGTATTGGTGTTTGACACAAGTGGAGTGCCCGACACAACAATTGGTATTAGAGTTAGGTTGAATAGTGTTGATATGGAGGTGTTCCTTTGTTAGGATCCTTGATTTTACCTTTGATTCCTAAGAAAGACCTTATTTAAGTGAGTGCTCAGAAACCATTGCGGCTCAGTCGCTCCCTGGAGGTCGGCCTAGTCAAAGTGGAATTTCATAAGATAAAACAGAGTAGACACAGTTGGTACATACTATTCATCCTAGGTCTTTTCCTTTGTTGGTTGCTATTGAATATATAGAAGATAGCAGAAACTAATGTAGCAGTAGAAGAAACTCTGTCCACACGAACTCCAGCCCCTTCAGCTTCGACATCATCATCGAAGACAATAGCTAATGCTCGGTTTGAGGTGGAGAAATTTGATGTACCCAATAATTTTGGTATGTGGCAATGTGAGATGATGGATATCTTGTATCAGCAAGAATTAGATATTGCTTTGGATGATAAACCAGTAGATATGAGTGATAGAGATTGGGAAAAGATCAATTGTCAGGCATGTGGTACGATTCATCTGTGTCTCGATAAAAATAAGAAATATTGTGTTATGAGGGAGACATCTGCAAAGAAATTGTGGAAGACATTAAAAGATACATTTATGACCAAGAGTCTGGAAAATCGGCTCTGTTTGAAAAAAAAATTGTTTCGCTTCCAGTATCAACCAGGTATTTCGATTAATGACCACATAAATGCTTTCAATAAAATTTTGGCCGATTTGTTAAATTTGGATGAAAAGGTGAAAGATGAGGATAAAGTCATATTGTTACTGAATTCTCTCCCTGATGAGTATGAACATTTGACCACCACTTCATTATATGGGAAAGATAAAGTTACTTATGATATTGTTTGTACTGCATTGATTAGAACTGAATGCAGAAAGAAGGATCAGAGTGTAATGACCCGGAAATTTAAATAATTAGGAAATATAAGGAATAAAACGGATTAATGGGTAAAAGGAGAAAAGGAAGAATTTTTCAAAAGAAAAGCAGGCCTCGTTGACGAATGTCCTGTATTCATTGACGAGTGTCTTTCTAAGCTCGTTGACGAATCCATTTCCTCGTCGACGAAGGAATCCTGAGAGAGTATATTTTGGAACTCTAAATTTCGTCGACGAAGGTATCTTCTCATCGACGAAGTCTCTATAGCACCTCGTCGATGAATCGACGTGTCTCGTCGACGAAGCCCTGCCTATAAATACGTTGTTCTTCATTTTCAACGTAAATTCATGAACTCTCTCTCTCCAAAACTGTTTTCCTACCTACTCTCTTCGATTTCGGGTCGAATTTGACTCGGTTTGACGATCCGGAACCGCCACGAGGTTCGTAGGATCGTTCTCTGCAAGGCTGTATGAGCTGATCGTTGGATTGAGGGATTTGGGAAACATCCCAAAATCAGGGTAAGTGAATTATCTTGGGATTTCTTTAATGAATAATGTTGTATGGAGCCTAGGAAATAGTAAATAAGTGTTTGCCTTAAGATTTGAGTCAGTTGGAATTTATTTTAATTAAGTTAGAATTTTTGATTCAGGGTTCAAGTGAATGCTGCGGGTATTGGTTCGAGGATCTTGCCAGCGTAGTTTGAAAGTAAGGTAAGGGGGAAATTTATATATTAAATCAGGTTTTTCATAAATTAAAATGGATTATGTGTTATTTATATATAAATGTTTTTATTTGGATTTAAAATGCCAACCATGTAAAACCATGTTTTCTGAGTTTAGGAATGTTTATATAGTTATGTATATGTGAAAGTAAACGAAAGGAAGTGAAAGGTATTTTCTAAGGAAGTAAGTAAGGAATGAAATGTATTTTCAGCATATAAATGTTAAATGTGGGTTGACTTATTTTGTAATGAATGTATATGAATTTTTATTGTTAAATTGTGTGGCATGAGATTCTGTGCAAATAAATGTTAAATGTCTGTGACGTCCCTCAATTTCTTAACATAAAATATCACATAATAAATAAAATGGTCAACCCGAACCCGTGGGTAGCGGGGACACCTGTCAAACACAGTGGAAAACCTAGCAGCAATAAACATAAAATCTCAAACATCCAATCATAAAACATAATACCAGAGCTTTCTATTACATCAAAATACTGTTATGATATACAACCTCCAAAAGTCAAAATAACACTAGCATTAAATAACAAAAACTCTCGATCCTAGTTCAATGCTTACCCTTCTAGTAGGGAAGCACCAATCACTCAATGGCGGTTCTAGCCGGCCGGTCTCACTGGATTTCCTGAAAATCATTTAATGTTCGGGGGTGAGACACTTCTCAGTAAGGGAAAATAAACTAAATACAGCTGTGTGGCAACATGAATATTTAATGCATTTATACGTATATAGTACATTTCATAAATCTATAAACATCATCATATCGTACTAGGTAAACATATATTTTCACATCTGTTAATAAATCATAACATACATAAAATCATCTGTTATAACTGTAGTACTGAAAACAAACCCAGGATGAATAGCTAGCTGGTGTCATGTATTACCCCCCATGACGGTTTGTGCAGCCCGAAGGTGGGACCCGACAATGGCTGACCAACCACTGCCGAATCAAATATGTTTGTAAGTACAATGAGCCCGCCACACCCTAGTCCGGACTGCCAGGTGGACGTCCACACTCTACTGAAAGCCACATCGACTATCCATCTCCCATCCCCTCGTGGGATGGTTAGCACTAATCTGACGTAGATATCTGATCTACACATATAGCTACGGTACCGAGCCCCTGAACTGAACTAAACTAACATCCTGGTGGTGATAACATATAATACATGATTATATATATAACATCATTACGGCCTCGTGCCAAAAATATAGTAATTACGGCTTCGTGCCGAAAACATAAATACATGGCCTCGCGCCAATAACATAAATATGGCCTCGTGCCGATAACATAAATATATGGCCTCGCGCCAAAATTGTTTCAGGTATATATATTCCGAAAATACATCATTTATCATATAATCGTCAAAACCATCACAACATAATTCATCTTTTCATAATACCTGAAAACATGTTTCGTTCGTAAAATTTTTCAAATCATAATACATTCCACGTAAAACAATATTCATGCCACACATGTGCTGTAAAAAAAAAAAACCATACTTCATATTCTAAAATCGTGAATTCCTTACATCTCATACATACATATACATTTTAATCATCATAGCAGTATTTTCCCAATCGTACATTTCATTCGTAATACACAATATAACATATACTTTTCTGAAAATAAATTTACTCATAATCAATAATAATTTGTATGGAAAGTTACTGTTTTAGTTTATTCCCTTACTTGGCTACTGAGAAATTCGTTAGGACCCAAAATTTCACGCCCTAGGGGCCCGAAATTTAACTCCTGCAATTTAGATTTTCCCCAGATTAATTAATCTATTCCTCCAAAATAATACTCATCTAACCTTCCCTAGGCTCCATATACCTCAAATTAATATTTAAACTATTATTTAACATCCCCACTTAATTTTTCAAATTTTGCCTGCGGGTCCCAAAACTACACCCGCGGCGCTCACCTGAGCCCTAAATTTCAGAAATCCTACTTTAGTCCCAGATGCTTAATATTTTAGCATTTCTAAAGTAATGCTAATTAATTAAAAATAAGTCCCTTAATAATCGCCGCAACCCAAATTTGGGGTTTTGGCCCGACACCTCCACGAGAATTCCATCCCACTAGACTTGTAGAGAATCATCCTTAGATTCTCGTGGTGGTGGTGTCCGTTCGTCAATTGAGTTTATATTTTGCAAGAAATTAAAGAAAAAGGAAAAAATGGCTTACCCCAGGGAATACGCTTACGCCACTCCTATCACCGATCTGCTTCGTAGAAATGACGGCAGCAGCGAATGGAGTCCAATGGTATCTTTGGATTTTTGATCGGGCGAAAATTCATCACGAAATCGAGGAGAGAGGGAGAGAGAACGTGAGGAGAGAGAGGGAGAGTTCAGAGAGTTGCAGAGAAAAGAAAAGAAAAGAAGAAGAAAAAAAAAATAATAATAATAAATATACTTTGAATCTCCTGAAGCTTGTTGAAGCTTCAGGAGGATAATAATAATAATAATAATAATAATAATAATAATAATAATAATTAATTAATTAATATTAATAATAATAATTTTTTTATAAAAAAATTAATTTTAATTAATTAATTTTTTTCTTTTTCTTTTTAAATTCGTTTAATTAATTAATTAATTAATATATTTTTTAATTAATTTTTTTTAATTTTAATTTTAATTTTTTTGGAATCATTCTATTAATCTTTTATATCTCTTTTTGGGGTTTTTACATATGAGATGCATGCTAAGCAAGTAAAGTATTATGAATAAAATATGACATGGACAATGTTGCTTGTGTATGTTAAATGCAACCATGTAAATGTAAGACAGCTGAAAGACAACCATGTTAGCAGATTTTAGCGCATTTCTATGTGGACTAATTGTAGCAGATTCTAGCGCATTTTTATGTGAACTATCTAATGATGGCTAAAGACCAGCTGTAGTACAAAAGAATGAAATGAAAATGTTATGCAATGAAATGACAATACAATGAAATGAAATGACAAATGTGAATGATACAAATGGGAAAGAGTCACTTAAAGTGAAACGAAATGCAAAGTTAAGTTATGAACATGAATGAATGTGTATGAATGTATAAAGACAGAAAGGAATGATGTATTATAATATTAGAAGTATGTATGTACGTAGAACATGTTACAATTAGGCAAGACAAACTCTTCGCTTAAGGGCTTGCTGAGGAAGGCGAGTGCACTAGTAGTTTCAGATATGGCAGTAGCTACATAACTTACTAGGGTAGAGGAAACCTATTTGTATAGGCGGTTGGATTTTCCTATCCTTAGGGCCTTTACCGGTAAACTATTATTGAATGCGTGAGTACGAGATCAAATTAACACTTGAGGGCTTACTGAGTAAGGTGAGTGCCCTGGTATGCTTTAGTTGTGACCTTAGGGTTACCTATGTATCAGAGCAGAGGGGTGCTACTTGTATGGGCGGGTAATCACCCCTATCCTTGGGTAATCTCGTAGGTTAAATATTTACATGTGATTGTTTAGGTTCAGGAAACTATTTCAATGTTATGATAATGATTTATACATGTATTAAAAGGATATCTATATACCTCATGTTAGCCACACGCTGTTTTAATATGTGTATTTCTTCCCTTACTGAGATGTATCTCACCCGAATATGAATGTTTCTTTTCAGGACATCCTCGAGGTCGGGTCTAGGAGCTCGAGAGTATTATTAGCATTTTTAAGGACTATAGAAATAGGGTATATGTTGATAATATTTTGGGAATGGAAATGTTTATGTTTTATGTTATTACATTTTTAGGTTTATTGAGAACGGAATGATTGTGAACATACTGAATGTTTTTGAGATGTTTGTATATATGGAAATGTAGGTGATGAATGAGTATTATGGATTCTAGATAGGAAATAGAAAACTCTGATATATTACGGTTTTATGGTATTATGTTATATGGAGATTATATTTATGTTTTCCGCTGCGTATGTATGTTATGGGTTATGATTTAATAGGATAATATCAGGTATAACGCATCAGACCCGGGTTTAGGGGTTCAGGGCATTACACAGAGGGTCCATAAGGAAACAACAGAAGCACTAACAATAAGGGGACGTTCTCAGAGTCGTATGCCTGGAAGGAAGAGTAAATCTCATGGGAGGAGTAAATCTCGTGGGAGACCTGCTAAAGATGAATGCGCCTTTTGTCGTGAGAGAGGACATTGGAAGAAAGATTGCCCTAAATTATAATAGAAGAATAAGGGCAAAGCACATTCTAATGCCTATATAGCCAATGATGATGGAAGTGAGTTAGATTTTTCTCTTGTTGGAACATCTTCGTCACATTATTTTGGTGAGTGGATTTTGGATTCTGGTTGTCCCTATCACATGTATCCCAATAGGGAATGATTTTCTAAGTTTGAAGAATTAGATGGTGGGGTTGTTTTTATGGGAAATGATAATACTTGTAAAACAATTGGAATAAGATCAATACAGTTGAAATGTCAAGATGGAACGATTAAGACCTTGACTGATGTTAGGTATGTTCCAAGCCTAAAGAAGAATCTGATTTCATTGGGTGCCTTAGAATCTAAAGGGTTTACTATCACTTTGAAAGATGGAACCTTAAAGATTAAATCAGATTCGCTGATGTTTCTATTATTTTCCTTAAAGATTAATAAGGAAAAATAATTTGTATTATTTATAAGGTAGTACAGTTATTGGCTCAGCAGCTGTTGTTTCTGAGAAAGATGCAGGTTCGGATATAACCAACTTATGGCATATGCGATTAGCACATGCAGGAGAAAAATATTTACAACAATTAGCTAAGAGAGGTTTGTTAAAGGGTGCAAAGGTGTGCAAACTTGAATTTTGTGGGCATTGCATTCTGGGAAAATAGACTAGAATGAAATTTGACACTACAATCCACTAGATTGAAGGCATTTTAGACTACATCCATACGGATGTATGGGGGCCCACAAAAATAGCTTCGTTAGGTGGTATGCATTATTTTCTCACTTTTGTTGATGATTTTTCCAGAAGAGTTTGGGTGTATTCTATGAAGCATAAAAATGAAGTGTGTGATATTTAGTGGAAAAAATTAGTTGAAACTCAAACTGGCAGAAAGATTAAACAACTCAGATCAGCTAATGGTGGTGAATACATGAATAACCTATTCATGAAGGTATGTCAGGATGAAGGTATTGCTCGACACTTCACAATTCGAGATACACCATAGCAAAATGGGGTGGCAAAGTGCATGAATCGGACTTTGCTGGAGAAAGTTCGATGTATGTTGTCTAATGTTGGGTTAGACAAAAGGTTTTGGGTTGAGGCTGTTAGATATATGTGTCATCTCATCAATCGTCTACCATCATCTGCAATAGGGGGAAAAACACCCTATGAGGTATGGTCTGGAAAGCCTGCTAGTGATTATGATTCTTTACATGTATTTGGTACTATGACTTATTATCATGTTAAAGAATCTAAGTTGGATCCAAGAGCCAAGAAAGCAATATTCTTGGGGATAAGTGCAAGAGTCAAAGGATATCGTCTTTGGTGTCTAGAGATGAAAAAAAATGATTTTAAGTAGGGATGTGACATTTGATGAACTTGCGATGATGAAGAAAACAATACGCAAGGAGTCATGAGTTGAAGAGAGGACTAGTGGTACTCAACAATAGGTGGAGGTTGAGACAATTTTGAGAAACCCAGTGAGAAATGAGACTACACAAGGTAACTCTCCATTTATGGTGGGGAATAGTTTACAAGAAGAGGAGATTTCAATTCAAGAATCTTCATAGAAACAAGAATCAATTGTTTCTCACAGGCCAAGACAAGAAATTCGAAAACTTGCGGGTATACTGATATGGTGGCCTATGCACTTCCAGTTATGGATGATAATGCTCCTTACACTTTCAAAGAAGTAATGAAGAACTCTGAATTAGACAAGTGGAAAAGTGCGATGGATGAAGAAATGCAGTCTCTTCATCAGAATCAGACTTGGGAGTTAGCCCAGCTGCCCAAGGGTAAGAAAGCAATTGGCTGCAAATGGGTTTATGTAAAGAAAGAAGGATTTCCAGATGCAAATAATGTTCGCTTCAAAGCTAGATTGGTAGCTAAGGGCTACGCACAGAAGGAAGGCATTGATTATAATGAGGTATTTTCTCTAGTTGTTAAACATTCTTCCATTCGAATTTTGTTGGCTTTGGTAGTTTGATCTTGAACTAGTTCAGCTCGATGTAAAAACTGCATTTTTACATGGTGATTTGGAAGCGGAAATCTATATGACTCAGTCAGATGGATTTTAGGTTGTTGGAAAAGAAAATTGGGTATGTAAATTGGGTAAATCATTGTATGGTTTAAAATAGTTTCCAAGACAGTGGTACAAATGATTTCATCAGTTTATGATGGGTTAGAAGTACATCAGAAATAAACATAATCATTGTGTTTATTTTCGCAAACTACAAAATGGATCTTTTATATATTTACTCTTGTATGTTGATGATATGTTGATGGCTTCAAAGAATAGGGAAGAAATCAATAAGTTGAAAATTCAGTTAAATCAAGAGTTTGATATGAAAGATCTTGGTGAAGCAAAGAAGATACTTGGCATGGAGATTCGCAGAGACTGAATGGGAGGAAGAGTTAGTTTGTCTGAGAAACGTATTTGAAGAAGGTAGTACAAAGTTTTGGCATGTTTGAGCAGTCAAAACCAGTAAGCACTCCTCTTACTCCTCATTTCAAACTTAGTGCGGCTTTATCTCCTAAATTAGATGAGGAACGTAAGTATATGTCACAGGTTCCTTATGCAAGTACTGTTGGTAGTCTGATGTATGCAATGGTTTGTACTAGACCTGATATTTCACAAGATATTTGTAATGACTCGAAAAATAATAGTATTTAAATAATAAAGAAAAGTGTAAATGGGAAACAGTAACAGAAGGAGGCCGCGGCGTTTGTCGACAACGTTGCATACTAGGCTCGTCGACGAGGGTGTGCCTCATCGACGAGAAGATACCAAGAGGATGTTCTTGGCGACTCTGAATTTCGTCGACAAAGGGGAGAGCTCGTCGACAAATTTCCTCTTGACCTCGTTGACGAGGTGACATGGCTCGTCGACGAATCCCACAATATAAATAGTGTTAAACTCAGATTTTACGCAGAAAACAACATAAATTCTCTCTCTCTCTCTCTCTCTCTCTTCTCCCTACGGTTCCTCTTCCTTCTCTCTTCGATCTTGGCCTCGTCGTTCACCGGATCGATGATCTGAAGCCACCACGACACTCCTGAAAAAGTTCTCCCTAAGTTTGCTGGAGCGGATCGTCGGTGGGAAGAAGTTGGATTTCATCCCAGATTCAGGGTAAGACCTTCTTGTTAAAATTAAGCTTTCCAGCAGTTGTAGGGAATGTAGTAGACGTAAAAATAATAATATTTTGTTATGAAATATTTGGTTTTCAGGGTGTTAAAGGGAGAACCCTGTGGGTGCAGGACTCGTCTCAGTAGGGGATTTTTAGTAGGAATCAGGTAAGAGAAATATGTTATGCTAGGCAAGCCTATTATGATTCAGTATAAATTATATGTTTTCAAAAAATTATTATTCATATAATTTATGCAGTTTCAGAGCCTGATAATGTTGATATTTAATTGTGTGGCATGAGTTAGTATTAGCTCAATACAACGTTTCCATAATTTTCAGAATACCATGATTTTCAGCATACGCGTAGAAACTTGTATTTTACAGTATTTTTAGAATATTATGATATACCTATTTCAACACCATAACATTCAGTTCATATAGTAAATCAAATATTTCAGTTATTCAGTTAAGCAGATATCTCAGAAACTCAGTTATTACAGTTTACTCAGCAATTTATATGATGTTATGGTTATTTCAGATGTTATAGAATCATAGTAAAAATAGTATTTTTTTTAGAAATATCATTTATGTAACGACCCGGAGAATAATGGTATTTAAATAATAAAAAGGAAGGGAAATGGAAACATGAACAGCAGGAGGCAGCCGACTTTGTTGACGAGAAGATACCAAGAGACTGTGTTCAAGTTCTGAATTTCATCGACGAGATGATGGTGTTCATCGATGAACCTTCTTATTGGCCTCGTCGACGAGGTGACATGGCTCGTCGACAAAGCCCGCAGTATAAATAATGCTAAACTTAGTTTTCTTGTGTATAAAACTCACAGAAACCCTCTCTTTTCTCTCTCTATGGTCTCTCCCTTCTCTCTCTTCGATTTCGGCCTCGTTAGTCACCGGATCGACGATCTGAGGCCACAACGACGCTCCTAGGGAAGTTCTCTCTAAGTCTACCGGAGCGGATCGTCGGTGGGACAGAGGTGGATTTCATCCCAGATTCAGGGTAAGGTCTTTTAAGCAATATTTGGCTTACCAGCAGTTGTAGGAAACATAGTAGATGTAGAAATAATGATATTTTATTATGAGATATATGGTTTTCAGGGTGTTAAGTGGAGAACCCTGTGGGTGTAAGACCCGTCAAAGTAGGGGATTTTAGCAGCAGTCAGATAAGGGAAATATGCTATGCTAGGCAGTTCTAGAATGATTTTTAGTATGAAATGTATATTTTTACCAGGTTATTATTCACAGCAAAAATTTATACAGTTTATCAATTATGAATAATATGTTTTAAATTGCCATGTGACTTAAGAATATAGATATAGTACAGAAACATGTTTTACAGTATTTTTCAGAGTTATATTTTACAGAATATACAGATAGTGGATATGTTTTATAGCAATTACAGAATACCATGATTATACAGTTTATAGTACCATGACATACAGATTTACAATTAATTTCAGAAACAGAGTTGATATAGATACAGTTTACTACAACGTCATGGTTAATACATTTATTACAGAATCATGGTAAAACAGATAGTTGTATATAGAGATGTATTATATAGTATCAGACCCTGATGGACCATTACAGATACAGTTTATAGAGCATGGTACCGTTGCTATATACAGAATAAAGTGCAACCACCTACTTAGATAATACGTGGTAGGTAGGTCGATCGTGCCCACGTGTGGACTGGCTCCCCATCAGATATGGGTTGAGGAGGACTGATCAAAATGATGGAGTATAGTGGTTTACCCTAGTCGGTCAGCTAGGTTAGATCCCGCCTATGAGCCGCACAACCCTGTCATGAAGGGTTATATCATGACATACAGTTATCCATTCAGGGAAGTTTTCAGTTATTATTATGTATATACAGTTTCACAGAAATAGGGAATATATGTATATATATTAAAAATATTATGCATAGAAACCTAAAATATAGATATGTTAAGTAACATGAAAAAGGTGGTGGTTTATATTATTTGTATTGTATTTACAGATTCAGTTATACATGATTATATAGAAACATATTTTCATAGTATTGTAACTCATTTGCCACACACTAGCAATAACATATTTTGTTTTACTAAGCATCGTCTCATCCCATTAAATTAATATTTTTCAGGTGATCTAGCCAGGCGAGCAGATCAGGCTCGCAGGTAGAGGGGCGTCAATATTGCCCTATCAGTAGAGTGAGTATTTTTGGCAGTAAATTGGTATAGCCCTAGCCCAGTTGAAGGTATTTTGGGAAATAGTCATATATGTATAGTTTGGGAACACTGTAGCTCTCTAGTATTGTACATATTTATATATGGTGGTGGTTATGTGATTTTAGCTTCTTGCTGCTTAGGTGGATGGTTAGTTTTATATATGAAGGTATCAGAGCAATGGAATTTCACAATAATTATTATTATAGAGAGAAAAAAATACCCCAATTAATTTAGCAGGTTGTTACAAGTTACGTATATAGTATCAGACCATGATGGACCATATTCAGCAGCAGAGCACGGTACCGTAGCTATATTCAGTTCAGAGTGCAACCCCTATTCAGATAATAAGTGGTAATCAGAAGTCGATCGTGCCTATGTTGTGGACAGGCTCCCCATTAGATATGGGTTGAGGGGGCTGATCTGACTGTCGGAGTTCAGTTGACTTACCTTGGTCAGCCAGCCAGGTTAGGTCCCGCCTTCGGGCCGCACAACCCTCTCATGAGGGGTTAATTCATGACTTCAGTTATCCATCCAGGGAATTTTCACAGTTATTATTTATACATATTATGATTAGATTTACAGACGACAGTTATACTTATAAGTATTATCAGTATTATGAATAGAACATTCTGAATAATCAGTTTATGTTAAGCTACGTAAGCTTGTTTTATATGATAACAGGTATACAGGTTTTCTCAGTTTTGTTATATATGGTATTTTTGTTTAGATCAGATTTTCCAAGTATATGACTCATCAGCTACACCCCAGTAATAGCATGTTTCTTCTTACTGAGCGTCACCTCATCCCATTTAATTGATATTTTTCAGGTGATCCAGCTAGACGAGCAGGTCAAGCTTGCACGTAAAGGGGCTACAGTGCTATCCTGCCAGTAGGGTGAGTGTATTTGGGAAAGAAGGGTATTTTTGCGTAGCCCTAGTTTAGTTATGTATGTATATCATTTGGGGGCATTTAGCACTCTGGTATTGTATTGTATATGTATATGGTTGTAGATACTTGACTTCAGCTTCTCGCTGCTTAGGTTGATGTTTTATTCCATTTGGAGTTATCAGCATAGTTTAACTTAATATATAAATATATAGAATTTGAGCAAGTCGTTACAATGTTAGTATGGTGAGCAGGTATATGCATAATCCAGGTAAAGGACATTGGCAAGCCGTGAAATGGATTTTGAGATATATTATGAATATGATTGATGCTGGTATAGTATTTGAGAAAAAGTAATACTATTGATTAACGTGTTGTTGGATATGTGGATTATGATTTTGCAGGTGATTTGGAAAAACGTCGATCAACTACTAGATATGTTTTTACATTTGCTAATGGTCCAGTGAGTTGGAGGTCTACCTTACAGTCTACCATTGCCTTGTCTACAACAGAAGTATAGTACGTGGCAGCTTCAGAGGCTATTAAGGAAGCTATTTGGTTGCAGGGTTTACTTGAAAATTTTGGGAGTTGTTCAGAAGCACATTGTTGTGTTCTGTGATAGCAAAAGTACTATTCATTTGGCAAAGAACTAAGTCTACCATGCATGAATGAAACACATCGACGTTCGGTTTCATTTTATGCGGGACATTATTGATGGAGGCAAGATACTTTTTCAGAAGATTGGTACAATTGAAAATCCCGCAGATATGTTGACCAAGATTGTGACAACAATCAAGTTCAAACATTGTTTGGACTTTATCAATATCCTACAAGTCTGAATATTTTTGGAAGGCGTCGATGATGTGGAACTTTAGAAAATGTTGGTGACTGAAAAATTTGTTGAATTTATCGTCAAGGTGGAGATTTGTTGTTTTTTGTCCCACATGGGTAGAATAGTTCCACAGTAGTATAAAAAGTTGTTTTGAATTTTTTGTATTATTTGTCCCACATTGGAGAGAAGTGCTTTTTGGACTTGAGGTTGAAACTATATAAAGAACTCAACTCTTCATTTGTAAAATACACCTCAAAGTTTTACTTTGTTAAGAAGTAGTGGATTTATCATCGACACCCGAGGACGTAGGTAATTCTATATCGAATCTCGTTAATTTCTTGTCTTGTTCTTTTTACTGCTTTATTATTAGTTTCTACATTGCTTTAGTTTCTTATATATTCAATAGCAATAGTTGTAGTATTGGTGTTTGGCACAAGTGGGGTGCTCGACACAACATTTGCCTCTTATGAGGATCCTGCACAACAGAAAGATTGTACGGTCCCCTGTGATCTATTCTGATCATAGCAGAAAGAGAAAAAAGTGTCGACTATTTTGCAGACCCTAGAGAAGAACTAAAGAAGCTCATTCCTCTAGAATGGATCACTAGCTATGAACAGTTGCATCAACAAACTGCACCTGTCCACCTGTCAGAATAAAAAACCAAAAGACTTCCTGATGGGATTGTTAAGACAGTCTTTAAGCCATCTGAAGCGACTTCAGCCAACACCCCTCCAATTTTCTAGTCCTTAATGATTAGACCTACTACAATTGAAGATGACATTCCTATTAGTCAGGTGAATCTAGAAGGAAGACCTATCTTCACTGATAAGATAAATGGTCATTTCATTTGGGATGTTGATCCTTCCATGTGTGATCCAAACTGTGACTGCTGCAAGGCCTCAATTGATCACAACAAATGAAACTCTTGCAAGCCCCATAATACACAAAGAAGACCTGATGACCCAGATAGTTTGTGGATGGAGTTCGCCAACCATCATCCAAGCCAAAGCCATTATGGATTTATGAAAGAGCTCTCCAAATCTTAAGAGAGGAAGGCCTAATTCCACATGAACCTAGACTCATTCAAAATCTTGCTTCTAAACCTACATCATGTCCTAACACCATATAAGTGTTGTAAGCCTTACAAGGCTTAATATTCTATTTTGATGCTAACAAACAAGTAGAACTTAACATGCTTTGTTTAAGTGATGTATTTTCAGGACTCAATAATGAATGCAAGGTTAAAGAATTCATGATAGCTTGTACTTCAGATAAGGATGATTATATCGAGTTTGAAGTATGGATTTAAAGATAAAACTTGAAGATCATGAGAGCATGAGGATTAAAGAAAACCTGATGAAAGCTCAAAGATCAATGTAGCTCAAAGTCTAAATTTTTGATGAAGATCAAGAGAGATAAAGAATTGAAAGCTCACATATATTTCAAGATCATTGAAGCTCAGCAAAGAAGACAAAGAGAACTCAAAGCAACGAAAAGTCAAATGAGTCTTTAGGACAAGTCTTTGTAAGTACTTCAAGTTGGTTCAAATATGAATTTTCATTTTGAAGCTTATTAGGCAAAGACATACTTAAGAAACCTTAGTTTTAAAGTCTTTGAACAGTTTTTTCAAAGTTAAAACAAGTTAAAATTCTAAGGTTAATTAAACAAAAGAGAGAAATCAAAAATGACTTGAAAAGAGAAATAGCCAGCTGACAGACGACAGTCTATGTAAGGAGAGATGACTGGCAAGTTAAACGACCTAAACTAAGAAGAATAGAAGCCTGATAGACGATTGTCAAAAAATTGACAGGCGAGTGCCAATGACCAGTGAGTCATCTGTGCGTGTTCTGCCAGTCGACTGCCAACCTTCTGTGTGTTTTTTGAAAAATAGATTTGTTCAGTGACAAACGATTGCCACCATGAGGACAGCCGACTGCCACCCTTCTGAGTTGTTTTAAAACTGAGTTATTCTACTGACAGACGACTGCCAACATGAGGACAGCCGACTACCACCTTTCTGTTTGAAAAAATATGAAAGTTATACATGGACAGACGACTGCCGGTGACTTCACAGTCGTTTGGCTCGCGGCAATTTTCAAAATTCTCAACGGGCATATTTTTGAAATTTAAATTATTTGAAGCCCAAATTAATTTACAACTTGGACCCTACTCCAATTAAACTTGGGGAACAAGCAATAAGTATTCTTCATATATAAATACCCTCAAGGTTCATCAATTTAGACACCAAGAAATCAATTCAGCTCCTATACTCTCTCAAAGCTTACTAAAATTCTGAAAGTACTCTATTGCTCACATCTTGCACGAAGTTGCTAAAAGTCTTGCTGATTCTCACTGAGATTGTGCTTCAATTACTACTTCTTTCATCTATTGAAAGAATCATACAGTGATACAACTCTAGAGCTTCAATCTGAATTCCATATTCTAAATTTTATTGAAGTATATTATTGTGCTATAACTGTTGTACTAATAAGCTCTTTGTAGGAGCAAATTCTTGTACACATATTTTGGTTGTATTTTTTTGTAGATTGACGATTCCAAGGATTGTTTGCATCGTTGGCTAAGAAAGAGGATATTGCTTGGAGAGGCAGACTCTAGCCTAAAGGAGTGACCGAATGAGGGGACATCGTTTGGAGAAGGCGGGCTCTAGCCTTAACCAAGGAGTGTTGTAAGGTTTGTTCTGCCTGTCAAAAGAACAGGTTTAGTGAATCTTTTGGTGGTTTGCCAAAGGCGAGGATGTAGGCTGGGTATAAGCTGAACCTCGTAAATATCCTTGTCTCACTCTCTCTTTCCCTTACTCTTTATTTTCAGTATATTTAAATTGCGTGGATGGTTTAATTGATAATCATATATACTACGTAATATAGAAATCAAGTAAACTTGAAGTCTAATTTTGATTTGGGTTGCGAAAATCGAAAGGGAGTATGTTGGTTATACCATATCTTACGAAAACTATACGGGAGTACGTTACTTGGTTAACAATCCAAGGATAATATAATTTAGAGTTTCGTTGAGTTTTGAATATTGAGAAGAGTGTAGATATTGTATTGATTGGATGTTATATTGCACATCATAGTGAAGAAGCAAAACCATCAATACAGGGCTTTATATTAGTGTAATAACCCCAAAAAGGGTTATAGAAGATTAGTATAATGATTCGAAAAAAAAAAATTAAAATTAATTATTTAATCGAATTTAAAATAAATAAATAAATAAAATATTTAAAATTTATTTTTATTTTTTTAAGAAAAATATATTATTATTAATATTAATTAAATATATTATTATTATTATTATTATTATTATTATTATTGTATATATAAATCTAACATCCTGAAGCTTCAAAGAAGCTTCAGGATGAAACTTTTTTTAAAAAAATTTTGTTTCTCCTGTAGCCCCCCCCCCATCTTCTTCTTCTTCTTCTTCTTCTTTCTTTTCTTTTCTTTATTCAACGTAGCATTGAACTCTCTCTCTCTCTCTCTCTCCTCACATTCTCTTTCCCTCTCTCCTCGATTTCGTGACGGATTTTTGCCCGATCGAAAATCCGAAGATACCATTGGACTCCATTCACCGTTGCCGTCATTTCTATCGGAGCGGATCGGTGGTAAGAGTGGCGTAGGTGTATTCCCTGGGGTAAGTCATTTTTCCCATTTTCTTTAATTTCTTATAAAATATAAGCCCAATTGACGAACGGACACCACTATGAGAATCTAGGGATGATTCTCTGCAAGTCTAGCGGGACAAAATTCTTGTGGGGGTGTTGGGCCAAAACTTCAAATTTGGGGTGCGGGGGTTATTAAGGGGCTTATTTTTAATTAATTAGCATTAATTTAGAAATGCTAAAATATTGAGCATCTAGGACTGAAGTAGGATTTCTGAAATTTGGGACCCGGGTGAGTGCCGCGGGTGTAATTTTGGGACCTGCAAGCAAAATTTAGAAAATTAAGTGGGGATGTTAAATAATAGTTTAAATATTAATTTGAGGTATATGGAGCCTAGGGAAGGCCAGATAGGTATTATTTTGGAGAAATAGATTAATTAATTTGGGGAAAATGCAAATTGCAGGAGTTGAATTTCGGGCGCCAATGGCGTAGAATTTGGGATTCTAGCGAGACTCTCAGTAAGCCAGGTAAGGGGAATAAATTATAGCAATGTTTTTAGAATTATTATTTGAATTAATATGTGAAATTGAGCATATGATATTTTGTCTAAAAATTATTATGATATAAATATCAGATAAATTGTGTGGCATTTGAGTAATTGTAAATTGTGATATTTTGGAGTATAAAATATAATAATGTGTAATTTCTGAGAAAATATTGAAATGAGAATTACTGATATGATTAGTGAAAAATAATGTAATATGGTATTATTATGTGAGTAGAAATGTTTTCCCTGGAAAATGAGATTTTAGGAATTATTGATTTTGGAAAATGATGAAATGTGGTATTTATTAATATTGAAAATTATTTGCATGAGAAATGAGTTTGTACAAATTACTGATATAAGTATTTTGGAAAATGTGAAAAATATGTGAAATATGATATATGATATTATGAGATAATGAAATGTGCATAGAAAATAATGAGAATATTTATATTGAACTGAATTGTGATATACTGGAATATAATTGATGAAATGTCATTACCGCATAATGATTGCGGGTATGTGGTGGTAAACCCTGTTGGATGGTTATGATATTGAGCACGGTACCGTTGCGAGTGGTGTTAGTGCAACCACACGGACTCTTGGAGTGTGTGGTGTGACAGTCGACTGTGCCATTGTATAGGGTTGTTGGGCCCCCTGAGTCCGGATTAGGGTATTAAGCTGGCCAGTCGTACTATAGACGTGATATGTGATATGATATTTGATCTAATCGGATCGGCCAACCGCGGTTAGATCCAGCCTTCGGGCCGCACAATTTTGACCATAGGGGGAAGCATGACGTGTATAGAAAGATCCTCAGGGTGGCCATGAGTTACAGACGCGATGTTGGTATTTGATATCGAGGATACTCATGAGCCGGAAAGTAAAGTGGAAATGAAAATTGAAAGAATGATAAAATTGGCTAAAATGAGAAATGAAAGAAAGAATGAAAATTGAGAAATAAAGAATAACAAAATTGAGAAATGGAACAGTGTGAGTTAATAATATAAATAATTAAGGCGAAGTGAAACTCTCCGCCTGAGGGCTTACTGAGTAAGGTGAGTGCCCTGATGGGTATCAGATGTGGCCATACTCGGCTGCATAATGTGTTAGGGGAGTGGCAAGCTACCTGTATGGGCGGGTAATCTTCCCTATTCTCAGGAACTTCGCGTGTAAATATGTGTTGGAAATCATTGAATTTGATAAATGATTTTAAAGCTTATAAAAGCTTGTGTTGTATATCTATATGATTATGTGTATGTGAATATCAATGTATTTTCTCAGATGAAATGGTGATTTGAAAAGTAAAGTGTATTATAATTGTACTCATTTGGCCACACACTGTAAATAATTTATTCCTTCTTACTGAGATGTGTCCCACCCAAATTATCCAAATTTTTTAGGGGACAGAGATAGGCCAGGTGGTAGAGCTTCGTGATCATAGGGAGCTGGAACCTTAAGATACATGGTGAGTTTTGACTAGGGAGGTGTGATTCCATAGGGTTGTATTATTTTTGGGTATGAGATAGTATTGTGTATTTATGTGTATATTGGTACTCTGGGTATTGTATTCTAACTGATATGTATATATTGTCTTCCGCTGTTAGGTTGTTTAATAAAATACTTTTTACCCGATACCCAATGCGGGTCGGGTTGTATGAATGATAGTAAGAGTGTTGACGTGGCCGATTTGTGGATTTATGACATGATTATTTATTATTATTGAAATAAAAAATTGTATGAAAATTGGGGCGTCACAATCAGCAAGTACAAATTTCATATATATAGGGCTTATATAAACAAACAAACTATTCTAAGTGCTTACATTGCCAAAGTGGTGTATATGTCAATTTTGGTTTGGCTGTTTATTTTCAATTTGTGATTGATTGGATTGGATGATTACTTACTTGAATGTTTGAATGATTGTGTTGTTGTGGATTGAATTGGGAAATAAGCTCTTGCTGAAAGTCTGAAAAATCAACACGAAGTTAAGAATTGGTTGAAAAGAAGTTTAAGGGTTCTTAAAAGGAATTAAAAGAAAATTTTAAAGCCCAATTCACCCCACCTCTTGGGACTACACCTTGCTTTTCAATTGGTATCAGAGCGGGGTTATAGAAAATCTTAATTAGTAGCTATAAAAAGATCTAAATGACTCAATTAGGCGTAACTCCCTTTGGAGAGGGACAATCTTCAACTAGGCCACCAATCTTTTGTGGACACAACTATACATTTTGAAAAAAGAGAATGCAAATATACCTTCAAACCATGGATTGGAAAGCTTGGGAGGTTGTCACGAATGATGATCTAATTCCTACCACATTAGTAGATGGAAAACAAATACCTAAGGAAAAGAAAGACATGACTGAAAGAGATAATAAAATGTTGCAAATAAACTCTAGTGCTATGAATGCTCTATATTGTGCTTTAGATGCCAATAAATTTAAAAGAGTAATGACTTGCAAATCAGCTAAGGAAATATGAGACAAATTAGAAGTAACATATGAAGGAACTATAAATGTTAGGGATAATAGGATCGATATGCTTACAAGTGAGTATGAAGCTTTTAAGATGAACCCAGATGAATCCATAACTAATATGTTTACTAGGTTCACTCATATAATCAATTCCCTAAATGCACTACGAAAAACCTACACTACTTATGAGATGATTAGGAAAATTGTTAGAGGGCTACCACCAAAATGGGAACCAAAAGTTGTTGGCCTAATAAGGCTTACAATTCTTATTTTGATGATAACAAATCAATGATATGTTTCAAGTAAATTTTTTTTAGGAAAGTGACAAAGCCCAAGGGCATAAAGAAGCCTATGGATTACAAAGAATTCTTGAAGAACACAAAGAAAAGCTTATGGATTACAAAGAGCATGAGGAATCAATGATATGTTTCAAGTAAATTTTTTTTAGGAAAGTGACAAAGCCCAAGGGCATAAAGAAGCCTATGGATTACAAAGAATTCTTGAAGAACACAAGTATAGTTTATGGATTACAAAGAATCCTTGAATAACACAAAGAAAAGCTTATGGATTACAAAGAGTATGAGGAATAAAATTATACTGGTGAAAAGCTCAAATAAAAGATTGAAACAACAAAGATGATAGAAGAACAAGATTGAAGATTAAAGAATTATATTTTAGGATGTTCTTAATATAAGTACTTCAAAGGTTAAACTCAAATATAAAGTGGTTTGAAGCTCATAGAAAATCAAAAATATTTTTTTTTAACATATATACTCTAAAAAGTATTTTTTTTAATAAATAAAAAGGGCTTAAGAAGAGAAGATTTTTTAAACCATGTTTTTAAACATATTTATTTCAAAATATTTGGAAATGAATTTTAGGAATCTTTGGGAGTAATGGATGGCTTCTAAAAACATCTATAAATAGTCAAAATGCTTTAAAGATTTAAAATAATGATCATAGAGGTAATATTGAAAGATTTTTGAAATTAAGCAATTCTCAAAAGTTTCAGATCCAGAAATCTTCAAAAGTTTCAAATCCAGAAATCTTCAAAGTTTCAAATCCAGCAATCTTCAAAGTTTAAGATCAAGCAACCTTCAAGGTTTTTAGATCAAGCTACTTTTCAAAGGTTTTTAGATCAAGTGATTTTCAAATATTCGAATTTCTCAAAGGATCTAAAATTTTCTTGTGCTTAAACTTTCTAATCTAATATTGATTTATATTTTTGAAGCAAAGCTTTAAAAAATCAAAATCTTTCATTTTCTTTGAAAAATCATTTGGTAATTCATACTAAGCGTTAAGCTTCAAATTTCTTATATTTAAATTACTTTGGAGTATAAGTGAACTGATCATTGTACTAATCTGCTCTATTGTGAGAGTTCTCTTTTGTACACAAATTTCTTTATCATCATTCTTAAACGATTCAGAGTTGTTGAATCGTTGGACCAAACAAGGGGTTATTGCTTGGAGAGGCGGGCTCTAGCCTGACAGAAGGAGTGGTTGTAAATTGGTATTGTTCCACCAGGTAACGGAATTGATATAATGGAATCCTTTGGTGTTTTGCCAAAGGCGAGGACGTAGGCTGTGTTGAAGCCGAACCTCGTAAAAATCTTGTGTCTTTCCCTCTCCTTTACTTTATATTATTTACTTGCTATTGTGGTATGATTTAAATGTACAGGTTGCAGATTCTTAAGTGAAAAAGAAACAAAGGTACTTGATATTTAGAAAGTACGTTTTGATTAATCATTTGCGAAAACCCAAAAAGGGAGTACGTTGGTTAATCTGCGGAAATTTTGATCAAGTAAAGTGCATACTAAGAGTTTACAGAAAAATCAACTAAAGCTCTAATATTTTTGGTTGAGTGATTGAATTACGTTGATTTCATTAATTGACTTGTGAATTTAAATTTCAGTATTTTTAAGTGTAGTTATCGTTTATATATCTTGTTTTATGGGTAATTAAAATCAATAGTTTAAAAATCATTAAAATTTAAAAAGAATCCAATTCACCCCCCTCTTGGGAAGTTATTCCTCATTTCAATTGGCACCAGAGCCTAGTTATAGAAATTCTTAACAAGAAACTATAAAAAGATCTAATGGCAAACATTGGAGTAGCACCCTTTGGTAAAGGACAATCCTCAACCCGTCCACCAATCTTTTGCGGACACAATTACACTTTTTGGAAAAAGAGAATGGAAATATATATTCAACACATGGATTGGAAAGCTTGGGAAGTTGTTATGGATGGAAATCTTATTCCCACTAAGTTAGTTGATGGAAAAAACATTCCAAAAGAAAAGAAAGACATGACAAACTTAGACTATAAAATGCTTCAGATAAATGCAAGTGCTATAAATGCGTTATATTGTACATTAGATGCTAATGAGTTTAATCGAGTCATGTCTTGCAAAACAGCTAAGGAAAATTGGGATAAGTTAGAAGTAACTTATGAAGGAATCGTCGATGTTAGAGACAATAGGATAGATATGCTAACAAGTGAATACGAAGCCTTCAAAATGAATTCTGAAGAAACAATATCAAGCATGTACACCGGATTTACCCACATAATAAACTCTTTAAGTGCCTTAGGAAAAACCTATACTACATATGAAATGATTAGGAAAATTCTAAGAGGTCTACCCTCTATTTGGGAACCAAAGGCCACAGCTATCACGGAAGGTAGAAACCTTAAGACTACGTCTCTAAATGAACTTATAGGTTCACTTATTACATATGAAATGACACTGAAAGAAAGAAACCCCGAACCAAAGCATAAAAAATCCATAGCTCTAAAGGCATCTAGCCATAGCTCTAGTGAAAAAGAAAGCGAAACAAGTGACCTAGATCAAGATGAATTTGACATTCATTACTAAGAGACTAGGAAAATTTTATAGAAAAAATAAAAGGTTTCCTAGAAAATTCTACAAAAAGAAAACTGAAAAAGGAGATACAAGTAGGAAAGAAAATAAAGGTAAGAATGAATTACCAATTTGTTATCACTGCAAAAAGCCAGGACATATTAAACCAGAGTGTCCATTGTTTAAGAAGGACAAAAAGAAAAAGAAGGAAGCAATGAAAGCTACTTGGGACGATTCAAGCTCCAGCAAAACTGAAACTAAATCAAGTGAACAAGAGATGACAAATATATGCTTCATGACAAATAATGTAGAGTTAAATTCTTATTACTCTTCAACAGAATCTCAAAATGTGTCTTGCGATGAGTCATGTGACAGTTTGCTTTCTTACAAGGAATTACAAACTGAATTATTTTCACTACATAAAAGATTTATAAAAGTGTCTAAAAGAAATATAACTTTGAAAGATCAGAATCAAGAACTAGTAAAGCAACTAGAATCATTCAAAGTTATTGAAGAAGAAAGAAATACTTATATTAAGAAGCTGGAAGAAGAAATAAAACAAGAATTAGATAAAACTCATATAGATGGTTTGAATAAGAAAGATTTAGAAATAAATGAACTCAAAAAGATAGTTAAGGATAAGGAAAAGATTACCTATAACTTTACTAAACGTAAAGAGAACTTTGAAAAGATGATTGGACAGCAAAGGTTTCATGGAAACAAAGAAGGAATATGCTACAATGGTAAACAAATAAAAAGAATAAAAAGCTATACATGGGATACTTTAATAAGGAAGCTAGGTTTTATGCTAGCACTTCATCAAATAACAAACATGAACACACCACTTGCTATATGTGCAAGACTAAAGGTCATATAATGTTTAATTGCCCATTAAAGAAAAAATATGTTAAAGTCCAAGGAGAATGGAAAACAAATAATGGAACTAACAGTAAAATAATGAAAGTAAAAAGAATTTGGGTTCCAAAAACTAACACATAGTGTCCCTCATTATAGGTTTTCCTTAGGATAACAACGGCAACGGACAAATGGTACTTGGATAGCGGATGCTTAAGAAATATGATCGGTAACAAGAACAAGTTCACTACCTTAAAAAAAAAAAGATGGGGGATACGTCACCTTCGACGACAATGCCAAAGGTAAAATTGTCGGTATAGGTAAAATTGGTAAAGAACCTTCACTCACTATAGATAATGTGCTATTAGTAGAAAGACTAAAACATAATCTTTTAAGTATTAGTCAATTAAGTGATAAAGGGTTCGAAGTAATGTTCATGAAAGAAAAATGTGGCATCCAGAATCCCAAAAATAAAGAAACCTTATTTATGGCTCATAGAATATAATGTTTACTGTATAAATCTTGAGAAAATAACAAATCAAAACATAACTTGTTTAACAGCCATGAATGAAGCAAGTTGGTTATGGCATAGGAAATTAGGACATACTAGCATGGACCTACTATCTAAATTATCTAAGAAAAATCTTGTAAAAAGATTACCAAATATTAAGTATGTAAAAGACAAGATATGTGATGCTTGTCAAAAGGGAAAACAAGTTTTAAAAAGAAAAAAATTCATATTCACTAAAAGACCCCTAGAACTCCTACACTTAGACTTATTTGGTCCAACTAAAACCTTAAGCTTAGGTCGAAAACAATATGTTTTGGTAATAGTAGATGATTTTTCAAGATTTACTTGGGTAATATTTTTAGCAAACAAAGATGAAGCTTGCAATCAATTAATAACCTTATGCAAGAAACTACAAAATGAGAAAGGTTATAATGTAACAAGCTTTAGAAGTGACCAAGGAAGAGAGTTTAAAAATAAGGAAGTTGATAAATTTTGTAATGAACATGGAATAACTCACAATTTTTCAGCATCTAGAACTCCACAGAAAAATGGAGTTGTTGAAAGGAAAAATAGAACTTTACAAGAAATGGCAAGAACAATGCTCAATGAAAATAGTTTACCTAAATATTTTTGGGCAGAAGCTGTAAATACAACATGTTATATTGTAAATAGGGTATCAATAAGATCAAAAATAGATAAAATACCATATGAACTTTGGAAAGATAGAAAACCAAATATATCCTACTTTCATGTATTCAGTTGCAAATGTTTTATATTAAATACTAAAGATGACCTAGGAAAATTTGATGCAAAGTTGGATGAAGGTATTTTCTTAGGTTATTCTACAAATAGTAAAGCTTATAGGATTTATAATAAAAGAACTTCTACAATTATAGAATCAATTCATATAACTTTTGATGAATCAAATCGTTATAACATTAAAGATATGGATGATGAAAAAGAAGTCACTTCACAAAAGGAAGATGTTCTTGAAATAAAAGAAGAAAAGAACAATGATGCATTAAATGAAAACCTTTTAGAGAAACTGAAACTTCCTAAAGAGTGGAAATATGACAAAAATCACCCAAAAGAACAAATTCTTGGTGAAACATCAAAATGAATAACTATTAGAGCCTCACTAAAAAATATTTGTAATCATTATGCTTTCTTATCCCAACATGAACCAAAAAATATTGAAGATGCCTTAAATGATGACTCTTGGATTATAGCTATGCAAGAGGAATTAAATCAATTCGAAAGAAATCAAGTATGGGAACTAATACCAAAACCCAAAGATAAATCAATTATAGGAACTAAATGGGTGTTTAGAAATAAGAAGGATGAAAATGGAGTTGTTGTGAGAAATAAAGTTAGGTTAGTGGCACAAGAATATAATCAAGAAGAAAGAATTGATTATGATGAAACTTTTGCACCTATGGCAAGGATGGAAGCCATTAGGATGCTTTTAGCCTATACTGCCCATAAGGATTTTAAGCTATATCAAATGGATGTGAAGAGTGCATTTTTGAATGGATATATAAATGAAGAAGTATATGTCAAACAATCTACAGGGTTTGAAAATTCTAAAAATCTAAACCATGTATTCAAATTGACAAAAGCTCTTTATGGTTTGAAACAAGCTCCAAGAGCTTGGTATGAGAGATTAAGTAAATTCTTACTTAAAAATGAATTTACAAGAGGAAAAGTTGATAGTACCTTATTCATTAAAACTAAAAACAAAGATTTGTTATTAGTTCAAATATATGTGGATGATATTATATTTGGAGCTACAAATAAAGATCTATGTGAAGAATTTGCCACATGTATGCAAAAAGAGTTTGAGATGAGTATGATGGGAGAATTAAATTACTTTCTTGGATTACAAATCAAACAAGCAAAAAATGGAATCTTTATAAATCAAACTAAATACATTAAAGACATGTTAAAAAAGTTTGATATGGAAGAAAGTAAACCCATAGGAACTCTTATGAGTACTTCAACGAGTCTTGACAAAGATGAAAAAGGGAAACAAGTTGATACTAAACATTATCGAGGAATGATAGGAAGCCTACTTTATTTAACAGCAAGTAGGCCAGATATTATGTTTAGTGTATGTATGTGTGCAAGATTTCAGTCAGCCCCAAAGGAATCACATCAAACAGCAGTCAAAAGAATTCTTAGGTATCTCCTAGGTACACTTGAACTAGGTTTATGGTATCTAAAGGAATCTGGATTTGAAATGATTATTCAGACGCAGACTTTGCTAGATGTAAAATAGATAGAAAAAACACAAGTGGAACATGTCATTTTCTAGGACATTCTTTAGTTTTATGGTCTTCAAAGAAACAAAATTCTGTAGTATTATCTACAGCAGAAGCAGAATACATAGCTGCAAGAAGTTGTTGTGCTCAAACATTGTATATGAAACAATAGTTAAAAGATTTTCAAATACAATATCAAACTATCCCTATCAAATGTGATAACACAGGTGCTATTAATATTTCAAAAAATCCAGTATCTCACTCAAGAACAAAACACATCGATATAAGACATCATTTCTTGAGAGATCATGTACAAAATGAAGATATTGTACTGGAATTTGTGAATACACATGATCAATTAGCAGATATTTTCACAAAACCTATGTCGGAAGAAAGATTCATATTTATAAGAAGAGAATTGGGCATGCTTCATAGTCGTGAAGTTATTTAGGAATTGTTCTGGTTGGCAGGCGACTGCCACCAGGGTACCAGGCAACTGCTTGGCTACTGTCTTTCAAAATTCCACAAAGACAGGCGCTTGCCACATTGAAGCAAGCGACTGCCTCATGGCGGGTAGGGTTTAAAACCCTATTTTAAGTCATTTTAAAACCCACCAGGCGCCTGACCATTCATTTTTCTCTCTGAAACCTTTCGTCTCCATCACTTTCCATACACAAATCCTACTCAAAGCATCTTGCAACCTAGCATCAAATCTTTCCTCCATACAAAAACCGAGCTTAACTTAAAGTTTCCTTGATTTTCTTCTTCATCTAAACATGCCTAGATCAAAATCCGTTGGTGTTAAAGGATCCTCCTCTTCCACAAGAATAAACAACGATAAGGTGGAGAAATGGTTGGTCACTTTACACGCTAAGCACCTTTACCGAAATCAAATTGCTTCAGCAGAACCAATATTAGGTAAGGTACTCGATGTAACGTTCTTCAATTCTGATTTCCCTAAAATCTTGGCACTTTTCAAGAACATTGGATGGGATAAGTTTATCACCTTCCAAGCTAAAGGCTATTATCCTAATGTTACACGTATTTTTTACGCAAACATGGAGCGATGCGAAAATGGAATCAAAACAAATTTTCTTGGGAAAGACATCCATCTAAATCCCATATCTTTGGGAAAGATTCTTCGAATTAAGCTAGGGGATTTTGAGATTCATATTATTGAGAAGCAATGGATTATGGCTCAAGGTTTGATCATACAGTGGATTATCATGAAAGTTGATGCTCCCCGTGTTGTCCTACCTTATGCGGGAATGTTGAATATGGTTTTCGCTCATTTTAATATTTTAACTCCATCATTCAACTTTACTAGCAAGACGTACTATGATATCTTTTCTGACACTGTTCTAAAACGGATGGGCTATAAAAATTCTCCTCAAGGGTGGTTCCATAAAGGACATAGGAATGTCTCATCTGCACCACCACCTTCTTCATCATCTATCCACACACCTTTAGTTCAGCTTGATCCAGATACTCCGTCATGGTTTGTTCCATTTTTTAACCATTATATGACATTTAGTGATAGTATGAAATCTGGCCTCAGTACTTTGCAAGAAAAGGTTACATCCATAGAAACTCACTGTTCACAAATTGATAAACGGGTTGAAAAGATTGAGCAACAGTTAGCTAGCTCCTCTAAAGGAAAATCTCCTATGAGTATCAACTCTGCTACTTCTAGTGATGATGAATCTAGAGAACAAGAAGAAGGAGAAAATGACAGTGAACAAGAGGAAGGAAATCATAAATCTGAAGAAGAAGATGATGAAAGTGAAAATATGGAAGCCTCTGACTGATGTGCCTTTACCTATCATTTCTATGTGTTTTTATGTAATTCAAGTTTTATCGGCTAGGCTATCTTTGGTTTTCTAAAACTAGTACTTTGACTCGCAGCATTTCTTTGTTTTTGTCTCTCTTTTTCCTTTTTGATTGATGTCCAAAGGGGGAGAAAATGTTTAAGAGAAGTGAGTGCAAAAATATGATATATAATGGTTTGTAAAACCTTTTAAAAAATATGATATATAATGGTTTGTAAAACCTTTTATTAAAATCTTATTATTTTTACTCTCGATTTGTCATCATAAAAAAGGGGGAGATTGTTGGCCTAATAAGGCTTACAATTCTTATTTTGATGATACCAAATCAATGATATGTTTAATATGTTTCAAGTAAAATTTTTTCAGGAAAGTAACAAAGCCCAAGTGCATAAAGAAGGCTATGTATTACAAAGAATTCTTGAAGAACACAAGTATAGTTTATGGATTACAAAGAATCCTTGAAGAACACAAAGAAAAACTTATGGATTGCAAAGAGCATGAGGAATAAAATGATACTGGTGAAAAGCTCAAATAAAAGATTGAAACAACAAAGATGATGGAAGAACAAGATTGAAGATTAAAGAATTATATTTTAGGATGTTCTTAATGAAAGTACTTCAAAGATTAAACTCAAATATAAAGTGGTTTGAAGCTCATAGAAAATCAAAAATATTTTTTTTAACATATATTCTCTAAAAAGTATTTTTTTTAATAAATAAAAAGGGCTTAAGAAGAGAAGATTTTTTAAACCATGTTTTTAAACATATTTATTTCAAAATATTTGGAAATGAATTTTAGTAATCTTTGGGAGTAATAGATGACTTCTAAAAACATCTATAAATAGTCAAAAGCTTCAAAGGTTTAAAATAATGATCATAGAGGCAATATTGAAAGGTTTTTGAAATTAAGCAATTCTCAGAAGTTTCAGATCCAAAAATCTTCAAAAGTTTCAGATCCAGAAATCTTCAAAGTTTTAGATCCAACAATCTTCAAAGTTTAAGATCAAGCAACCTTTAAGGTTTTTAGATCAAGCTATTTTTCAAAGATTTTTAGATCAAGTGATTTTCAAATATTCAAATTTCTCAAAGGATCTAAAATTTTCTTGTGCTTAAACTTTCTGATTTGATATTGATTTATATTTTTGAAGCAAAGCTTTAAAAAATCAAAATCTTTCATTTTCTTTGAAAAATCATTTGGTAATTCATACTAAGCGTTAAGCTTCAAATTTCTTATATTTGAATTACTTTGGAGTATAAGTGAGCTGATCATTGTACTAATCTGCTCTATTGTGAGAGTTCTCTTTTGTACACAAATTTCTTTATCATCATTCTTAAACGATTCAGAGTTGTTGAATCGTTGGACTAAACAAGGGGTTATTGTTTGGAGAGGCGAGCTCTAGCCTGACAGAAGGAGTGGTTGTAAATTGGTATTATTCCACCAGGTAACGGAATTGATATAGTGGAATCCGTTGGTGTTTTGCCAAAAGCGAGGACGTAGGCTGTATTGAAACTGAACCTCGTAAAATCTTGTGTCTTTCTCTCTACTTTACTTTATATTATTTACTTGCTATTGTGATATGATTTAAATGTGTAGGTTGCAGATTCTTAAGTGAGAAAGAAATAAAGGTACTTGATATTTAGAAAGTATGTTTTGATTAATCATTTGCAGAAACCTAAAAAGGGAGTACGTTGGTTAATCTATGGAAATCTTGATCAAGTAAAGTGCATACTAAGAGTTTACAGAAAAATCAACTAAAGCTCTAATATTTTTGGTTGAGTGATTGAATTACGTTGATTTCATTAATTGACTTGTGAATTTAAATTTCAGTATTTTTGTAACGACCCAAATAAAATGGTAGTTAAATAGTAAAAGAAGAGGGATATGGAAATCAAAAACGGAAGGAGGCCATCGACTTCGTCAACGAATGCAAGGCGTTCGTCGACAACATTGAACTTTGGGAGGGAAAACGAAAAAAGGGATCAGAAGGACTTCGTCGACGAATATAGGGGGTTCATCGACGAAGGCTTAAGAGAATTCGTCGACGAACACAGGGCTTCGTCGACGAGAAAATACCGAGAGGGGTTCTGAGGCAACCTGAATTTCATCGATGAATACAGGGTCCCGTCGACGAAATTTGTGAAAGACTCGTCGATGAAAAACGGGCTCGTTGATGAAATCCCCTGTTTTATATATACGAAAATCCGGGAATTTCTTCATTTTTAAGAAATCTCTCTCTCTCCTCTCTCTCTCTCTCTCTCTCTCTCTCTCTCTCCGACTCTCTCTCCCTTCTCTCTTCGTTTTTGGCCCTACTAGTCGTCGGATCAACAATCCGAAGCTACCACGACGATCTTGGCAGAGTTCTCTACAAGTCTGCAGGGGCGGATCGTCAGGGAAACGAAGTTGGGTTCCATTCCAAATTCAGGGTAAGGCTTTTTACTCAATTTTTGGATTTGTGACAGTTGAGAGAAGTGTTGTACGCGTTAAAATATTAAAGTTTAATATTGGAAGTTTTCGTTTCCAGGGGTGTTAATTGGGAACGTTGGGAATCCTCCCTAAGTTGAGGTAAGACTTTTAAACCTAATTTGACTTAATGATAGTTATAGAAAATGTTGTACGTATGAAAATACTGAACTTCAGTCTTGGTGAATTTCATTTTCAGGGTATTGAGTTGGAAACCCTGCGGGTGCAAGGAAGAGTTTCTTAGGGGCTGTTTAGGAATCAGGTAAGGAGATAAACTAAACTAGTTCTTTTGAGAAAATGTATGTATATATATATACTTAGCATCTTATTTGTGGAAAATGTATATATATTTATATATATGTTTTATATTTGCAAAATACTATGAAAATGATTGTATGATTGAATATGTGAAAATCAGTTTGTGTGGCATGAGTATAAAATGTTGTGAAATACTGTTTTCTGGGAATGTGGGTCTTCATGATGGGAAAACCGGCGTATGGGCCGATATATTTTTATATGTATATGATTTGCTGGCGTACGGGCCGTGCTATGTGGATATGGTTGCCAGCGTACGAGATGTGCTATGTGGATGAGATTTGCCAGCGTACGGGCTGTGCTATGTGATTTTCCGGCGTACGGGCCGAGCTATGCAATTTGCCAGCATACGGGCTGTGCTATGTGATTTGCCAGCATACGAGCCGAGCTATATGATTTGCCAGCGTACGAGTTGTGCTATGTGATTTGCCGGCGTACGGGTCATGCTATGATAAAATGTGTAATATCGGCGTACGGGCCGATGATTTTTATGATACACATATATATATATATATGCAAAATGTTATGATTAATGTGAAAATAATTGATATGGGATATCTATGTATCACGGTTTTAGTATATGTATATGATATCAGAACCTGGTTGGCTTGGTTTAGGCTAGCACTTGTACGGTACCGTTTCTATGTGTCCATGGTCCTCGTGATCATGATATCTGTGTTAACGCCGCTGTACGGAGTGGTGTGAGATTGGATGATCGATGTGGTTATTTTCAAGAAGTGTGCTATTATCGCCCCTAGTGTACGGACCAGTCTAGGTAGACCCATCGGACCTACAGACTAGACTATTGACTTGGCAGTGGTTGGCCAACCATTGTCAGGTCCCGCCTTCGGGCTACACAACCCAGTCAAGTGGGGGTAATACATGACAACAGCCAGCTAACCTACTAGGATTGTTTTATGATATTATTATTATGATATGAGATGAGATATGTTTATGATATGCAGTATGTTCTGCCATGTTTTGATGTACTTATGTTTTCCCAAATTTGATAAACAGTATTGAATATGTTATGTATGGTATATGTAGAACATAGAATACTCATGTTGCCACACACTAGTATTAGTTTATTTCCCTTACTGAGAGGTGTCTCACCCCTAAACTTTACAATTTTTCAGAAGTCCCGGATAGGAGAGTGGGAAAAGCCCCGCTGACATTGTGTGGTTTATCCGCCCTTTTTGAAGGGTAAGTTTTTGGTAGGGACAGTTAGGTTTTTGTAGGGATTGTCCCTGGATTACATTTTTGGGATGTATATATGGAAATACAATGAATGTAGTATCTCTGGTATTGTGATATATGAAATGATGAGATGCATGAGATGGTATGTTTCCTACTGCTTAGGCTTCTACTATATATATTCTGATGTATCCCTGGTACCCATGGGTCCAGGTGGATTGTGACCTGTTAAGCTGGAATGTGGGATGTGTGGTATTGATTTTATGATGATATTATTATAAAAAAAAATTATGTGAAAAATGAGCAGATCGTGACAATTTTTAAGTGTAGTTATTGTTTATATATCTTGTTTTCTGGGTAATTAAAATCAATAGCTTAAAAATCATTAAAATTTAAAAAGAATCCAATTCACCCCCCTCTTGGGAAGCTATTCCTCATTTCAAAAGCCACTGCCATAACCGAAGGAAGAAATTTGAAAAACACTTCCTTAGATGAACTTATAAGTTCTCTCCTTACACATGAAATGGCAATGAATGAAAATAATGGAAAAATCAAAGTCCAAGAATCAATAGCCTTTAAAGCCTTAAAAAACAATTCAAGTAGTGAAGAAGAAATGGATGAAGATGAAGTAACCTTCATATCTAAAAAGCTAGCAAGGATACTAAGAAGGAGAAACAAATTCAAGAGAAGAAATCAAAACTCCGAATCAGAAGAAGAAGATATTAGCACCAAGAAATCTAAGAAAAAAACTCCTACGTGTTACAATTGTAACAAAATTGGACATATAAAACTAGAATGTCCACTACTACTTAAGAAAGAGCCTAAGAAGAAAAAGAAAAAGATCATGAAAGCCACTACTTGGGACATGATGAGTACAAGTAGTTCTAAAATTGAATCAAGTGACCAAGAGGTTGCTTATACGTGCTTTATGGTTTGAGATGATAAGGAAAGCTTCTCATCTAAATCTTCAAATAATTCTTGTAGTGATGAATCCAATGATGAAAGTATGTCATCTTATGAAGAACTTCAAAATGACTTATTCAAGGTGCATAAGATGTTAATTAAAGTAACTAGACAAAATACTTCATTGAAAAATAAAAATGAAAGAATGGTGAAAGAGTTAGAATCTCTTAGAACTGCTGAAAGAGAAAAGGATTCAAGAATCAAAGAATTAGAAAGCAAGAAAGAAAAAATGATAGAAGACCTTTGATCCCTATCCTCTATAGAATATAAAATATATATATATATATATATATATATATATATTTCTGAATTAGAGGATAAGATAAGAAAACTATCTCTAGAATTAGAGAAATCACAAAAAAAAGGTTGATAACAAGAAAGACATTGAAATAAATGATCTAAAAAATAAAATTGAAGACAAAGAAAAAATCATTTATAACTTCACAAAAGGAAAAACAAACTTTGACAAGATGATAGGCTAACAGAGAATGTCTCTAAATAAAGAAGGGATTGGTTTTAATGGAATTAAAAATATAAAGAAAAAGAATCTTTATATGGGTTATTTTTCGAAAGCTTCCAAAGACTATGTTACACATCTAGTAATGCCTACACTAATACAATATGCTACCAATGTAAGAAAAAAAGGCATATCAATTCTGAATGTCTATTTAAAAAATGTTGTAAAAACTAAACAAGTATGGAGAATTGAGACATCCCTTGTGAAACCTACAGGACCCAAAAAGGTATGGATACCTAGATAAAAAGCCTTGAAAAACTCAAAGTGTTTATTGAAGTACATAAATAATTAAATGACATTGTTGGTCAAAGTCATAAGATGATTTATACAAACTTAAAATAGAGAGTTTTTTTTTTTTTTTAAGAAAAGTTATATGAAAGCAAAAATCAAGCATATTACATATACGAGAGGTTGACTAGGAGAGAATCAAATTTTTCTTCAGGGCAGACGACTGCTAGATATCTGGAAGATGACTAATAGGCTACTGTCTACGTAGAAAGACAACTGATAGCCGACTGTCCACTTGGTGACAGACGACTGTCTCGCGGCGGGTCTTGTTCATATAACATAAAAAACACTCCTTTTAAACCCTCAAACACCTATCCATTCGTCTACCCTTCACTAAACCAACTCCTCTTCATTCTCTTCGAAGTTTCTTCTCTCCAAACCTCCTCCCAACGTCCATACATCACAATCCTAATTCCTTCACACCTAGGGTTTCCTGAATTTCAGCTTCATCAAAATGGTTCGTACCAAAACAGTTGGGAGAAAGGACAAAGCATCCTCTTTTTCTTCAAAGGCTGCAAGCAACAACGACAAAGAGAAATGGCTGGTCTCATCTCACGCAAAAGCGTTGTATCAAAATAATATCTCTACAATCAATTCGATGTTTTGTAAGGTATTAGATGCTACCTTCTTTGAAGAAGATTTCCCTGAGATTCTTGAATTGTTCAAAAATATAGGATGGGATAAGTTCATTCTTCACCAAGTTAAGGGGTATTACCCAGATCAGATTAATCTTTTTTACCCAAACTTGGTAAAGAAAGACGTTGGATTTGATACTGAAGTTTATGGCCAAAAGATAACACTTACTCCACACTCATTACGAAAAATACTTCGTATCAAGCATAAGGATTTTGAGTGTAATCCAGTAGAAAAACAGTGGACTATGGAACAGGGTTTTTCACCACACGAATTTTTGCCTCTTGTGATGAACGATCAACCCGCCTATTTTGGACATCCTCCACCATACAAACAGCTTAATCTCCAAGCACAACTCCTTCACAAGATCATTGCTTACAATATAATTCTGAGGTCAGGATTCTTTGATCATGTGTCTTTCTTTGATTGCTTTGTAATGTGGTGCATATTAAAAGGGAATAAATTAGATTTAACTAGCCTTATACTAAAATGGATGGTAATGAAGCTCGAATCCACTAGAATTGGGCTTCCGTATGGCGGCATTCTTTCCTTGGTCTTCGCTCATTTTCAAGTCCTCAATCAATCTTCAAAAATAGTGAAGCGAACCCATTACCGTGTTTTCTCCTCTAGTACACTAAAAAGAATGGGTTACAAAAAGTATACCGAGGGATGGCTGTTTAGGGGAAATAGACCGGCAAGACCAGCACCAGAAGAACCTAACCCAAGATCAAAAGAAGCTGATATGCCTCCATGGTTTGTTCCATTTTATTAGAATTATACCAGCTTCAGTTCTGAAATGAGGAAAATTTTGCTTTCTTCATGATAAGATCCCAAACATTGATGAAAAATACACTTTTCTGGATAATCGCAATGCCAAAATAGAGCACCATGTCACACAAAATGTCACTAACTCAGATAAAGAGAGTAATGAGAATGATGATGAAGACTCTTAGGCAAAATCAAGAGAAGAAAAGGCTGAGGAAGAAGAAGAAGAAGTAGAAGAAGACTCATAGCAATCCAAAGGCAAAGGAATTGCTGAAGATAGTGACATAGCTTCTGATACATAGACTTTTAATGTTGTTTTTTGCTATTTTGTATATGCTACACATACTTAGTTTATGATTGTATGCCTTTTTGTTGATATCAAAAGGGGGAGTATGTGTGTGAGCAAAGTTTATGAGTCTATGTATGTATTTGTTTATGTATGTATTTATTTCCAGTTCTGAAATTTGAACCTATGTGTGTATTTGTATTTCCAGTTTGATGTACTATGAGTTCTATGTTAATGTTAAATCTGAAACTTTGAACCTTATGAACTTATGACTTAAAAGAAATTATTTTTAGACTATGCTTATTGACAGGGGGAGTGTTATGACTTATTACTTATATATGATCGTTTCCCTATTAATCAATTGATATCAAGAATTAAATTTTAAATTGGTATCACATATTATTACATGTTTCGTTAAATTGGTATCATAAAATCAACAATAAGTATCTTGAATAATGTCAAATAAAGAAAAAGTTGTTAGTAAAGATATGACTATTAAAACACACTACACATACTATATTGAAAAATACATTGAGTGTGTACACATGCTTGATATGCATATGCTCAAAATGATATTTGAACTTGATCATCATAAATTTTTTTTCTCTCTTTTTGATCGAAGTCAAAAGGGGGGAGAAGTGTTTAGCAAAAATTGAGCATGATATTACAAAAATTGAGCAAGAACATAACATATATTAAAAGGGGGAGAAGTATTTGATATTGTTTCATAAACTACACAACTTGAATGAAGTGATGAGCGTGATTGCAAAAGAGTTTTTGAAATTGATATTGATCTTTCAAATGTTGTTAAGATGATGCTTATTGAACGGGGGAGTCTTTTTAAGGCCCACTCAAATTTTGGCTTCTTGTTTGTCATCATAAAAAAGGGGGAGATTGTTGGCCTTACAAGGCTTAATATCCTATTTTGATGCTAACAAACAAGTAGAACTTAACATGCTTTATTTAAGTGATGTATTTTCAGGACTCAATAATGAATGCAAGGTTAAAGAATTCATGAGAGCTTGTACTTCAGATAAGGATGATTATATCAAGCTTGAAGTATGGATTTAAAGATAAAACCTGAAGATCAAGAGAGCATAAGGATTAAGAAAACTTGATGAAAGCTCAAAGATCAATGAAGCTCAATGTAAGAACCTAGACCGTGATATATGAATTAATTATATAAAAGAAGGGTAAATTGGTAAAGTGGGCTAGCTTCGTCGACAAAGCCAGAGTTCATCGACGAAGTCCCTTCTGTACTCGGCAAAGAAGTTTAGAGGCTCGTCGACGAGGAGAAGCTGAGGGGTTTCGGGAAATCGATAATATCAAGCTCGTCGACGAGGTCCTTGTCTCGTTGACGAGCCATCTATGTGGCCTCGTTGACGAGGACGCCATTCTTTGACGAGGACGGCTGAGTCAAGGGCTATAAATATCAGTTTCCATTACTTCCAAGTTAAGAAATCTAAAAAAATCTCCTCCCTCTCTCTCTAGAACTTGAAGATCACTCTCTCTCTCTAGATTCCTTTGTTGTTTGTTGCCTGATTCGTAAATCCGACATTACCACGTAGATCAGGACAGGATTCTCTTCGCGAATAGTGGATCAGAATCTCGTTTCGAGCGATTTCGGATTTTGGTCCAAAATTGAGGTAAGGCTCGGTTTCCATTTCTGTTTCGAAATATGTGTAGTAGTACGAATTGTAAGGAAGTATTGTTCTGCGTTGTTTAGGTTTTGGTGTTTTGGTTCATAGTTTTGGGAGCTGTAGAGTTCGTGGTTTGATTTTGGGTTAAGGTAAGGAGATTTTGTTTATATTAGTTTATTTTTGAAATTGGGATCGATAAACCTGCAGGTTACGATCGTATGTATGTTTTGACTACTTATTTGGGAAAATCTATCAGGTAACAATGCGGGATTTTCGGGTTACAGTTTTTTGGAAAATCGAGATTTTTGGGTATCATATCTATTTGGTTTGGAAAACTGTATGTGGTATTTAAACTGTATTATTGAGGTGACCATATCCTTATTTGTATAAAACTGTATGCTTGATTTGGAAAACGATATGATTTATGGTATATCAAATAAGTGTGGAATGTATGGTTGTATGTAATTGTTCCAGGTATTTTGTAAAACAGTTATGTGGCGGCTAATTACCGTACGCTGATGAGTATAGGAACATGAGTTTCAAAATGATTCCATATTTTGTGAAATCAGCTAGTGGCGGCTAATTACTGTACACTGAAACAGCTATGTGGCGACTAATTATCGTACGCTGCGCCATGTACCGATTCATTACCGTGGGTGAGAATGTCCGACTCTATATCCGAGGGTGTGAAATATCACCTGTGTGTTCTGGATGGTCACCGAAGGGTGTGAGCTACACCGTATTGGTGATGTACCACTGTGAGGCTTCGGTTATCACAGGGTATCGATTGCTTGAGTGTGACGAAACTGACTGTATGTTTGGGTATTGTATGTACTAGAATGGATTTGTGAAAATACTGGAACTGTATAGAACTATATGGAAATGTTTCGAAACTATATCGTATTGTATGGTGTTATGTTTTACGTAAAATAACACTGGTATGCCATACACTGATATAACCTACTTTCTTCCTTATTGAGAGGTGTCTCACCTCGAATGTATATACAAATGTTTTCAGGTCCTTCGGGTAGCCGAAACTAATATCCTAGCATCCAGAAGTGGGGGTGTCGTTTAGCTACAGTTAGTGCCTGGATAGGTACGAGTTTTGTAACCGGGTTGTCGTGATGGTTTTTGTAGACACTCGGAGTATGTTTTGTAATTATAGGAACGTATATCCTAGTGTTGTATAGACTCTGGTATGATATGTTATATGGATAGAATGAACATTTTCCACAGCATATTTGATGAGTACGAATGTGTATGTGTATGTGTTCTTTTAGGGCTTCTGTATACCCCACGGGGTCAGACCCTCTTCCAGTATTGTATCATGTATGTTTAATTGATACAGAGACATATTAGGTTACTATTTTCACACCTGGGACCCATCTGCGAGTTTGGGACGTGACACTCAAAGTCTGAATTTTTGATGAAGATCAAGAGAGATAAAGAATTGAAAGCTCACATATATTTCAGGATCATTGAAGCTCAACAAAGAAGACAAAGAGAACTTAAAGCAACGAAAAGTCAAATGAGTCTTTAGGACAAGTCTTTGTAAGTACTTCAAGTTGGTTCAAATATGAATTTTCATTTTGAAGCTCATTAGGCAAAGACATACTTAAGAAACCTTAGTTTTAAAGTCTTGGAACAATTTTTTCAAAGTTAAAACAAGTTAAAATTCCAAGGTTAATTAAATAAAAGATAGAGAAATAAAAAATGACTTGAAAAGAGAAACAACCTGCTGACAGACGACTGTTTGTGTAAGGACGTACGACTGGCAAGTTAAACAACCTAAACTAAGAAGAATAGAAGCTTGACAGACGATTGTCAACAAATTGACAGGCGACTGCCAATGACCAGTGAGTCATCTGTGTGTGTTCTGCCAGCCGACTGCCAACCTTCTGTGTGTTTTTTGAAAAATAGATTTATTCAGTGACAAACGACTGCCACCATGAGGACAGCCAACTGCCACCCTTCTGAGTTGTTTTAAAACTGAGTTATTCTAGTGACACACAACTGCCAACATGAGGACGACCGACTGCCACCTTTCTGTTTGAAAAAATATGAATGTTATACATAGACAGACGACTGCTAGTGACTTCACAGTCGTCTGGCTCGCGGAAATTTTCAAAATTCTCAATGGGCATATTTTTGAAATTTAAATTATTTGAAGCCCAAATTAATTTACAACTTAGACCCTACTCCAAGCAAACTTGGGGAACAAGCAAGAAGTCTTCTTCATCTATAAATACCCTCAAAGTTCATCAATTTAGACACTAAGAAATCAATTCAGCTGTTATACTCTCTCAAAGCTTACTGAAATTCTAAAAGTACTCTATTGCTCACATCTTGCACGAAGTTGCTAAAAGTCTTGCTGATTCTCACTGAGATTGTGCTTCAATTACTACTTCTTTCATCTATTGAAAGAATCATACGGTGATACAACTCTAGAGCTTCAATCTGAATTCCATATTCTGAATTTTTATGAAGTATATTATTGTGCTGTAACTGTTGTACTAATTAGCTCTTTGTAGGAGCAAATTCTTGTACACATCTTTTGGTTGTATTTCTTGTAGATTGACAATTACCAAGGATTGTTTGGATCATTGGCTAAGCAAAGGGCTATTTCTTAGAGAGGTGGGCTCTAGCCTAAAGGAGTGACCGAACGAGGGGACATCGTTTGGAGAAGGCGGACTCTAGCCTTAACCAAGGAGTGTTGTAAAGGTTTGTTCTACCCGTCAAAGGAACAAGTTTAGTAAATCCTTTGGTGGTTTGCCAAAGGCGAGGATGTAGGCTGGGTATAAGCTGAATCTCGTAAAAATGCCCGTCTCACTCTCTCTTTTCCTTACTCTTTACTTTCAGTATATTTAAATTGCGTGGATGATTTAATTGATAATCATATATACTACATAATATAGAAATCAAGTAAACTTGAAGTTTAATTTTGATTTGGGTTGCAGAAATCGAAAGGGAGTACGTTGGTCATATCTTGCGGAAACCATACGGGAGTACGTTACTTGGTTAACAGCCCAAGGATAAATTAACTAAGAGTTTAGTTGAGTTTTGAATATTGAGAAGAGTGTAGATATTGTGTTGATTGGATGTTATATTGCACATCATAGTGAAGAAGCAAAACAATCAATACAGGGCTTTATATCAGCAAGTACAAATTTCATATATACAGGGTTTATATAAACAAACAAACTATTCTAAGTGCTTACATTGCCAAAGTGGTGTATGTGTTAATTTTGGTTTGGTTGTTTACTTTCAATTTGTGATTGATTGGATTGGATGATTACTTACTCGAATGTTTGAATGATTGCATTGTTGTGGATTGAATTGAGAAATAAGCTTTTGCTGAAAGTCTACAAAATCAACAAGAAGTTAAGAATTGGTTGAAAAGAACTTTAAGGATTCTTAAAAGGAATTAAAAGAAAATTTTAAAACCCAATTTACTCCCCCCCCTCTTGGGACTACACCTTGCTTTTCAAGCGTCTACTTAACAACCGATTCCTTGTTTTATGGCCTCTCCATATGATAAGCACTTTCCACCACTTGAACCAAGAATGCACCCTAAAATGAACCTTCATACTAGGCCATTTGTCCAACCTAGTGAGATCCAGCCAGATGGAACTAGAAAGCTACCCTCAGTGGCAGAACAAGTTCTCAACTGGAAAAACCAAAATTCCAGATCCCAAAATGCTACCCTTTGTGCTATTGATCATAAAGTTGACAAACTGATCTCCCAAAGTACTCAGCTAGATCAACACCTCCAGCATGTTGATACTAGGCTTGAAAATATGTATACAGATCTAAAAGGAAGGCTTGATAGCCTTGATACAGAACTAAGGCACTATGCCATTTCATGCTATTTTGGGCTAGAATTCAATAATAAAGAATCTGAAATCAGGAAGCTCAAAGATCAGTTGATGCAAATGGAACAAGATTGTCCCCAACCTCAACCTTTCTCATCCACCTATATCCCAAAAGCTTTTCCTTATACATCATCATATTCCCTATTTTCCTCATCTCCTCCTTTTTCAAGATCCTATGAGCTAGACTATTCCAAGCACTTCAAGTCCACTGCTGAAGTCATAAGAAATCATTCCTTTTTCCACAAAAAACCAAAACCAAAGCTCAAATCTCCTTTACCATACTAATCCCCATCATTACTCGGTGACAAAGTCATTTTACCATCTGATGATGATGATGATATTTCCACTAAAACCCAATCCTTGGCAGAAGGATCCCCGGATAGCCAATCTTCTACAGACCAAGAGATCACAGACCTAACTCATATGCCTATGGCTACAAAGTCATATGCTTAAACATACATAGAGTACACTGGTATGCCATGTTATCATTAAGATTTTAATAAAACATTGTGATCAATCAATTGCACCCTTAAACGAATTTTAGGGTAGCTGGTTTTTAATTTTTATCTTATCAAATTAAAATTCTCAATTAATAAGTTATTTGATAAATTATTATTTCTCATAAAAACTATTTATAAGCCCATTAACACTCTTATTATTTAGGTAACTCTTTCATTATTTCCTTGAATTTAAGGGTTGTAGAACACACAACTTAGTGCATGTGCACAACACATGACTTGACTTTATTTGTTCATATGCCAAAAAGGCCATTAATAATAAATTTATATTTTTTTTCCTCCATGTTTTCTTAATTTTGCATTTAATGTGAATTCTCACTCTTCAAGTAAGGTTTGTTTCTTTTCAATCTCATACTTAAATTTTAGAATAAAAGATATTGACAACTCTTAAAGTTTGTTAAAAAGATACTATTTTCTTATGAGATTTTAAAAATTTTAAGGACTTCTACTGAAATTTCAAAAATTTCAAGTACCTCTCTTAAGATTTACCAAAAAAAGATACAGATCTTCTTTTATCTTTTGTAAAAAAATAAGTCTTTTGAGAAGTGTAAGCGTCTCGAAAATCAAATGTTAGGGGAATTTGTGATATTTTTGAAACTTTATGGGTAGTCAATGAGAAATTTAAAACCTCAGGAGAGGACCTTGTCTTTTTGTTAAACCTCACGAAGGTCAATTTCTTCTACCCTAAATTTTAGTTGTGCTTATTTAAGATTTAACATTTTGTAACGTGTCTCAATTACATAATTTTTCTTAAATTAATATTATGTGATAGTGATATATTCTTAACATTTTCAAGGTAATTAATTTTCTATTCAAATAATTGAGATAAAATTAATAATTACTTTTCTAAAGCAAGAACTAAGTTAACTGGGATGAATTTTATTATGGTAAGCAAGATGAGTTTAGGGATAGTATATTTTCAAAATTTTTACAGCTCCATCTAGTTTTAATGAAATTTTAAACTTAAAAAGGTGGCAATTAGTGATTGGTTTCTAAATTTTATGATAAAACTTACGAAAAATAATTAAATAATATTATTAATGAAATCAAATTATATTTTACTAAAATTACTAGCACTTGAAAATTCAAATTAAAATATAAGTAAATAAAGCCATTATTTGATTTTTAATTTTTAATATTAAACTTTAAAATTACATTGAACTTGTTAACTTTTCTTATTACTCATTTGAAATTTATCTATTGATGTTAAGTGAATTCTTCATCTTTACAAGGGGCTTGCTCTCATTCTCAAGTAAGAGTCTAGGTTGAGTAATATGTTGTCCAAATTAATGCATGCGGAACCGATCGTGAAATGCAGCAATTAACGATGAACAATACGGAATATACAATCACACAATTAATAAGGCAGGCAGCAAATACATGAGACAAGAATTAAATAGGTTTGGCAAAATGCCTACGTCGATCCACAGGAGTAAGCGGCGTTTGGAATCCACTATCTATCAAAATCAAGGTTACAACATTGTATTTATGCCAACTCTACACGTACAAAGGGATTAGAAAGTGTCCTAAATACCCCTGTATCAATCCCCAAAGGATTTGCCTCTGAATTCCTAACTTATTGATCTTTCCAATTCAAAATTCAAAAACTGTACTGAACAAAACCGTTGACGGTTTCCTTTTAAACTAACTTCTGTCTGAAACTATCGATGGACTATGCAAAACCATCGACAGTTTCTTCTTGAGTTTAAAACCGTCGATATAACCGTCAACTCACTATGTAAAAACCGTTGACGATTTCAACTTCCTTATTTTTTTCTCAACATGTTTTCTTTATATATGTGTTCCATTCAATATAAGCCACATACTACAACATAATAGGTAGTGGGTGCGTGGCTAGTTATTTGAGAGTTTCTAGTGCTTTTTTATTTTTATTTTTTTTTTAAAAAAAGGCGGCACCTCCATTTATTTATTAATAAACCCTTACTTTTGACGGAGAAATACAATGGTTACAAGACAATCAATGGGAGAAACAAAAGACAAAACATTAAAGGCCTCCCAAAAAACAATATCAACATCTAACCAAAAATAGGGTTACAAGTCTAAGTACAACAAAACAAACCAAGGACCTACAAAACAAATCTCACGCAACAAAATAAACAAAAGATAAATAATATAAAATATAAACCAAAACCAATAAAAAATCAGTTAAACATATCTCATATGAGCCTTTACCTTGCTCTCCATTTATATTAGGATTCCAACATTTTCACTTCTTTTCTTAGTTTTCTTGGGATTGGCATGTCTTTTAACTTTCTTGTGATGCGCTTTTTGGTTGAAGCGAAGGGTACGCCACCTTTGACTAGTTCAAGTGCTTTAGTTTAGCCTCCTTTCCTCGCATCTTCTTCATAAAGATGGCGAAGGCCATTTCTCTATTTATTAATCTAACGCAGAGGTACTGATGAGCCTCATTGATTCCAAATTGAACTGACCCCACATCCAAACGCGACATACCTAAGGGCTCCGCTAGCCTTCCCCAATCACTTACAACCGTCATTTACGTCCCTATATTTTAGATGTTAAATGTATGATAAATGGGTAAAAGATCAATTTTAAACAAGTTTAGAATTTAGAAAGCGCACGGACATGTGGAGAGACAAATCTCTTATATAATTTTTTAAAATTATGTGGCTTCAAAGAAAAGCTAGCATATAATGAACTCAAATGATTGTAAGTCATTCGAGAATGTTAGGATCCGTTTCATTGTGAAAAATAAATTTGATTTTTTATTTAAAAATAAATATTTTTTAAAATATTTATATGAAATAAATAAATAACAATAAATAGTTTTAATATTATTTACTTGTAGAAATGATTTTGTTTTTTATTTTTAATTTAATAATTAGAAAAATACTACCTTATTTTAAGATATCTCAAATTTAAATGTAACTATTTTTTCACATTTATTATAGTATTATTTCGTGAATGTTTAAACTGAAAACTTGATTAATTTTTTTTTTTTTTTAAATTTTGTCCTTGAAGCAAATAAAATTTAAAATGTGATTAAATTAATAAAAGCACAAAATTATACAAATTTTTAAAAATACTATAATAAATATGAAAAAATAATTACAATTATTTTATTTAACTAATATATTCCAAAAAATCACTTTTTTTTTTTGGTGCCAAAAGGACAATCTTATGCGCATGACAATTGAAAAATAAACAAATTATTTTCATAATTGCTTTTATTATTTGTTTTAAATTTTTTTAAAAAAATTATGGGAAATTTTGAATTCAATTATAACCTACACATGGTTATTTTATTTTGATTATAATTAAAAACAATATATATAATAAATAATTTAATTCATAAAAGTTAATTCTATATATAAATGTCATTTGACAACAAGTTGTCAAAACAATTAAAAATTATAAAATTTAATTTTTCACTTTCACCAAAATTATTGAAAATTAATAACAAAACTAGAAAACTAATAATGTAAATATACATGTAGTCATAATCTGTTTCTTCATTGTACAGTAACCAAAAAAAAAATTGAAAACAAATTTAATACCAAGTAACAAATAAACATATTTAGGTTAATTATTAGTAAAAATTTATAATTCAATATGGATTCAAGATAGTAGACAGGAGTTATATATCCCCGCCTTGAATTCTCCTTACCCTAATTGTCGTCTCGACTATAATCCACTCTCCAATAATCATCAAAGCCTAAGGATTACACCCTTCACAAGCCAATGAGGGAGTACAAGACTGCTCGAGGACATGAAAATTAAGGCTGTATTACTCTTTTACAACCTTTGAAATTTGCAATCATAGAGGGATGGGATAGCAAGTTGAAAATAAATAGAATAACTCTTGAATGTTTGGCATTAGAATATCTGCATAATACCAAAACTCAGAGCTCTTTTATCAAGGATTCTATTAATAAGACAAAGAAGGGCTGATTAAAGAATGTGAAAGAAATATTAGCCACCAAATTATAACACATTCCTTAAAAAAATGACCTTTGAGAGGGAGAGAGAGAGAGAGAAATAATCATCACCCCTTATGTTTATATTAAAACATAGTTACAAAAAACACCCACAAAACTTGAATATCAAATAATCGAAGTTCGTCGCATTACTCAACCTAACATGCAACTAATCCTTAAATAAATAAATCAGCATGCTGCATTCTAGAAGAGATGTAAGGGCTACAAATATATTCAAATTTATATTTCTTTTGCACCAAGCGATATGCACTGCAACCTTATATGTGACAATATAGCTTGAAAGGAAATGGAGTGAAGCCAATTAGTTCTGTAAAAAGATACTTCAACCACTTCAATCCACAAGTGATGAGCCATACCTTCGTACTCAGATTCTGCACTCGATCCATCAAGGTAGGTTTTTACTTCTCCAGAATAAAAAAGACTACCCCAAGGGAAGTGCTATATCCAGTGACATATCTCTTATCAGATGAGATGCTGAACTTGCTCAATTAGAATCTGTGAAACCAATACGTTGCAAATGACGATGGGACTTTTATAACACCAAGATCTATGGCTCTCTTCAGTGCGGCACATCCTATGTTGATCCATAAATTAGCTCACAATATTAATAAACAATTACATAACAGGGAACACATTGTCGAGCAAGTTGGTGCTTACTGACTAATCTTCCACAATGCTTAGGATCAAACAGTTCCATTTGGAAGATCCAGTAGATATTGTCGGAAAATAAAAGTGCTCCAGCAAGTTAAAGTAGTAATTTAGAAGAACTGATCAGAGCTGAGGTGTGGAAGGGTCAGTTAATTTGGCATTCATTAAGACATTATCTCATTGTAAATGGTTGTTATGTGCACAATCTCTAGGAATAATCAGTGTTAGCCTTGATGGCTACACCATCATGGTTTATTGTGTTTTGATGATATTAACCTATATGTGGTTCCTAGTGTTTTCCTATCTTTACAGATCATGTTTAGTACAGGTACTCGTACATGAAGTACTGGATCGAAAGCAAAGATCGGACCGAGTTGACGTGCGAATAGGAAGATCAAAAGAACACATACTCGGAAGAACCCAAGCACAACCAAAAGCTTAATTATAGAATTATTTGTAATAAGGGTTGTGTGTATGGTAGGAACTTTTTGTAACTCTTGCGTTTTGTTTCTTGAATGATTTTTGAGCAAGAGTTGAGCAATGCACATGCATACTAGGACACATGAGTTTATAGGATTGCACTAAAATCACAAACTCAACATTCATGATTTTCAAAGTTAAATTAGAGAGTTGGTCAAAACAATCCTAAACTCAAGCATGTTTTCAAAGGGACAAGTTTTCAAACATCATAGTTTTATAAACATCTTCATACTTGGTCCCATTTGTGTCTAAATGAGTTTTATGTCCTAAAGTGTTAAGAAAGTCAAAAAATATTAAGCATATAAGATATCTAAACGATCTTTCAAATATGTTTTTATAATTCAAGATATCTTATAATGAAGAGGAAACTCACTTGGATAAGTTTTAATCTTTAGTAAACTTAATATCTTTTATATACTTTTGTCTAAGAATGTTTTGAGTCATTAAAACGCTTTTTGGCAAGGAAAAACGAGTAATCGTTGTCTAACGTAGTGCAACCTTGAGTCCTAAACACCATTCGGTATTTGGGATATAACTTTTGCTAGAAAGTCCAAAAATGATGATCTTGGTGTCTATGGAAAGTTAAGAAAAAATCCCACAACTTTTGTGTTGATGAATTTTTCCGATTTTGGGTAATCGTCAACGTATGAAGGAAACCCTTGACAGTTTCAGAGAGCCTAGAAAAACCATCGACGGTTTGGGACGGTAACAGAACACCAACGGCTAGAAAACGACTAGTTTCACTTAGGATTTACTCCCAACGGTCCAATAACGGCTAGCTTCGATTTTTGGCTATAAATACAAGTCCATAGACTTGTTTAGTATGATTTTGATTATTTATTACAAGCATTTAGTGAAAAATATCTTTGAATTCAAAACCAAGCACTTTGCACTTGCATTCTACTCATTCATTCACAAAGTGCTCAATCTCTCTTGCTTATTCATTTTGTTTGAATCATTCCTTAAGAGAGTAGTGTGAGGTTTGAATTATATTTCATATTTGCTCATTTGAGGAGCATTGATTTGTAATCTTCCATCTCTTTGTAAGGTTCTTTGTGAACCAGTTTGATGAAGGTTCTTTGTGAACCAAAGTGAAGGCTCTTTGTGAGCGCGTAGGGATTTGTTCCCAAGTGTAGGGTTTTGTACCCGAGTTGTAAGGCTTGCTCCACCGGGGAAGGAGCGTCTATAGTAGATTGTGGAATCCTTAACTTGGTATTAAGGGGTGAACGTAGGCTTGGTGCCGAACCACGTTAAAACCCAATGTCAAACTTTTCTCTCCTTACTCTTTATTATATTGTCTTGTGTTTGATTTGCATTTGCTATATATTGTGATATATTTGCTTGCTTCTTACCAAGTATTTTATTTTGTAGATAAAATTTTAAATACGCGAAAAGAGTCATTCGCCCCCCTCTAATTCTATATTGAATATCTACTGCGGGGCACACGTATATACTCCTGGATTACGATGTCCAACAATCAGCATTGTATACGTGTACTCATAAGAATAGAAGTATATGTGCTATTTTATCAACTACCCAACAGAAGAAAAAAAGTTCACAGGAAATTGTGGGACAGGGACAGAAGATATACCTGTGGTTTTTTTCTCAAACGCTGCAAGGAACCATTTATTTAGGCTGGAAAATTTAAAACAGGAAGAATAAAATAAATAAAAGAATTAAGCAAAATATCAGTTATCATCAGGTATCATTATTATAAATTAAAATAAAATATATAACATTTTAGAGCTAATTATCTTATAATGACTAGTAACAATATTCACTCATTTTGTAGCTTTATTTTCTTGAGGATGTGATGGGGCAAGTACACTTCTGTGATATGGGTTGGCACGAAGTCCACACTCTAGCCCATCACCAAATTATAGAGTAGAAACCAATATACATTAATAATTTTTTTTCTCTTGGAACAAAAACATTCAATCTGAATTACACCTAGCCATGTAAAATTAACAACCCCTACATGTTTCAAATTGGAAAAAAAAAAAAATGACAAATATTCTCAGGAATATATCAAGACAAATCAAAATCGGTGACAATACCATGTCATGACCTAAAGAAAAAACTTCCATCTTGAACCAAGTTACCAAGTACTTTCACATAAATCAATGAGATCACACACAAATTGCCTCTAAATTGTAAAGCTTCTGCGAATTTGTACAAATTTTCATAAGCACTCTCGGTAGTCTTAGCCCATTGGTTTCCATAGAAAGTGACCACGTTTTACACTCATATATATATATATGAATCCATCAAGCATATAACTCAAGTTAAAACATTCCACCTAAGAAACTCTATAGATTCTTTAAGAGATAGAATCAACCTCACTATTGTTGCGCTATTCACACCAAAGGGGTGAGCAAAAATAATAGCGCTAATCAAATCACCCACTCAATCTACATGCTACGTATGCAATATTTAGACAAATATTATTCACCAAATACATTAAAAAATCCACATTCTTTGCATAATCTGTTAATAGTTCACCATGATTTTTCTTTAAATGCAAATTGGCATCAATAGTCAAAATGATCAATTTTTTAAAAGTTTTCTCCCTATATAATGAGATTGAGACAAAACTAGATCATTTCCTAGAGATGAACTCTTATGCCAAATATCAAGTTAGCTTGTCCTAGGGATAGAGAGAGAGAGAAAGAGTGGGGGGGGGGGGGGGGGTAAAAAAGAAAATAAAAAAAAAAACTTTAAATCGCACAAGATGATAGCATAATAACCACATATAAACATAAAATTACAACATATTCACCATCAAATTCACTACATATTTATTGGGCTCATTGTTCTTATAACCTTTGCTAACAAGGACACAATCAAAATTTTCATTCCAATAAAATGGAGCTTCTTTAAACCCATTAAATGATGTCATTAACCAACAAATTCTTTGTCCAACACCATGTAACAAGGTGATAGAATGTGACACCATGGATTATCCACTAATAACCACAGTGATGATGCCAATAATGATGTTGAGGTTGATGGTGATGCATTTGATATTGATGATAATGGTTGGCAAGGTAGTGATAAGAGGGGACACTTGTAACAACCCGGGAAATTTTAAAGAATTTAAAATAATAAGGAAGATGGAAGGGGAAGAAGGAATAACTTCGAAAAAGGTGGCAGCAAACATTCGTCAACGAATAGATTGGTCTCGTCAACGAATCGACGTGTCTCATCGACAAGAAATTACCGAGAGGGGTTCTTTGCCTGATTGAAATTTGTCAACGAGTTGGCTGTCTCATCGACGAACTGTGTACTAGGACTCGTCGACGAATCGACGTGTCTCGTCAACGAATCCTTGCATATAAATAGTGGATTTCTTTCATTTATGCGGGAAATCTCTGCATGTTCTCTCTCTCTCACTAAAATTTGGCACTACCACCTTCTCTCTTCGATTTCGGGCCGGATTTCCGCCGGTTCGACAATCTGAGGCCACGACGACGCTCCTAGAAGAGTTCTCTTCAAATCTGCTGGAGTGGATCGTCGGTGGGACTAGTTTGGAATTCATTTTAGATTTAAGGTAAGACTTTTTATGTAAAATTTGGCTTTACCCTAGTTGTAGGAAATATTATATGTGAAGAAATACTGAAATTTAGTTCTAGGAGATGTGGTTTTCAAGGCATTGACCAGGGAACCCTGCGGGTGCAGGACTGATTATTTTAGGAGGTTTTTCAAGAATTAGGTAAGGGGAAATATTTTATTATAGCTTTTTAGTAATTATTAAAATGACTAATTTTGGGTAAAAATCCTACATATATAGTTATAATTTTTCTGAACCAAAGTGATATTGAAAATGCTGTTTTGATTATATAAGTATTAAATTGGGGAAAAAAATTGTGTGGTTGAAACCCTTTTGATCATTAAATGATTGTTGAGCTTAGTGGAATGAGGAAATTGTTGAGATTGTGAATGTCATTGGACTGAAATTCTTGTCTGGTTGAATACACTGATTGGATTGTGAACATTGTTTGGTTGAAAATACTGGATGGTTGAGTATACTGTGGTATTTGCGTGGACATGGTTGATTGGTCAGGTTTATAATTGATCTGTGGTGTGATTCATGTAAATGACGATATAATGTTGGCAGTGGTATGAGGAGGTCGTTATATCGTACTTGGTATAACCGTCATATAACGTTGACAATGGTATGAGGAGGTCGTTATATGGACGTTTATATTGGGAGGTAAACATTTGGAGTGGTATGAGGAGGTTGTTTACCTCTTTACCATGAACGGGGTGTTTGTTTTGTAATCTGTGTGGTTTGATTAGTACTGTGTGGACCGTGTAATTTCTGTGATTGGTTAGTCCTTTGTGGACCAGTCCTGTGTGGACATTTATACTGTGCTTGAGCAGTCCTTTGTGGACATTGATGCAGTGTGTTTGAGTAGTCCTGTGTGGACATTGATGCAGTGTGTTTGATTAGTCCTGTGTGGACCAGTCCTATGTGGACAATGATGCTGTGTGATTTGATCTTGTATGGTTTGATTATGATATGGGCGTATTGTGTCGGCTGTGTACGAATATTAATTAATTAAGTATTTAGGATAAAGTAGATTACTCCACCTGAGTGCTTGCTGAGAAAGGCGAGTACGCTGGTAATTGATTGTGGGTACCAGAGTAGAGGGGAGCCCCTTGTATAGGCTGGTGATCTTCCCTATTCTTGGTGACTTTACCTGAATACATAACCCGAGGGATTACTGAAAAAGGTGAGTGCTCTGGTGTTAGCACTAGAGCAGAGAGAACCTACTTGTATGGATGGGTAGATTTCCCTATTCTCGGAAATTAACAATAAAATACTGATGGTTGTGAATATGCGTATGGACGATAATGATGTTGATCTTGTATGATTATGGGTATGACATCTGGGTTACTTGTGGACTGTGTGTACACTTTAGATATTTTAATTGTATTATAAACACTTCAGCCACACACTATTATAAACTATTTATTCCTTAATGAGAGGTGTCTCACCCCGACATATGTTAAATCTTTTCAGGTTATCCAGGTGATCGAGCTTAGGTAGCTCCAGGGCGGGGTAGTTTTGTGAGTTAAATATAGCAGATTGGATATGTATTTATTTTATGTTTAATATGTATTAATTTTGGATTTATAATATGAAGGATTAGGTTGTAATTATTATGGATCAATGTATGTAAATATAGCACTATGGTATTTTCGATTGAAGATATTTATTATTTCCGCTGTGTGAATGGTATCAGAGACGCGTGTCGGTCTTAACGCACCGGGCCCCTTGTGGCGGGTCCGAGGCATTACAACACTAGAGGAAATGAGGGCTAGAAATGGAATAGTTACATTCTCCTTAAGGTGAAGATGTAGGTTTATAGAGGGGAATAAATGCAATTTGTTGTGCAAATTAATGCACAGCGGGAAACTGATCTGATCGTGTAATGCAGCAACTAACAATGAACAATATGAAAAACACAATCACACAGATAATAAGGAAAGCAAATAAACAATGACACAAGAATTAACGTGGTTTAGTGATGGGCCTACGTCCATGGGAGCAAGTGGCGGCTGATTTTCAGTATCTATCAAAACCAGGGTTACAACATTGTCTATATGCTAAACCTACACGTACAAAGGGATTAGGAAGTTCCCCAAATACCCTTGTATCAAACCCCGGAGGATTTGCTTCCGAATCCCAACCTATTAATCTTCCCAATTCAAAATCAAAACCAGCGCCGAACAAAACCATCGACGATTTCAGAAAACCGTCAACGGTTTTCTACTGAGACTGAAACTGTCGACGAACAAAACGTCGTTGGCTACTTCCTGAGCCTAAACCGTCGATGTAACCGTCAATCAAACTGTTGATAATTTCTTCCTGCAGCCCAACTTCCTTGTTTTTTCTTAGCATGTTTTCCCCGTGCATATGTTCCATATACTCCAACAATCTCCACCTTGGCGAATATTCACCCCTTAGGAGAAATACGAAAACATAATCCACAGCTTCACCTGGGACAATAGGTTGAAACGCCTCCCATCTAGCAACTGGAGACATTGATCAAGTCCAAGCAATGCTTGAACTTGTCCGTGGGAATAGACTTTGTCAACATATCTGTTACATTCTCAGAAGTGTGAACTTTCTCAAGTAGTAGTTCGTAACACGCAACCAATTCCCTGATCCTGTGAAACCTCGCATCTATGTGTTTGGTTTTCGCATGATACACCTGATTCTTTGCCAAATAAATGACACTCTGACTATCACGATGCAGCTAAACTCCGTCTTACTGAATACCCAGCTCCTTGACCAATCCTGTAAGCCATAATGCTTCCTTGGCAGCCTCAGCCATTGTCATATACTCCAATTCAACAGTATATAGTGCAACAAGTGACTGAACCATGGACTTCTAACAAATAGGCCCTCCAAAAAGGGTGAATACATACCCTGTGGTAGACCTCCTGTCATCCAAGTCTCTTGCATAGTCAGCATCCACATAACCTACCACTGAAGGATCACCCTATTGTTTGCTGAACATGATGCCATAGTCTGTAGTACCCCTCAATTATATGAAAATCCATTTGACTGCATACTAATGCCATCGACCTAGATTCGAAAGAAACTTGCTTGCCACACTGGCAACTTGTGCCAGATTCGATTTTGTACAAACCATAGTATACATCAAGCACCCTATTGCACTGGCATATGGGACATTTGACATGTCATGAACGTCATCGTCTGTCTTTGGGCATTGGGCGGTAGACAACCTAAAATGATTCGCCAACGGTGTACTCACTGGTTTTGCATAATCCATGCTAAACCTCTCCAACACCCTCTCAACATAGTTACGCTGAGACAACCACAATCTCCTGGAAGCTCTGTCCCTGCGAATCTCCATCCCAAGAATCTTCTTGGCTGCACCCAAATCCTTCATGTCAAACTCTTTGCTCAACAAGGTTTTCAAATTGTTGACCTAAGTCATACTCCTCGTAGCAATTAACATGTCATCTATGTAAAGCAACAAAAAAAATGAATAAATCATCATCAACGCTCTTCACATAAATGCAGCAATCATAGTCACATCTCCTATAGCCAATCTGGATCATGTAGGGGTCAAACCACTTGTACCACTACCTCAGAGACTGCTTTAGCCCATAAAGTGATTTCCTAAGTTTACAAACCAAATGTTTCTGGCTATACCATGTAAATCACTCTTTCCAAATCACCATGGAGAAAAGCCGTCTTTACATCCATCTGCACTAAATGCATATTGAAATGTGCCACCAATCCCAACACTACCCTGATGAAAGTGTGTCTGACCACAGGGGAGAAGATCTCATCATAATCAACCCCTTTCCTCTGTGAGTAACCCTTTGCTACTAATCGAGCCTTGAACTTTTCTCCTTTTTTTTTTTGATACAGATTCCTTCTTCCTATACACCCATTTGCATCCTATCGCTCTCTTCCCCTCGAGAAGCTCTACTAACTCGCACGTCTGGTTCTTATGCAAAGACTCCATCTCTTTCACCATAGCACCCATATATCTACTTTTCTCTTGGCTGTGGACTGCCTCTTGAAAAATAATAGGATCCCCATTACTAGTAATGAATGCATAAGAAACCAAATTATCAAATCCATACTTGGGGGGTGGCCTGATAGTGCATCTAGGCTTGTTTATAGCTATACTGTGATGTTGCTGGTCTCCTGAGCTAGAACTCTTGCGTTTTGAACATTGTCACCTCCACCTTGAGTCTCTAGCACCCTACATGTTCGTTGTTGCTGCAATTTTTTAGTACCTATTTCTCTTCTTCTTCCTGAGTACGCCGCAACATGACTTTCTCATCAAAAACCACATCTCTACTGATCACCACCTTGTTTGCCTTTGGATCCCACAACTTGAACCCTTTCACCCCTTTCTGATATCCTAGAAAGATGCACTGTCTAGACTTTGCATCAAGCTTCGATCTCTCCTTACAAGAATTGTGCACATACGCTGGACATCCAAACACTCTCAAACCAGAGTAGTCTTGTAACGACCCAGCCCCTTACACGGACTCAGGTGTCACTCACATACATCAAATACCTATACCTGTTCAAGATATGGAAACAATCCGTCCTAAACAGGGACATATGGGTGTAAATTATACATAATCCTGATGTAAATGTCGCGGAAAAACATAAACATCCATTGGGATTACTACTAGCCTTATACCAGAGTTCACTAATACATCCATAATTTACATACATTCGGACTTAGAGTACTCGTCATATTACAACCCTCCAAAAAGGACTTTCATCAAGTTTAGTACAAAATTTAGATGCTTACGTAAGCTAACCAAAATAACCTCCCTAATCCCTTTATCTACTAGGACCGACGCACGAACGGACCTGAAAACAAAGGTTGTAAGATAGGGTGAGACACCTCTCAGTAAGGAAGAAGGAGTTATAACAGTGTGTGACTGCATACATGCATATTTTCATTCAACATCTGGAATATAAATCAAATATTTTCAATACAATAATGCATAAGGTATATCATTATTCATATTACAAATTTCCCACATCTGTCTTTCGACCATTTAATGATTTATCAGATGACCAACAGCAAAATATCCCTATAACCAGTTTTATCCCGTGGCTTGGGTTGTGCACTGGTACTCGTCCAATGCCCTATTCGTGCAAACACTGCCGAGTACCTACATACGATCCGACTGCCCCCATTGGCCCAATATCAGCCAATGGTTTCACCCTGCTAGCCGACCATCTTGGTACCCACATCGTTTAATACGTGTGGTTGCACGTGTACATCTAGCTACGATATTGTGCCGTATCATAAAACAGTGGTTTCATTTCACCCTGCAAAGAAAGTATTTTTCAACCCTCCCGGGACTCTCAAGCTGTGGTTCCGTGTATCATAAATTCAATTTATACAAATATCACCCTGCAAAGAAAGTATTTTTCAACCCTATATCAATAGTATAGAAATAATCCCAGCGGGTTCAAACCGTCGTCTTTCCACTCAGTTTACCCCTCTTTGTTTACTGATGCGGCTCGGTGTATCACCAGCCTCTGTTTATCACATTGTCAGTATAACAAATTGGAATTTCATTCCCATATTCTATATCAATAGTATAGAAAATACATTCATTTCCATTTCAACATATATCACACAAGTTTGATACAAAAACCCACTAAATGATAGAAATTTGATATACATAGTTTAACTAAATAAATAAAGGATTTGAGCCTCTCTTATTATAGTATAAACACAAATAAACGATGTTTGTAAAATTTGGAGATTACACGTTTAAAACCTCGTTTTTACCGAAAACCATAAAATCATCAAACCGGCATCTCTGCTCGGTAGAATTTCACAAATAAGCAGTTAAATCATAGATAATAACATAAACTAGCTTTTTAGCGGTTTAGTTTTCCAAAATAGCTGTTGTAATCAAATTCCCCTTACCTTATACTCGAAATGAAAGTTCGTATGAAAACGGTCCAAATCGACAACCCGAGATCCTGAAAAGCTAAAACCACATAACATAACCTTACTATGTTTTCTACTGCTATCCAAATATCCAATCAAAATTAGGATCAGATTCCTACCTCGATTCTTGGGAAAACCCGAAACTCCCGAAACGATGATCTGATCCACTGAATGTGTAGAGTTTCCTCTTCTGATCCATGCAGTACCCTCCGTTTTTGGAAACAGACGACGAACAGCGAAGGATCTTAGAGAGAGAGAGAGAGAATGAGAGAGAGAGAGAGAGAATAAGAGAATTTGTAGAATAAATCCTAACTTAGCCCTTAAGTAATTTAAATAAATATCTCCTCCAAGATATTTATATATAAATGTCTCAAAATATCTTCTCCAAAATATCTCTTTATTTATTTATTATTATTTTTTTCTCGGGGTCAGGTTACTACAAGTCTACTGCGCTGCCTGTCCACACCTCCTGTGCAACTTTCCCATCTAAACTGCCCCTGGTGATATGTTAATCAAGAAACACGTCATATTTACTGTCTTTGCCCAGAAGTTCTTTGCAAGCCCTATATTTAACCTGAGACACCAAGCTCTCTTAGTTATAGTTTGGTTCATCCTTTCTGCCACACCATTCTGTTGTGGTCTCTTGCGTACTGTGAAATGTTTCCTAATGCCATACTGCTCACACAACTCTATGAACCTCGAATCAGTGTACTCAGTACCATTATCGGACCTGAGGCATTTGATCTTCCTCTCGGTCTGGTTTTCCACTTTAGCTTTCCACAATTTGAACTTGGCAAACGTCTCTGACTTGTGTCACATGAAGTACACCTAGACCTTCTGTGAGTAATCATCAATAAAACTCACGAAGTACATATGTCCTCCCCATGATGCTACCCTTACTGGCCCCCAAACATATAAATGAATGTAGTCAAGAATTCCCTCCGTCTCGTGTGTGGCTGTCATGAACTGTACCCTATTTTGTCTTCCAAGCACATAGTACTTGTAGAAGTTTAGCTTGCATGTTTTGACACCCTTCAAAATATTTCTCTTATGAAGCTCCATCATCCCACGCTCACCCATATGCCCTAACCACATATGTCACAAGACAGTACTATCCGACTCAGACTCTGCAGCTACAGCTCCACCTACAATTGTGGTACCTAGCAGTGTATAGACATTTCTTGGTAATTTCTGCCCCTTCATCATGGTTAAACACCTTTACTCACCTTCATTACCCCACTTGTAGACTTGTAACTAAACCCATTACAGTCTAAAGTGCCCAATGAAATCATATTCTTTCTTAACTCCGGTATATGCCTAACATCACATAATGTTCTCACAACACCATCAAACATTTTGATTATAGTATTCCCTATTCCGAAAATTTTGCATGAAACATTAGTTTCCATCAGAATAGAACCAGAATTTACCAACCCGTAGGTAGTGAACCACTATTTGTTTGGTGTCATGTGATAGGAGCACATTGAATCTAAAATCTAAGAATTTTTGAAACAATCTAAACCGGATGAAACCGAAAGCATATCATCATCGTCGCTCTCTGAGTCTCCTTCTTCCACTACATTCGCAGAGTTTGATGAACGCTCTTTATTTTCTGCATTCCCTTTCTTTCTCTATGGACAATCTGGTTTTATGTGCCCCTTTTTCATGCACTTAAAACACCGTACGTCCTTCCTCTTCCTAGAATTGGACCGAGACTTATTGTTACTCAGTCCACTCTGGAACTTACTTCTCCCACGATCCTGGTTACCATTCACCACAAGCCCTTCACCTTGTGAATTATCATCGCTAGCCTTTTTCTTATGATGAAAACCCAAAAGAGCACTTGTGATATCCTCCAATTCTAAAGTTTCTTGTCCCTATGTCAGAGACGTAACCAGGGTTTCATATGTAGGAGACGTAGATAGGGAATTCAGCAGATTCAATGTCTTTTCTTTGTCTTCAAACTTCACATCAACTCGCTTCAAATCATTGATGATATGATTGAACATGTTGATGTGATGATTTACTTCCGAACCCTTTAACACCTTAAGCCCATATAGTTTCTGCTTAAGATACAACATGTTCGTCAACGACTTGGACATATATCGACTTTCCAGTTTCAGCCAAAATGCCGCCGGCGATTCCTCATCCATGACGTGATACATCATGTGATCAGCTAGACAAAGCCTCATAGTTGCCACAGTCTTTGCTTCCAATTCCTTTCAACTCATGTCGTCCATGCCTTCCGGCTGCCTTCCATATAATGCCTTCACCATACCCTACAGCACTAACAAGTCCTTAACCCTCTTCTACCATAGCCCGAAATTTCCCGATCCGTCGAACTTGACAATGTCGAACTTCGCAGAAGAAATCCTAACCATTGTACCCAAAAGCTTTGATACCAATTTGTTGTGCAAATTAATGCACAGCGCAAAATCAATCGGATCGTGTAATGCAGCAACTAACGATGAACAATACAAAAAACACAATCACACAAATAATAAGGAAAGTAAATAAACAATGACACAAGAATTAACGTGGTTCAGTAATGTGCCTACGTCCACAGGAGCAAGCGGCGACTGAAATTCATTATCAAAACCAGGGTTACAACATTGTATATATGCTAACCCTACATGTGCAAAGGGATTAGGAAGTTCCCCAAATACTTCTGTATCAAACCCTGGAGGATTTGCCTCCGAATCCCCAACCTATTGATCTTCCCAATTCGAAATTCAAAACTAGCGCCAAACAAAACCGTCAACGATTTTAGCAAACTGTCGACAGTTTTCTACTGAGATTGAAACCGTCGACAGTCTTAGACAAAACGTCGACGATTTCATCAAATCATCGATGGTTTCTTCCTGAGCCTAAACCGTCGATGTAACCATCGATCAAACCGTCAACTGTTTCTTCCTGCAGCCCAACTTCCTTGTTTTTCCTTAGAATGCTTTCTCTGTGCATGTGTTCCACTCAACATGTGCCACATACTCCAACGCAATTGAAAAGCAATTTGGTTGAAGAAAGGGAAAAAGGAGGATGCCTGGAGAAAAGGAGGCATTTTCCCTTAGTTTGGAACCCATGGCTATAGGAGATAAGCATAACTTCCATTGCAACAATGTTCAATAATCTACCCAAGATCACAATCAACATATGTTGTATCTTGTTGAAATATTCGATGAATTGAAAGACGTAATCATAGTGATAGATCTCTCCCTTAATTTATGATAATGTCAAGCACATGCCAATGACCATAATATCTAACTCATGCTCACCAAGATAACACTAGCACATACTACTAATGCTAAATGAGCAAAATAACCATTAAAACTCCCCAACAAGTTGGAGCATATATATTGCACACTTCTAGGGATGAATTTAAGATGAGTACCCCAAGACTTTGGTGAACAAATCAACAAGCTGCAAATTGGACTTTAGATGAGGGGTTGCAATGAGTTTCTACAAAAGTTTCTCCTGAACAAAGTGACAATCAATTTTATTGTGTTTTGTCCGCTCATGGAAAACCAGGTTGGAGACAATATGAATAGTAGCTTGATTATCACACATCAACTCCATAGATTGAGAATGTAAAAAACCCAGTTCTTTCAATATGTTCTTCAAACAAACAAATTCATATGTAGTGTGAGTCATGACCCTAAACTTTGACAAAGCCCCTATTTGGAAGCACTTAAAAAATGCTTATAGAACTTATCACTTCAAATAAGCACTTTTACGAAAAAGTGGTATTTGACTTGCATTACGACAAACACTTATTGCAATAAGTGCTAATCTAGAACTACTTCTTTTGAGAACTATTTAAGTGAATTTTTAGAAGCAATCCAGCATAACATTTGGCCACTTATAAGTTATATTGTTCACAGGCAAGGTCAATTTTGTAAATATAAGAAAATTTGGTGACTGCTATATATTTGAAAAAGTGAATTAGAGGATAGTCATATATTAATTTACCATGCATTATAATATATTAATTATTAATGAAACATAATTAAATTTTGGAGCAAAGAAGAAAAATCATCTATTAATTTAAATTAATATTAAAAATTTAAAAATACTAATTTAATTAATAATATTATTTCAACATAAATTAATATGATAATCATATATTATAAATATATATAAAGAACAAGATTATTATTAATCAAAAAATAATATTTTATTTTTTATTAATAAAAATATCTAAATATTAATTAAAAATAATAGTTAAAATGATTAATTAAATTGTTAGTTAAAAATTAATTGTATATTATTTTATTATGCATTATAACCGATTAATTATTAATAAAATATAATTAAATTTTGGAACGAATAAACGAACCATCTATAAATTAAAATTAAAATTAAATAAATTAAAAATTTTAATTTAGTTATTAATACTATTTTTAACATAAATTAATGTGATAATCATATGTTATAAATATACATGAATAACAAGATTATTGTTAATTAATAAATAATATTATATTATTTTAGTTAATAGAAAATATTTAAATTTTAATTACAAAAATAACATAATTATCATTTAAATTTTTAATAATAAAAATATTAATATTTTTATTTACAATATATTTAAAGATACATATTAGTTATTATAATTCAATTTTGAATTGAACAAGAATTATTTATTAATTTAAATTAACATTAAATTAAAATTTTAAATTTAATTAATAATATTATTTTTAATAATAATTTAATATGATAGTAATATGTTAAAAATATAAATTAATTATAAGATTATTATCAACTAAAATTAATAACCTTATATTGTTTTTTAATAGAAAATATTTAAATATTAATTATATATAATTAAAATAATTATTAATGAAAATTTTAATTAAAAATATTAATATTTGTAATTTAAAATATGTTTAAAAATAATCTCATAGTACAATGTCCAAATACCACTTATTTTAAACACAACTAAATACCACTTATAACTTTCAACACTTTTCTAGTTTAGCCCTTATTAAATTTAATACTTCTTTTTTGAAAAGTACTCTGCATAAGTAGTTCCAAATGATCCCTTAACACTTGATCTAGCCATAATAGTTTATTTCTTACTCTTCCAAGAAACCAAAACAAAGATATAACACCTAGTTGTCAATCTTCTGTCAAAAGGTGATTCAGTCCAATATGCATCTGTATATCCTTGAAGATGAGTGTGACCCCGATCTTGATATAAGAGACCTCTCCTAGTGTACCTCTGAGCTTAATATGCAAATCACATATCTCAGTGACTTGTTCTTTAAGAATCAAGAAATTGACTCACAACACTTGTTGCAAAAGATATAACTGGTCAAGTGATTGTGAGATGATTCAACTTTCCAACTAGTCTTTGGTACCATCCTAGGATAGGCAACAAATTATCTATATCTAGCACTAACTTCTTGTTGGGATCCATAGGTGTATCAATAGGTTTGGAACCCAACAACCTAGTCTCATCTAAAGGATCAAGAACATACTCCTCTATGACAACTTTGACAAAACGATCCCCACACAAGATCTCGATACTTCTATACCCAAGAAGTACTTAAATAATCCCACGTCCTTGGTTTGAACTTAGTTTTTCGGAAAAAATTTAGACCTTGAATGCCTTGATCATCATCACCAATAATCACAATATCATCCATATACACAATTAGAAAAATCATGCTAGATTCGAGTGTGATGATAAAATACAGAATGATCTACTACAAACCGTTGAAGGCCGAACTCAAATACTACAATATTGAATCAACCAAACCATGGTCTGAGGGGTAGTTTTAGACCATATAATTAATTTTTAAGTTGACACCCTATGCTTGGCTCCCTTTGAGCATCAAACCTAGGTGATTGCTCCATATAGACATACTTTTGAAGATCACCATGTAGGAAAGCAATTTCACATCTAACTGAAGTAGAGGCTAGTGACAAGTAGGGGCTAAGGAGATAAACAAACATATTGAGACAGGTTTGGTAGCGGGGGAGAGTGTGTCTAAATAATCCAAACCATACACATGAGTATATCCCTTAGCAACAAGGTGGACATTCATTTGAGCCATGGAACTATTTGGATTGATCTTTACGATATACACCCAGCGACCAAGTATCAATATCCTGTAGCGCATACATTTCTTCAATTATTGCATTCCTCCATTTAGAATGGGACATAACTTCAGAAATAGATTTTGGAATAGCAACAGAAGACAAAGTACCAGCAAAATATTAATATGGGGGTGACAAGACATCATAACAAACAAAAATAGCGATTGGATGTTGGGTGCAACTGCATTTATCTTTTCAAACAACAATAAGAGGACTAACATTTTGGAAAATAGGATCATTTGACGAGGGAACTAAATGCGTAGAAGTGGAAGGTTAAGAAGTCTCTTCTCCCTTGAGTTGCCATGCGTAACATGCAAATTGTGATGATCTAAGCGATGAAAAGGACCTAGACTAGATGAAGAAATAGGAGGAATAAACATAAATAATAGGTTAGGATCTAGAAGGCTAGGCAAAGGAAGGGGCTTATAAGGTCAACAAAATTCAAGGAATCAGAATACTATCGAGTAGACTCGAAAAAGGTGATATCAAAAAAGACAAAGAATCGATGTCCTTTTTGAGTACAGTAATAGCCTAGAAATATACATGTGAGAGAACGAAGATCCAACTTATTCATTCCTAAACTTAACTAATGGACAAAGGACACAACTAAATATATGAGGATGAAGTCAGAAAAAAGGAGTCTAAGGGGAGATATGAATATAAGATTTTACTACCAAGTATATAGGATGACATTTTATCAATGATAGAGCAAGCAGTAAGCATGACATCACTCCAAAAAACTTTAAGGGCATTCATTTGATACAAAAGAGCTCTAGTGACTTCGAGAATATGTCTATTTTTTTGCTTTGCAACTCCATTATCTTGTGGATTGTGGGCAAAAAAGATAGTATAACTTAGAAAGATCTTTCATTGAATACAAAGAAGTCATTTTATAGTAGTCATTGACAAATGTAACAAAGTACTTAAATCCCAACTTTTACATGACTAGGACCCCAAACATCGGAATGGACTAATATAAAAGGTCTACCGCTCATTTAGTGACTTTTGAAGAAAAGAGAACACGATGTTGCTTTCCTAATTGACAAGGCTCACACTCAAGATTAGATATAGAACTCGAATAAGGAATTGCTTGTTTTAAATTGTCCAATGACAAATGACCAAGGTGACAATGGCCTTGATGTGGAGTAGTAGTGACACGACTGACAATAAAAGAGAGCGACTACAAGTAGTAATGTCCACTACCCTCACATCTTGTGCCAATAATATTCCTTGAATTTAGATACTGGATAATGACAAAATCAGGAAAAAAGTTACAGAATAGTTTAGCGACTTTGTAATTTTACTAAGATAACAACACAAGTTTGAAAGAAGGAACATTTGTTAAGGTTAATATACATCTTAGCAGACCTAAAAGTGATGAAAATAGCATGGAGATGGTCCATTTGTTCCTCTATAGATTGATTCTAGATCAAGATGTCCTCAAAATAGAAAACAAGGAACTTACCTAGACAAGGATGAATTGATGAAGCAGTTCTATCATGACTCTCATAAATATGTTGAGTGTATTAGACAACCCAAAAGGCATGACAAGACACTCATAAAGACCATCTTGGGTCTTGAAGTGATCTTCCACTCATCCCCAGGTTGTACCCTAATTTGGTGATAATTACTAAGTACATCCAATTTCGAATAGACTCTACAACCAGCTATATATTCTAACATATGGGCACAATCTAGTAATGGATAACGGATAACCTTGTTGACTTTTTGAGCCTAATCCTGTTTTGATAATGAAAAACTCAAAGCATCTCCTTTGTGCTTTAAGTATGTTCACAGGAATGACCTTGAGAAAGCACAATGACCGATGCAAAATGGAAGCCATGAAGCATTCAAGGCTGAAGTATTTGAAGAGCAAGGGTTGAAGACAAAGAATTTTCATTTGTATTGCATTTAGGTTTGATTGTAATTACATATCTTAATGAATTTGAAGTGAAGCTCATACATGACCTTAAATGGACCTTAGGGAATTAAACTTTTCATGGAAAATCATTTTATTAAAATGCCAAACTATTTCAAAAGACATAAAATGAGTTTAAACATGAAAAGGCCCAAAATATCAAGATTGCAGGCGATTTCCCTTTTAGTGATTTTCGGTCGCCCTAACTGATGATCCAGTCACTCGGATCATACTGCCTGAGGTTCGGTCACCCGAATAGACCATCTGGTCGCCCGAATGCCTTGCAATATTAATATTTTGGGTCTTTTCATGTTTAAACTCATTTATGTCTTTTGAAATAGTTTTGCATTTTAATAAAATGATTTTCCATGAAAAGTTTAATTCCCTAAGGTCCATGTAAGGTCATGTATGAGCTTTACTTCAAATTCATTAAGATATGTAATTACAATCAAACCTAAATGCAATACAAATGAAAATTCTTTATGTCTTCAACCCTTGCTCTTCAAATACTTCATCCTTGAATGTTTCATGGCTTCCATTTTGCATCGGTCATTGTGCTTTCTCAAGGTCATTCCTGTGAACATACTTAAAGCACAAATGAAATGCTTTGGGTTTGTCATTATCAAAATGAGATTAGACTCAAAAAGCCAACTATCTCCCTTTTTTTTATGATGACAAACACAGGAGCAATATGAGGTAGCTTTACAAGGCTCTCCCTCACAATATGCATAAATTTAAAAAATAGACGATGTATTTTATTTCAAACATATTCAAATGAAGACTTTAGAATTTTTTAAGTTAAAAACTTTGAGTTTAGTTCAGATTGCATTTAGCGTTGAAAATGACTTTGAAAAGATTTTCAGTTAATATAAGTCATATGATCCCCCTTTTGAATTCAAAGCCAAACTTAAAAATCAAAAGATAGGTGAGCAGTGCAAGTTAACAAGTTATAAATTTTGCATTTTGCTCAAATATTCTCCCCCTTTTGACATCATCAATAGGTGTGAGGGACAAGAAAACAATATTTGCGTTAAACGAAACTCCCCTTCGACAAACTCCCCTTTTTAACATAAAAGTGTGCTTAGATGAAGAGAATTACTTATATGTATGAATTTATTCAATTTAGTACACAAACCAGTATAAGCAATCATTTTAGTCCTAAATGTAATCTTAGATATAAGGCTAGACCAAATGGTGTCCATGAACCATATTTTCCTAAACCCATAGAATTTGGATGTGATTTGCAGCACTGTCAGGAAGTGTTCAAGAATTAGGACACAATAAGTGTTATTACTTTGAAGATGAGTGTTATACATAAGAGTCTTAAGATAATCTAGTTTAGGATGGATCTTATTTTTGCTTATATATTTTCCCAGTTTTCAGTTTATATCAAGGATGAATTTTCATTTACATCCAGCGTTCAGAGTCCAGCTCAACAATACTCAACCAGCATGCAACATAATATTAAACTAAACAGCATGCAATTCGCAATTGTCTGCATCCAGCATGCAGAAGCTAGCATAACAACACTCAACCAGCATGCAATATCCTATTCAACTATCAGCATGCAATTCGCAATTGTCTGCATCCAGCATGCAGAAGCTAACAACAATATTAGTGTCCACAACAATGTCTGCATCCAACATGCAGAAGCTTACACAAGTATTCAACAATTAAAATAACAATGGTCTGCATCAAGCACGCAGAAGCTTTTAGAGATATTCAATAGAGGTAATAGCTAAAACCATAGTCTGCATCAAGCATGCAGATGCTTTCATTCAAACCAATTTATCAGCATGCATTCACAATATATCATTAGTTAAGTATCCAACATGCAAAAGTATTGCATTAGTGAATTATCCAGCAAGCATAGTTAATATTTCCAATGTGTTCTCAAAGAACCTTTCTGTAAAGTAAATATTTGTTTTGTATACATATACAAATTTATTTAATATTATATTATTAAATTAAAAAAAATTTCAAAAGTCAGATTATCCATTATTTTCAACAATCCATTAAATTAATTTTGACTAGAGATTTTATAGTGACTCTTTTGTTCTATCTAGATAGATATAGAAAATATATATTATTATTGTGACGACGTGACAAATGGTTTCTATTTGTAGGTCATTTGTGGCACGCGGGAAGGGCTTGTGCAGCTGCCGATCGTGATTTGGAACTTGTTCTTTACATGACCCCTCTTAACTGAGCCAGGAGAGCCAATACTTGAAGTAGGAATCTAATTGATTCAATCATCCATATTGGAAGGTAAGGGGGAGAGTGAGGAAGAAACAGATGTAGAAATAGAAACAATTTCTGAAACGAAGGAGACTAAAGAGGAACAAGAGGGATCCGTCGAAGAAGATCCTTCTCCTTCCTTTTTTTCGGAAGAAAAGGAAGATCCGGACAAAATTGCTGAAACGGAAGCGGGGGATAAGCTTCATTGTTGAGAGGGAAACAGCCCGGATCACCAGCTAAGGCCCCTAAATGACCGCTCAGTGATAAAGGATGTAGGGGTGCAGAGACAGCCAGGAGGTTTGCCTAGAAGCAGCCACCCTTGAAAGAGTGCGTAATAGCTCACTGATTGAGCGCTCTTGCGCCGAATATGAACGGGGCTAAGCGATCTGCCGAAACTGTGGGATGTAAAAATGCATCAGTAGGGGAGCGTTCGGCCTAATATAAAAAAAACCGAGTTCAAATAAAAATAATTACAATAAGATCAAATGTTTTCAGGTATATAAAAGCACATAACAATTGCTCCCCCACACATGTTGCAGTCCTAGTCATCGTCCTCAAATGAGCTTACTTCCATCGATGCCTTCCTTTTTGAGGTGGAGGTGCCTTCAAAGCTATTAAATCGATCGTTGAGAATCTGAAAGTTTGCCTGCACGGTTTCTCTCAACGTATCGATATCCTCTCGAATCATGTATATTTTGGAGTCGACATCCACTCGGAATTCATTGAAGGCCTCGGTAAGCTTTTCTATGGAAGCAAGGATCTCAAAAGATTGTGCGGTCTATTCAGGTTTTTGAGGCTTGTCTTGTGGATCATTATGTTGAGCGTATGCCAGTTCCTCCATCCTTCTATGATAAGACATCTTAGCTACCCAGACACCGTCAATCAGTTGATACCCCATTAATTTCATGTTGGTGGAGGTGAAAAAAAACATTGGGACGACGTTTAATAAACAAGGTGGATCCACGGTTTAGTCCAAGATTCTCAAATACACGGTTTAGAATTCCTCCATAAGGAAGAATGACCCTTTTTCCATTCTCCTTGGCAAACATCCATCTAATGATTAGGCTTTGCAAATCTAGATGCTTACTAGTAAACAGACACCACATTATGAAGCAATCTAGATACGAGATGTAATCTCGGGATCCACCTTTTGGAAGTATATTGTAGGAAATAAACAGGTAGAGGATTTTGGCTTCGAGGGCAAGAGGCTTATAGGTTGGAGGATGTCTAAGGTTTGGTACAGGTTCTTCCATCATCCGAGATTAGAATTCCTGTGGGGTGAACTCCTGTTCAATTATCCAAGAGGTTCCTACTTCTGGACATTTAAAAGTGTCTCGTTCCAACCCAAAAGCATCGGCTATAATTTGGGCATTAAATCTATAAAGCTTGTCTAGAACTTGGGAGGTAAACCCATTTTCATCATGGTCAAGAGTGGCATAAAACAACCTTAATAATTGAGGGAAAACACTTCGAGGTTGGTAGGATAGAATTTGGTACCAACCCAAAACCCTAAACATTTCAACAACGTTTGAAAAAATATAAACTCACAGAGGTTAGATCAAGGATTTTACCTAGAATGGGTTCAAGAACCCTAAGTTTGTCATGATACCTCTTCTTTGCCTTAGCGGAGGTGAACCAACGTCTTGAGCTCTCCCCTTCTTCGTGGGTTGAGGCTTTCCTCTTGTCTCCTCTTGTTTTATCCCTCAACATTTTGAGAGATGTGGAATTTTGGAAGGGATTTGATGGATTAGGTTGAGGAAATGGAAGAAGCGTGGATTTTAGGGTTTCGGAGGAAAGGAGAGAGTTTGGGAGAGGAATGGATGAAATTAGGGCTTTTTACGCGTGAAAAAGATATATAGCCCCAACGGTTCAATCGCCCAGAGAGAGGGTCCGGTTGCCTGAACAACACACAGAAAGGTCTAGTCGACTGAGCCTTTGGTTCGGCTGCTCGGGCCTCAACATAGTGAATTTAGGTCAATCGGGCTCTACCTCCGGTCGCCCGATTAGGGCATTTTTCCTTAATTTTGATCCTTTTTTATTTTTATTTTTTGTCTTGATTGCCTAACCAATTGTTTTTAGGCAACATCCCTTGCATGTAAAAGGCCTAATTCACGTCTTATCTGAATAAATCTATCTTCTTCAAGTGGTTTTGTGAATATGTCAACCCATTGTTCGTCGGTGCATATGAATTCAAGTGCAACATCTCCTTTTTGTACATGATCACGAATAAAATGATGTCTAATCTCAATATGTTTTGTTCGTGAATGTGAGATAGGATTCTTGGAGATATTGATGGCACTAGTATTATCACTTTTGATTGGGACTGTATCATAGCGCAGGTTATAGTCCGTAAGTTGTTTCATACATAAAACTTGGGCACAACAACTCCCTGCAGCTATGTATTTAGCCTCGGCTGTGGATAGAGCTACTGAATTTTGTTTCTTAGAAAACCAAGAGACAAAAGCTTGTCCTAAGAATTGACATGTTCCACTAATGCTCTTTTGATCAACTTTGCTTTCGGCAAAGTCTGCATCGGAGTAGATGACTATCACAAATGAGGTGAACTTAGGATACCATAAACTTAAATCAATGGTGCCAATTAGGTATCTAAGTATTCATTTAACAATGAGTAAATGTGATCCTTTCGGTGTGGCTTGAAACCTAGCACACATGCACACACTGAACATTATGTCCAGTTTGCTAGCTGTTAAATAAAGCAGACTACCAATCATACCTCTATAGAGCTTAACTTCTACTGGTATACCTTGCTCATCTTCATCAAGCTTAGTGGAAGGGCTCATAAGGGCTCTCAAAACTTTGCCATCTTCCATGTTATATTTCTTGAGCAAGTCTTTCACATACTTTGATTGGTTAATGAATGTGTCATGTTTAGCTTATTTAATTTGAAGCCCAAGAAAGAAGGTAAGTTCTCCCATCATGCTTATTTCGAATTCTTCTTGCATGCATTTAACGAACTCATTACACATTTCCTCATCGGTTGCTCCAAATATGATATCATCTACATATATTTGGACAAGAAGCATGTTTTCCTTTTTGGTTTTGATGAATAAAGTGGTGTCAATTTTTTCTTTTGAAAATCCATGATTCCGGAGAAAACCACTTAGTCTTTCATACCAAGCTTTGGGAGCTTGCTTTAAATCATACAAGACTTTAGATAATTTAAACACATAGTTTGGATATTTGTAGTTCTCAAAACCAGGAGGTTGGTCAACATATACTTCCTCGTTGATGTAACCATTTAAGAAAGTGCTTTTGACATCCATTTGATATAATTTGAAATCCTTAAAGGATGCATAAGCTAACAACATGCGAATGGCTTCTATTCTAGCCACTGGAGCATATGTTTCCTCAAAATCTATTCCTTTCTCTTGGTTATAGCCTTGTGCTACTAATCTAGCTTTATTACAAACTACCACTCCATTTTCATCCTTTTTATTCCTATAAACCCATTTGGTTCCTATGATTGTATGATCATTTGGTCTGGGAACCAAGTTCTAGACTTTTTTTCTCTCAAATTGATTTAGCTCTTCCTGCATTGATAATACCCAATGTTAGCCTTTGTGGCTACACTATCATGGTTTATGTGTTTTGATGATATTAACCTATATGTGGTTTCTAGTGTTTTCAATCTTTGCAAATCATGTTTAGTACAGGTTCAACGGCAATTACATGAAGTAATAAGATCAGAGGCAAAGATCGGACCGAGTTGACGTCGAGTAGGAAGATCAAATGGACACGTACTCGGAAAGGACCCAGGCACAACCAAAGGAAGATTATTGTTGAATTATTTGTAATAAGGGTCCTGTGTGTGGTAAGAACTTGTTGTAACTCTTGCGTTTTGTTTCTTGCATGATTTCTGAGCAAGAGTGAGCAATGCACATGCATACTAAGACACATGAGTTTATAGGATTGCACTAAAATCACAAACTCAACTTTCTTGGTTTTCAAAATTAAACTAAAGAGTTTGTCAAATGAATTATAAACTCAAATATGTTTTCAAAGGGACAAATTTTAACATCCTAGTTTTAAGAACATTTTTATACTTAGTCCCGATTGTGTTAAAGCAAGTTTTATGTCCAAAAGGTTCAAAGAAAGTCAAGTATATTTATAAAAGGACATACTAAGCATATAAGATATCAAACAAGCTTCAAATATGTTTTCATTAATCAAGATTTCTTCTATTTAAGTAAGAAACTTATTTGGACAAGTATTAAACTCTATTAGACTTAATATATTTCATATAATTTTGTATAAAAATGTTTTAAGTCATTAAAAGATTTTTTTACAAGGAAAAACAAAGCAATCATCACTAAAGTAGTGCAACCTTGAGTCCTGAACACCCTTCAGTATTTGGGTCATAACTTTTGCTACAAAAATCCAAAAAGGACAATATTGGTGTCCCTGGAAAGCTAAGACAAAATGCCACAACTTTCATGTTGATAACTTTTTCTAATTCAGGGCACTCATCGATGAACACAAGGGATTCATCGACGAGTGCAGGGGACTAGTCGACGAATCCAACGGGCAAAATGACGCTAACGGGCGGAAAACGGCTAGTTTACCAAATAAAATATTTTTTCTTCCCCCCAACGGCTAGTTAACGGCTCCTTTGGTTCTTGGGCTATAAATACAAGCTATTAGACTTGTATTAACATGGTTTTGAAGGTCTTTAATCATTCTTAGTAAAAATATCATTTTATACGAAACCTAGCACGCTGCATATTAGTTCTTCATTACATGTGCTCATTTTCTCTAACTTACTTATTGTATTTGATTCAATTCTTGAGAGAATAGTGTGAGGTTTGAATTGTAAATCATATTTGCTCATTGTAAGGAGCATTCTTTGTCATCTTCCATCTTCTTGTGAAAGGTTCTTTGTGAACCGAATCGGTAAAGGCTCTTTGTAAGCGATAGGGATTTGTTCCCGAGTTTGTAAGGCTTGCTCCGCCGAGGAAGGAGCGATTATAGTGGATTGTGGAATCCTTGGCTTGGTGCTAAGGTATGAACATAGGCTGGGTGCCGAACCACATTAAAAACTCGGTGTTAAGCTTCTCTCTCCCTAATCTTTATTGTTTATCTTGTGCGTGATTTAAGTTTCCTATATTGTGATATAATTGCTTGAATCTTGCCAAGTATTTTATTTTGTAGAGAGAATTTTTTAATATGCAAAAAGAGCCATTCACCCCCCCCTCTAACTTTATTGTATATCCGCTGTGGGGCATATCGTATATACTCCCGGGCTACGACGACTAACACCCAAGATTCTTCTTCAATTGCATCATGAACAATTTTAGGCTCTTCTAGAGATAAAAATATCATGTGACTACACATATTTCTTAGAGATGAACGAGTGGCTATTCCATGTGAAGGTTCACCAATGATTTGATCCTTTGGATGATTTCTCACAAATTTCCACCCCTTAGGAAAATCATGAACTTCACTATCTATTTGTCTATCATCATCGTATGCCTCCTTGATCTCAATGCTCTCTTTCATTTTATCATTAATTGTTAAGTTTTCTAAGCTCTTTCCCATTTCTAGATCATCATCAATGTTCCTTTTGGAGAAGGGATTAGATTCATCAAACACAACATTAATTGATTCTATGACAGTTAAGGTTCTTTTGTTATAGACCCTATAAGTTCTATTGTCTTGAGCATATCCCAAAAATATTCCTTCATCCAATTTTGCATCAAATTTTCCTAAGCTATCTTTATCTTTCAAGACGAAACATTTACACCTAAAAACATGAAAGTATGATATGTTGGGTCGTTTGCCATTCCATAGTTCATATGGGGTTTTGTTGAGAGTTGGCCTAATTGAAACTCTGTTCATGACATAGCATGCGGTATTTACTGCTTCCACCCAGAAATATTTTGGTAGGTTATGTTCATTTAATGTTATCCTAGCCATTTCTTGCAAAGACCTATTCTTTCTCTCAACTACACCATTTTGTTGAGGAGTTCTAGGTGCTAAAAAGTTATGTGATATGCCATGTACATCACAAAAATTTTCCATATCCCCATTCTTAAATTCTCCCTCCCTATCACTACGAATATGTGTGATTGTATATAGCGTTTTTCATTTTGGAGTTTTCTACATAACTTGGCAAACCTTTCACACACTTCATCCTTTGATGCTAGAAATAGAACCCATGTGAATCTAGAGTAGTCATCTACGATGACAAATGCATAATATTTTCCCCCTAGACTCTGGACTTGAGTTGGACCGAATAAATCTAAGTGAAGCAATTGCGGTGGCCTACTTGTGGAGATAAATTGTTTCTTTTTAAACTTTGACTTGGTTTGTTTACCAAGTTGACAAGCATCACAAATCTTGTTTTTTACAAATTCAGTTTTTAGTAGGCCTTAAACTGATTCACTTTTGACTAGTTTTGATAGTAAATCCATGCTAGCGTGACCTAGTCTCCTATGCCATAACCAACTAGCTTCATTAATTGCTGAAAAACACTTTACATCTTGTGAAGCTAAGTTTTCAAAACTAATAGTGTATACATTTTCAAAACGGTTTGCAACAAAAAGTACTTTATGCTCATTTTATTTTTCAACAATGCAGCTATCTTGTTTGAAGGTAAGTAGTTCTTTTTGCAATTCTTTATATGATGACATACAATCATTAACAGAATCATCACTAGAATCATTATATGAGGAAAAAGAAGAAGACGATTGTACCTTGTGCTCATCAAGTGCCATTAAGCAAAGGTTTGCAACTTCATGATCACTTGATTCACTGTCTGAACTGCTGGAGTTTGATTTGTCCCACGTAACGACCTTCATTGCCTTCTTTTTCTTCTTGGAGTCCTTCTTAAGCAATGGACACTCCGGCTTGATATGGCTAACCTTTTTGCAATTGTAGCAAGTAGGAGGATCTGACTTTTGCTCTCTCTTGCTTGGTTCTCCTTTCTCCATCCTAGATCCTTAGAATTTCCTAGCAAATTTCCTGTTCTTTTTAAAGAACTTACTGAACCTTTTAGTTAGTAGGGCCATGTCCTCGTTGGTATCCTCATCATCTTCGTCACTGGAGCTCTTTGCAAAAGCCTTGAGAGCAGTGGCCTTCTTTGTCTTAATTTGCTCGTTTATCCTTTTCGTTGATAGCCATTTCGTAGGTGATGAGAGATCCAATGAGCTCATCCAGTGTCATAGCCTTTAAGTCTCTTCCTTCTGCAATGGTTGTTGCTTTCAGCTCCCATATGGATGGTAATCCTCTGAGCACCTTCTTGATCATCTCATAAGTGAGGTAAGTTCTTCTAAGTGCATTAAGAGAATTAGTGATGTGTGTGAATCTAGTGTACATAGATGAAATAAATTCATTTTGAGTCATTCTAAAAGCTTCGTATTCACTTGTGAGCATGTCAATACGACTATCCTTAACATCTTTAGTTCCTTCATATGTAATCTCTAATTTATCCCAAATTTCCTTAGCGCTTTTGCAAGCCATGATTCTATTAAACTCATTTGTATCTAAGGCACAATATAAAGCATTCATAGCGCCAGCATTTACTTGCATTTTTTTCATTTCGCCTTCATCCATTTCTTCTTCAGATTTAGGAACTTGTTTATTTTCAATCGTTTTCGTAGGTATATAGTCCCCTTGGGCAACAACTCTCCACACTCTCCAATCCATGGTTTGAATGAAGATTCTTCCAAAATGTATAGTTAACACCACAGAAGATTGGAGGCCGTGAAGATGATTGTTCCTCACCAAAAGGGGATACAACATGTTGAGCCATGTGATCTTTATACAAATATGGTTAAGCTTTTTGTAACCTGGCTCTGATACCAATTGTTAGAATTGGTGATATATCCCAAGAGGGGGGTAAATTGGATACTTAAAAAATTAGGTCAAATATGTAACCTATTTATCAATCTATATTAACTTGAGTTTAGCATTTATAAAACAATCACAAATACTACAAATACATAAACATACAAGTGCGGAAATTAAAGGAGTGTAGGGATAGAGAAAACAACACCGCGATTTTACAAGGTTCGACTATACCCACCTACGTCCTTGCCTCAAGACAACTACTTGCGGATTTCCACTATCGGCTCCTTCAACAAGGCGGAGCTACCTCTTACAACCCTCCTTCACTCGGGCAGACATACCTTTACAAACCCTCCTTGCAGGCAAAGATACCTCTCCAAGCAAAAACCCTTGCTTGGCACGATTCCAACCCGAATCGTGAATGTTGAAAGGGAAAACAAATAATTTGTGTACAAGAGTGCTTCTTCAAGAGCTGATGAGTACAATGGAAGTACAAATACTAAAACACTCTCAATGAATAAGATTTGAAGCTCAATAGAGAGGAATGATGTTCTCTAAGGTATTTAGGAAATATAAATGGGAGAACTTGCAAAATGAAGTGAAAGAAATTTCTCAATGTTAATCAATTTGCTCAAAGGTTCAAGAAGAAGTTCTCTAACTCCCCAAGCCTTGTATTTGTAGGCAAAATAGAAATATGGTCGTTTTATGACTGTTGGGGGTTTTAACATATATTATATTTCAAAAAATATGACCGTTTAAGAGCTAATCTTGGCTTTTCCCGAGAGTTCCGGTCGACTGGATTGCAGGAGATTTCCCTTTTAGCGATTTTTGGTCACCCAGACTGAAGACCTGGTCGCCTGGATCATACTGCCTGAGGTTTGGTCGCCCGGATAGACCATCCGGTCGCCCAATTGCCTTGCAATCTTGATATTTTGGGCCTTTTCATGTTTAAACTCATTTTATGTTTTTTGAAATAGTTTGGCATTTTAATAAAATGATTTTCAATGAAAAGTTAAATTCCCTAGGGTCCATCTAAGGTCACGTATGAGCTTCACATCAAATTCATTCAGATATGTAATTACAATCAAACCTAAATGCAATACAAATGAAAATTCTTTATGTCTTCAACCCTTGCTCTTTAAATACTTCATGGAATTGGCCAAGTTATGTGTCATCTTGAATGCTTCATGGCTTCCACTAAGTAATCTAATTTCAAATAGACTCCATAACCAGCTATATATTCTAACATATGGGCACAATCTAGTAACGGATAACGGATAACCTATACTTCATTGTGACTTTATTGATGGCTCAAGTGCTCAATTGTCAATGTGCATTGATGCAGGACAAGAAGCAAGACCATGGGAAGATCCTTGTTGGAGAATAATTCGACACAATTGGGTCAAGTGATTGTTGGATTTATTTAATAGTTAATTGTGTGTTTAGTTTATTTAGTACAAGATTATGTGTATTTGAGGTTTGTTCGTAATATTTGTGTATTTTTGTAATTTCATGTATTTTTAGTAGCATGTGTAATTTCATCTATTAGAGGCTTTCTTACTATAGACCCATCATGGTTCACCCCTTCCCCAGACCTGGCATATGCGCGAGCTTTGTGCACTAGGCTTCCCTTTTTTCACTTTTTACTATTATAAATAATTTGTGAAAGCTACGTAGAAGTTGGTTGTTGAATATGAATTTGAAGGTGAATGTGTGATTTCCCTCTTGTATCTCCTCTTTTCTCTCTCCCCCTTCCTTGCTCTCTTCAATTTCTTCTAGTTTCTCCCATGGCTGCAGATCCTTTATGCTGTCCTGCATCACACATTCTCCACATGCCATCATTTTTTCAACCCAAAAGAGTTGGGACGACATAAGGACTAACAGTAGGCTTAATGTGGCCTTTCCTTAAAGGGTCCTTCTATCTGTCCATTCGTTCCAGCACATTCCCCAGGGTTCAACCTATAATGTGGGAGAGTTGGTAATTGGGACGTTGGAACAAATTTAATTGCGTGCTGTGGGCATTTCCCCAAGGATGACATTCTAAAATTCACTCAATAGTTTTGCAATTCTGAGAGGTTGAGGCTCGTTAGAGTCAAAATTAAACTCAACTTTTGGTGCTACTGCTAACGCCAATCCTAATTCTATGTACTAACTAAATGTTGTTTTTGTTTTTATAATTTATACAATTTAATTGAGTAAGAATAACAGTGATGTTTTTCTATATTCTATATTCCATATTCCATCCTAAGTAAATAATTCAAAACTTATCACGATCCAACATAGCATAATGACTACTTGACACAAATAAGTGGTTCAAGCATACCACAAAACAAAATGGTGTATCAACAAAGCCTAGCCCCCCCAAGAACCGCATGCCTCTCAAGTAACACGCCTCGTTCTCGTACCCACATCACGAACTGAAACGCATTGTGTTCCAAGTAACTATGCACTATACACCTTATAACATTAAGACAAGTATTATGATCCTATTCTCACCCTCCTCCTTGGGTTTAGGTGGATCAAACAGTTCATTAATGTAGTAGTTGCTGTCTTCTAGGGATTCCTCATCCTCCGGCCCTATGGTTAGGGTACAGTGAGGAGACTGGGCTGCTATGCGTCCCTTAGCATGGCAATGATGACAATGGACAGCTTAAGTTGTTGGGATGTGACAGGAGTTTGCCCTATTTCCCTAGAAGTGGAGGGGAGACGATTGACACTTTCACCAGCTTGTGGAGTTGGAAGATTAGGTTGTGGGAGTTCTTTGGACCTAGGGGAGCAAGCAGAACCTATGACCATACAATCCTATCAAAGGTCACAAATCTAGGTTGACCTGCGATCCCAACCTAGGGAGTGACTCTTCTTTGCATATAAGTCCTATGATATCTCTCTAGCCCTAAAGCCTTCTGATATAGAACCAGTAATAGAATTTAGATATAGAGATAGAATTAAGGAGAGAAGCAGCAGCAGCAGGAGGACAGAAGAAGAGGAAGATCAGAAATAGAGGCAGAATAGAACAGAGAAGAGAGAAGAACAAGAAGAAAGAAGAAGAAGAAACCTGCGGAAGAGAGAGAGGGAAACTGCAGTGGTTCTGATTTTTCAAATGATTAACTGTACATCCATTTGCATGTACAGCACTTAAACCACTACTACTATCAACACATATTTACAGAAATAACCCAACTAAACACATAATTACAAAATACTAAAGAAGTCACTAAATAATACAACGAGGTCTTCATACAAACAATTTCCTAAACCTTCTTAAACCCACACCTAAAGCCAAATGGGTAGCCTATAGGATGTAGATGGTCCTCCATTATTCTCCCTTGGCTGAAAGAAACTCAGCTCCGAAGAGTGGGACTGAAAAAATGACTCCATAAAATCAGGTGTGCTGGGCATCATCCTCAGCGAGCGATGTAGTATCTGACTTGGGATGACCTCTCCATTGAACCAAGTAGCAACAAAATTGACCATGAGGAGATGTCACAAACTCATCATCCAAGATAGACTCCACTCTTTCTTGTGGTTGAGAAATAGAGGGAGGCTGAGGAGCTGCTGAACCTACATGAGCACCAGATGGCAAATTAAGATGCTCAAAAGTGCATTGGCAAGGTGTCAAATCCTCGACATTAAAAACTGGACTAATGGTCTTATGAGTAGGTAAATCAAGTCAATATGCATTAGGTCCAAGTTTCTTAAGGATAAGAAAGGGCCAATGGCACAAGCAAGGAGCTTTTTAAATGAATTTCTAGGGTAACGCGCAGGTCTTATGTGAACCATGACACCGTGACCAACATTAAACTCTCTAGCTCTATGATGCACATCAGCAACAAGTTTTTAATCCATATTACTCATAGCAAGTTCTCACCTAACCTCAATAAGCAACTCATGTTCGTACGGGCATGTGGTGGACTAATGGGTGCACGGAATTTATAACCGAATACACACTCAATGGGACTCTTACTTGTGGACCTGTTTACAGAATTATTATAAGCAAACTCAGCAGTACGTAGCACCAAGTCCCAATTGCCCTGTTTTTCTCCCATAACACACCAAGTAGGTCACCAAGACTATGATTCACAACCTCAGTCTGACCATGAGTTTGAGGGTGGCAAGCAGAAGAAACCAGCAAGTAAGTCCCATACATTTTCCAAAGTGTCTTCCAAAAGTAGATCGAGAACTTGATATCCATATCATCCACTATAAAGGTTGGCAATCCATCCCATTTGACGTCCTCTCTAATAAACAATTTAGCTACAAGAGATGCATCAAAAGTCTTATTACACGGAATAAAATGTGTCATCTTGGAGAATCTATCAACAACAATGAATATGGAATCATGTCTACAGGTTGCTTTAAGGGTTGTTTTAAGGAGTCCAAGAACAAAATCCACACTTAGGTCTCTCCAAGGTATGGCAACGACATAGGAGTATAAAGGTCAGTGTTGTGTCTTTTTGATTTGACTAACTAACAGGTGCGACATTGAGACACTATCCTAGCAACGTCCCTCTGTAAGGAAAGCCAATAAAAACTATCCTCAACTAAGGCAATGGTTTTATCTCTCCTTAGGTGATCAGCTAACCCTTCGACATGCAATTCCCAAATGGAAAGATCTCTGAAAGAAGTAGGAGTAATGCATAACCTAGTGCCTCTAAACAACATGGATGATGAAATCTACAAAATCTCTACAGTGGCCCTCACTCACATCCTGAAAAATAAGCCCAAAATCAGGACAAGACAAGTACTCGTCCTTTAGACAATCAAACCCAATGACCTTTGCTCTCAAGATATGGAGAATAACTGCTACCCTATTAAGGCCATCAGACACTTTGTTCTCAACACTGGAATGATGCTTAAGAACAAAGGTGTACTCATTGAGGAACTCTACCCAACCCGCTTAACTTCTGAGATCTCAAATATCACAAAGCAAGGTGGTAAAAAAAGAGTACAAACTCTTGGGGTAACAAGTAGTATCTCCGATGTTGAAGAGATCTCTGTATACAATAAAACTCTTTATCATATGTGCTATACCTTTGTCTTGTATATGAAAGTTTTTCACCGAAAAATGTTGTAATATGTTCCTCCTTACACCTCTCATACTAAAGTCCAGATGTCTAAGTACAGGTGCTTCAATCATTTTCTATTTGACCTCTCTAAAAGCTCTAGCAGCTGAGGGGGTCCAATGAAACTCTCCTTTCTTCAAACACTTAGTGATAGGATCCATGATGGTGCCAAAATGCCTCATAAGTCACCCATAGAAAGTAGCGTAGCGAGGCCATGAAAACTACTACTAGATTACCACATTACCTAAAAGTTTAAGCTATTAGGTTGTGGGCTAACAATGTATATCAAGCTTTAACACTCCTCTGCACGTGCAGCCCAACAACACGTGGAGAGATAAACATACAATAAATAACACCCATTATTGAGAACAAATAATTATTTTTAAACATCACACAATAAATGCAGGCAAAGAGACTAGTACCCAGGACCTCTTGGTAACCTACTCTAATACCATGTTTGATTACCACTTTACCTAAAAGCTTAAGCTATTGGGTTGTTGGCTAACAATGTATATCAAGCTTTAACAACTACTAGTCCAAGGCTCACGCCACTCTCCAATGGCTTTGGCCTTTTTTGAATTAGTGGTTATTCACTGCATGGAGATCACAAAACCAAGAAAGAGCACATTAGACTATAAGAAGTTGCACTTCTTGAGGTTAGCAAAAAACTTTGCTTCCCTCAAGGTGACAAATACCTCATGAAGACATATTAAGTGCTTGTCCCTAGTTTTACTCTAGACCAATATATCATCTAAGTAGACCACTAGGAATTTACCTATGAATGGTTGCAAAACACATGTCACAACCCTTATAAAAGTGTTAAGGGAATTGGAGAGTCCAAAGGGCAAGTCCAACCACTCAAATGAACCACCCTAGGTCTTAAAAGTTGTTTTCCACTCATCTCTTGGTCTAATTCTAATTTGGTGATACCCATTGCACAAGTCAATCTTTAAGTACCAACTACGAGCCAACTAGCATGTTAAGCATATTCTCAAGTCTAGGGATAGGGAACCTATACTTGATGGTGATTTTGTTGATGGCTCTACTATCCACAAAAATCCTCCAAGATCCATATTTTTTGGAGTTAAAAGAGCTAGTGATGCACAAGAATTAAGGCTATGTCTCACAAAGCCCTTTTCAAGTAGTTCTCCAACATGCCTATTCAAGTCAGCATGCTCTTTAGGGTTCATCCTATAATGTGGCATGTTAGGTAATTGTGAACTTGGAATGAGATCTATGACTTGCTGAATGTCTTGCATAGGTGGTGGCTCATTAGGTAACTCATTGGGCACAACATCAGAGAACTCAATTAGCAACTCTCCTACCTTAGGTGGGTATTTATATGAAAATTCTTGATCCTCAGAAGGAACCTCTCAAGCGATGACTGCTGAAAAAATGCACTTGTTTTCTATACTCTCTTGCTCAAAAGCCCTATAATCAAGCAAGTGAATGATTCTTTGAACTGGGACTTGCTAGGCTATCTAGTTCCTTAACTTAGGATTCTCGGGAGTGGGCTTGGTAGGGGTCAAGACGATATTCTAAGCTTTGTGCCTAAACACATGAGTGTTTTCCCTACCACGATTGGTTACATCATGATCAAATAACCATGTTTGCGCTAATATCACATGGGTCACATCCATCGGAAGCACATCACACTAGACCCTATCCTTACAATATCCTATTTGGATGGGTACAAGACACCTCTTGGTAATTGGTAGATTTATCCTATTTACCCAATTTACTTTAAGAGGATGAGGGTGTGGCCACTCATGCTACTACCCCCATCAATAACTAACTTACATGTCCAATCTCCACAATGAATGAAAGTGTAGAAAATAGTGGTCCTTCTGCTTCTCACTATCCATGGTAGTTGATAAGTCACACCTAACCACATTAACATGGTGGTCATCCTCCTCAAAATCATCAACAAGCTCACCCTCATCTTCTGAGTGCTCTATAGCATCCACAACCTCATTCCCCGAGTACTTTATAGCGTCTACAACCTCATCCTCACAATAAGGTAGATCATCGGTTTCGCGCTCTACAACTAAGGCTCGTTGGGGAAAACCTACAACAATATGACCTTTAGTGTGGCAATGATGACACTGCATAGATGAGCTACTATACTAAGGAATACAAGGTCCCTAGAGCGAACGAAATGATGTGACTTTATTTGCTTTTCGGAAATCTCTCTAGGGGTAGATTGAGGGATGGTAGACCTATACTGAAGAAAGGTTTTGGAATAATAAGTCTCACTCATCTAAGATGAAGACCTATGGGAGTTCTTCAGGTACTTTTTTATGGCAAAAGGTTTATGATGAGCTGCCTCTAAAGACCTTGGTGAAAACAATTCAACCCCTCGCTAACATCTTCTTCGAGATCATCCACAAACCTAGCCGCAGTGTGAGGTGTGACCTCAAAATATCACTCCTATGCATCAACTTCTTAAATTGATCAATGTAGCTAGCTATAGTAGTGGTCTGTTTATGGTTCAAAAGCTCACTAAACAACCGGCTCTTAAAGGAAGGAGGGATGTACTTTTCTTTCAATCATTCTTTTATCGCTTTCCATTTACTAATAGGAGGTTCACCCAACCATTCCCAAGTTTGTTGCACAGTTTGCCAATACTTTTTTGTTGGTCTTACAAGTTTCATCTTGGCAAACCAAACTTTGTCCTCATCCTATATACAGTACCAATTAAAGAACTCTTCCATCTTTGCGACACAGTCTAAAAAGGAGCTTCGGTCTAATTTCCCATCATAGGCACACACATCTACCTTGACCTTTTTTGTAGCAACTCCATAGTCCTCCCAACCTTGCCTAGGGGAATGTGGAGCATGCCTAGAGTTAGTTAAACTCCTTAAAGTTTCCATCCTCAAACCTAAACTAGATTTACCTGAGGTTTGAGGGGCTAAATTGGTCTGCCAATTTATTTTGGAACTCATATTGTTAGGTACTAGAGGAACTCTTGGATTAGAAAGAAAACCCTTGGCTGATTCTACTGAATATGGGGACTCATTAGGGTGCCTAACCAATGATTCTATGCCATCTATAACAGGGCATTTACCTAACAACTTCATGATTTGGTCAAACAATTTGTGCGAGGTACTCAAATTTTTGGTCCACCGACTCTTGAAAAGTGTCAAATTAGATGGACAAGGATTGGTTATCATTTGGTGCAAGTTTAGTCGGATTGGTTTCAATGTCTTTGTTGGTAACCATGGAGAATACAATATGGTGTGATGATTCAGAGGAAGACTAAACTTAACTACAAGTCATATGAATCCTAAAATTACTACAATGCACACACATGAAGCTATCGACATAATGCATATGATTTGACATGGTCTCACATGACATGACTACAAGGAATGAACTAGGTTTGCGTGTGAACACAGATTCAAACAATGAATAACTAAGGGGATTTACAAAACAAATGGTCATTTTTTATTATTTTTTTAATGGTAACGAGAAACTTGGAATTATGCAATTAAAAGTTTTCCTTAATCATCAAGAGAATGTAAGAATTTGGTTACCTCACCAAAGATTTGAGCATAAATTGAGTTGACCATCAAATCCTCAAGGTAAGTCAAGCAATTTTTCAACTCCCTATTCTCAGATCCTTAAGAAACAACCTCAATCTAAATGCCGGTGAGACTTAAAACTCAAAAATTTGCTTTGGCAGTCCAAGAGTAAGATCAATTGAACCTTAGAAATGTAAACCAAACTTGATAATTCAGTTTTCAGTCAAGAAGCTTCAAAATATCAGGAGAAAATCCAAAATATAGTGCTGAAGCAATTTCTCCTGAGTCTGGAGAATACAGGAAGAGTGCAGCACCTTCCTCATGTGCGTGGTTGGCATGTGGAGCGAGTGAGCCACCAGCGAGGGACCTCCGGCTCCTGCGGGACTGTTCCGGCTGGTGGTAGATTGAGGGTGGGGATTCCAACGAGGGTGGCAGTGTAAAAAGAAAGTTGCAGAAAGTTGGGAGTCTCAGAGGAGCAGTCAGCTGGGGTAACTTCAGGTGGTGCATGGGGCCACACCCTTTGTCGGATGGAGGTGAGATTGCAGGGGAGGGGGTTTCAATGAAGTCTGATTTTAATGATGAAGGACGTTTTGTGATTTGCTTTGTGGAAATTAGGGTTTCAAGATCAGGGGCGTGACTGTAATTTTCAGAAAAGTTGCAATGAACAGTGATTGTAATTTCTGCAATTTCTAAGCTTTGAATGATGGTGTGGTGATTGTGGTTTGCTTTGATGCCAATTTGATGTAGAACAAGTACTAGAATTGAGAGAGAATTCAGGGAATTAGGGAGAGAACTAGAAGAAAAGAAGGAAGAAGAGGAAGAAGAAGAAGGAGAGAAGCAGCAGCAGGACAGAAGAAGAGAAGGTAAAAAATAGAGGCAGAATAGGACAGAGAAGAGAGAGGGAGAAGAAGAAACATACTGGAGAGAGAGCCAGAGAGAGGGAAACTGCACCAGCTCTGATTTTTCAAATGATTAACCGAACATCCACTCGCATGTCCAGCACTCAAACCACCACTACTACAAACACGTAGTCACAAAAATAACCCAACTAAACACATAATTAAAAAATACTAAAGTAAGTCACTAAATAATGCAAAGAGGTACTCATACAAACACTATTTCCTAAACCTTCTTAAAACTACGCCTAAAGTACATGTGCTCTGCCACCTTATGATCAGCCTCCTAAAAAGAATAAAAAAAGTTTTAAGGAAACCAATCTCTTCAACTCATTCCTTACCCAACTAACACAATTATACACAATGTTTAGGGTCATCAGAAATGTGGCAATGCAGCATCACGTCCTTAAAACGAGTCATTAGTGAGATTGATGTACACCTGCCTAAGATTATACCATTGGTCTAGCAACTGGTTCCTATGATAAGTAGGGACATATTTGTATTACAATTTACTATTCTGCCACTGAACTATGGGTGGCCTACATGCGCATTCTAACTCACATTGAATTGTTTAAATATTAAGTAGAAGAATCAACAAACATAGTGGCCAAAACTTCCAGATTCTGTATACCATTCTGCATTGCTACACACTTTATGAAAAGTTTTACTGCTTGACTCATGTAATTGGCTTCTAAAATCCAAATCAGTATCCTCAAAGGAAAGGAGTTTTAAAACAGATATAAAAAAGTGAATATGGAAAGAAAGTATTCAAGACCTTATTCTAACACACCAAAGCATGCAATCAAAGGAAATTCCCAGAGCAACTGTTCTTAACTTCTTATCTTGAAGAAAGTCAACACAGCAAGCCACAAATAAATAAATAAAATAAACCAAGGGTAATGATTAATTAACAATGAACAAAGCAAAAAGGCCAAAAAGCAAACCACTCTCAAGTTCCAAATATATACAATGAATATAAAATTCTATGTTGAGAATTTCTCACATTGGAAAAATTGAATGGATGGTTATATACATGGTTGAAGCCAAGACCCAATAGGCTTAAACTTTTGGGTCAAGTTGGTGCTCACCCATGTGTATCAAACTCACCCATGGACTCCTCCGGTTTTCCCAACAAGTGGTATCAGAGCCGACGGTTAGTAACTCTGGGTGAGCAACATTGTAAAAAAAAGTCGAAACGTGAAGCTAATTCTCCTGATGTGCTAACAGTTGGAGGATCAAGTGTGTGACCGAGGCCAATAAGGATCATCTAGGCCGGGAAGATGAATCCGTATAGGGTCAAGACGTGGGAGGTAGGATTGGTTTAGAGGCACGTGAAATGCAATTCAAGGGACATAAGGCGCTAGTGGTAAGGCCCACTTGAGCAACTGTTGGAGAATTGGGTTTTACTCCCATAAGGGAGACAAATTCTATTTAAGGGGATGTAGTTGGAACTCACAAGTGAGGGGGAGATTGTTGAGAATTTCACTTGTAAGTTTGTCTCATACTGGAAAGAGTGAGTGGATGGTTACATACATGGTTGAAGCCAAGACCCAATAGGCTTAAGCTTTTGGGTCAAGTTGGTGCTCACCCATGTGTATCAAGTTCACCCATGGACTCCTCCGTTTTCCCAACATGCTATAATAATGACATGACACAGTTGAGCGACCTATTCTAGCCTCTTCACGGTGTTGACAAAAGCAATTTGAATCACATATATATAAGGACAAAGACATACGTTGGGTTCTAACATGAATAAGGAGTGCCAAAAAATGAATATCTTAGTATATTAGTTTCAAAAAGACTAGGAGCACGAGCAACAAAATATCTCAATGAAATCAGGTTGATTATCTTAGAAAATTTTCATTTATTCTCTAATGTTACATTATCTTTAATTCCATGTAGTTCTATCTCAATCAATTTAGAGTCTCCAAAGCATTTTATTCCAAATTTTCTTAGTTTTATCTTTTGTTCTAATATTTGCTGGAACATTTTCATAATACTTGAGGTTTTGTATCAGTGAAACTGTAACCCAGGAAGAAGACACAAACGTATAAGCATTTTAAAAGGGTGAGTAAATTCAAAAAAAAAGAAGGAAGAAGAAGATGTGGAAACTTGACCAGGGCAAAACAGGGATCCAACTTTCAGAATCACACTTGCACAGGAATTCTTCCTCTAACCTAAAATATAAGAAATCAAACATAATAAAAACCATGTTGATCAAATTCAATAGAGAGAAATTGATCCAAAAATCTTCACAAAATAATTGAGACTCAAAATTGAACCATCAAAGAAGAGAATGAGGATAGATAATATCACCTTTCAGAACAAAATAAATAAATAAATTCATAGTTTTCCAGCACTGGCAAAGACAAAATCAAATGGCTTAAGAAAATAAGAATATATATATATATATATAGAGAGAGAGAGAGAGAGAGAGAGAGAGAGAGTGAGAGTGAGAGTGAGAGAGAGAATCAAAAATTTTGTTACCTTTTCAGGCAGCACAGCCTTGCCATCGTTGATCTCCTCAATCACCATCTCTAGTTCCAACGAGAGAGGCATCTCTACTGGGTTCATGAGGCACACATACTTGGATAAGAAAGAAAGGAAGAGCAGCAACTCTTTGGTTAGAGGAGAATAGACAGAAACCCCAAATAATGTGGAATACCTCAATAATTCTTGCAGTGGCAGTTAGTTCAAAGATGAAGTGAGAAATGAGAAATAAAAACCTAAAGGAACCTTATTATTTGATTATTTATCCAATAATCTAGTGGGAAAAGTGATAAATAAATATTTTTTCAATACAAAGGTGCTTTTCATCAATAGTTCATTCTTCGTAGATATAACGACGATCTGTTTGTGATTGCATGTATCAAAATCAAATGACCAAGCAAATTCTTTCAAAGGATAATTGCTTTTTTTTTTCTTTGAAAGAAATTCATTTCAATTAGACATATAACAATGTCTATAAGGGAGAAAGCATTTGTTAACTTGTTTATCAAAATGAAATAACCAAGCCGTTCTTTAAATACAAGTACTTCTTGTGATAAATATGGCCCAAACAGAGTTGTAGATGATGAATCCACACCAAATAAGAGTCTAACTCTCTGTTTCATATATTAATATAAATATAGATATAGATATAGCGTCAAAAAGGTGATCACTTTAAAGCAGCCATAGTATAAAGCTGGTAGGCGGTTGTTATACCTCTAATTTGTTTGGAGTAACTAAAAAAGTTAATAATTATGAAACAAGTGTCATATATATTTAAATTACAAACTTTTTGAGTGCTTGCTTGACGCGAAAATGACCAAGTCATTGCCTCATTGCCCCAAAGCATTAGCTATATGTGCTACTCAAATAGGTAGACATACTCAGATAATAAAAGAAGGGAAAAAAACCCTTTACAACAAGGGGGGAATATCTGTAAGATCTACTTTAGCTTTTAGAATTTGGCTATGGATCTCTTGTTTCCACACTGAAAACTACCAAGATATCTGGAATTTTACAATATCACAGATATTTTTATAAGTACAGTATTTCAACATCAAGCATAATGCATTGAAAGGAAGAAAAATGTTACCAATAATCTAAACAAGAACAAGCACCATTTTGGAAGTGGTGAAACCGATTTCGATCTCTTACTACAATGTCCCTTTCATATATCTTTGAAATAAGCTTTGTACTTGCATGGCAATCACTGCAAATGCGAAGGTTCTTTATAATTCGTATAGTGGTGCCTGAATGAGATGCAATAAAAGCAAAAGCAATTGCAAGCCTCTCACTATGACAAAGGAGAGCATCTTCCTTCTCCTCCTCTGCTATGTCAAAAAACACTTCTTTAGTTCTGGGCTCATGACCATATTCTTTCAGCCTTCTGCCAATCTCTTCAAGTTTCATATAAATCTGTTCAGTATGGGGGTGCGTCTTATCTCCCATGAGGAACTCATGCATCACACCATCAATCTCAATCAAGCTACTTCCAGGCATTTTATTAATTTTTCGATCTTTCATCAGTTTCCTTACCCTTGTTACATCATCCCATTTATCAGTAATTGCATAAATATTTGATAAAAGAACATAATTCCCACTAGTCTCTGGCTCTAACTGTATCAAGTTCTTGAGTGCAACTTCTCCTATTTCTAGATTACGATGAACTCTTGCTGCCCCAAGTAAAGACCTCCATAAAATTGCATTTGCCTTAATGGGCATGGTCTGAATCCTTCGCTCAGCCTCCTCAAGCTGCCCTGCTCGACCAAGAAGATCTACCAAACATCCATAATGCTCAAGTTTTGGTTCAATTCCATAAATCCCCTTCATAGACTCAAATAACTCACAACCCTCCTCTACCAATCCAACATGGGAGCAAGCACACATTGTAACTATTAAGGTTACATCGTCCACAAAAAGCCCTTCAAGTCTCATTTTCTTGAAAAGATCAAGTGCCCTGTGGCCGTAACCATGAATTGCAAATGCACCAATCATGGCATTGTAACACAATGTGTCTCTTTGAGTCAATAGTTCAAACAATTGGCGAGCCAAATCAAGACACCCACATTTAGAATACAATTCAATAAGAGCAGTACCCAAAAAGTGGTTTAACACCAATTTCTTCTTAATAACATAAGCATGTGCCCATGCTCCTTGGCTCAGTGCACCCAAATCAGAACAAGCACTAATCAGAGACACGAGAGTAACTTCACTAGGCCTAACCAGAGAATTTTGCATCTCCCCAAACAAAAGCAATACCTCTAAAGACAAATCAACATCTTCACTATCAACATTACCAAAACAACTAGCATTACCATTACGAGCGTAAGCAGCTAATATAGAATTCCATGTAGCCAAATCAGGCTTGCTAATTTGATTGAAGAAATATCTGGAAATATTCACCTTTCCACACTTGGAATAGAAATTGAGCAATGAAGCCTGAATGAAGTGATCGTAGGAGGGTTGAAGGAATTTTAGGACATGGGTGTGGAGGGCTCGACCGTGAGCGAGCCAGGGGTGAGACCCACAAGCCTTGAAGAGAGATGGGAAGGTGAAGCTGTTGGGTCGGAGGGCCTTGTGAGAGATGAGCTGCGAGTAGAGGGAGAGGGCCAAGTGGGCGTTGCGTTTGTGGTTTGAGAGTGAGGAGATGAGGGTGTTGAAGAGGAAGATTGATGGGTTTGGGATGCGGGTGAAGATGGAGAGCGAGTAGGATGAGGCAATGGCGGAGGACGTGAGGAGGATTCTACTGAGAGGGAAGGTGTGGAGGATGAGACCACTTGTGATCATCCAACCGTGGACCTGCTTGAGAGCGTGTAATGTCTTGCACTTCTCCAAGAGGAGGAGGGCCGGGTGATTGAAGATTGGGCAGCTCGTGGGTTGCATAGGCTGAACCTTGTGTGCGTGGAGTGATGCTCTGCATTATTCTTCTACTTCGAATGTTGGGACCTGGGAGTAACAGGGGAGCTGCAGAGCACTTCAAAAATATATGAAAATATGTAAAACAGATGGTCTGGGCCTCTGGGGAAAGATAGCACACGTACCGCTCCATCTGTAGTGGGGTTTTTTTTTTCGTTTGGAGGCCCATTAAGCTGGTGATAAGCCCAGTACATAGGTGATAAGCCCAGTACATACTTTTAATAGGATTTCTTTTTGTTTTGTTTTGTTTTGGTAGATGTTAGAATAAATTCAAATTTGATTTGATGAAATAAGCTAATGAGTTAGAAATATTCATGATTCAAACTTGTAATTAGGTGTTTTTCGGTTTGAGAATCATGCTCCTGAAAATTTGACATATGGGATTTTTATAGGAGTTTGGATTACCAAAAGGAATATATGAAAATGTTTTGTATGCATAGTAGATTTTTTTTTTCTTTAGGAAAAAAAAAAATTAAATGCATGACATATTGGAGATTCTTGATTATGCCAATCATTCCTTGATTTTGTAATTTGTGAGAACATGGTTTGAGATTTTCTGAAAGCATGTACGATTCATGTGTAATATTTTTTATTATTAATGTTTGATTTACATTGTCTGCGTGACTGTTGCATACCAATCATTGTTATGTGACAAATGTTAAACCAAATTTATTTATTGGCTCATATATTTTATAGGTACAAAATTTAAAGGGTATTGTATTAAGAAAAATCAATTACCTCAATATGGATTAAATAAATAAAACTCTCAGAAATAAATAGATAAAGTACAAACAAAAGAACGCATTAAAAAAAATAATTTAGATTGAATATACAATTATATCATTATTCTGTATTTCAAATTGTCAATTCGAACTATTACTTACTCTTTTCCAACAAAGAATTCAATTCCACTCGATGATTATTAATGCTTATATCATATGAGACAAAGGGAAATAAATTACTTCATACATTATTTATAACAAGTTATTACTATATACATCAGCTTCTAGAGAATAGTACTTGTATTTTAGTATAATATCATTATATCAAGTCAAAAAAAAAAAAAAGAACGAAAATTAATGAAGAAAAAAAATATTTTGGAGGTACTAAAGGACGCTAACAAAAATTATAAAAATAATAATAATAATTCAAGAGAAGAATTATAAAAATAATATCTACTTATCTAACATTAACGTAGAAAGAGACATCAACTCACCCATGTTATGAAAAAAACTGTCATTTTCTAAAATTAAGTAAAGGTAAAAGTGACAAATAACTCAATTGAAATAAAACACTACTTTGCTGAATTAATGTATGTACTCAGTTAACAATCATTCATTATGACCTTTTATAACTCATTTCGTCAATTTTGATGTACCATACCTAAAATTATAATTCGATTAAAACTAATATAAAGTAATAGCTATGGTAAATTTTTTCATTTATCAAAATTCTAAGTGAGCAAAAATAGGACATATAAGAAAATTTAATAAACATTAAATGCTGGACTTTGATAATTCTTAATCCAATAAAAAATATAGTTTAGTTAAAAAATATAAGTAGAAATATGCTAGAATTTACTTGATATATATGTTCTAAAGCACGTCAAGCACACCCATGTTATGAAGATTAAACATAAGCCCAACAAATTTGCTTAAGCATAAATTCATACAACCTTGTAATAAGATTTATTGTCTATGCTTCTCTCTCTCTCTCTCTCTCTCTCTCTCTCTCTCTCATACTACTTCCCAAATTTTGCAAAGGTTGAGTTTGACAACATATTCATGCAGCAACCTAAAAAAATAGAAGGTATAAAACTCATTGATAATGGCCGAAGCATTTATATCCAAATAAGTTCTATATAATAGTTGAGTTTCATATGATTAGTTTTGCTCTATTGAGTGTGCTCTTATTTAGAAAAGATATAAATGTACACACACACACACACACGTGTATAATAATATACAAGTGCATAAATAAATTTCAATTTTAAAATCAAAAAACAAAAATTCCGTACTAGCCATGTATTGCTGAGAGTGAAATCAAAAAAAATTATAACCAATTAGCAATTCAATAGCTTGTACAATAATTATTTTTTTTTACACTAATAATCATTTATAGTCGGATGGATCGGAGTCGAAGTGATTTGAGGATATGGTTGTTCTACACATAGTGAAAGTATTAATCATTTTTTAGAATAGGGATGACACTTCTAACCGGCAAGAGAAGAATAACCATTAAATTAGTTTATGTCATTTTAATTTTTAGGGCAGAAATGAAAATGGTTTCGAAGATTGAATAGGACATCATAACATTATGACGGATTACGAAATTTTGAGGCCCACTGTTTGGCAGGCTTGGAACATGAAACAGAAGCCCACTATGAGAGAAAGCCCAAATTAAGAAGAATGTCTTCAGTAAAGCTTCAAGCTGGGTTTGGGCCCTTTGGCACTTGATGACCCGCCCCCGGCCCACCCACTTAATTGATTTTAATGAAAACCAGCCACCTCTTTCAGCCACCAAATGTTAAAAAGAAATAAATAAATAGGAGGGTTGATCCTAATAGCAGCGACCTTCACTCCACTTTTAGGTGTCATGGTCTTACATCGAATGTGTATTAGGGAGATTTTAGACTTATGAGAATGGTTTGGATTCCAATTATATAAGATGTCTTTTATAAGTCAAATTCGTGAAGCTAGTGGACCAAAGTGGTTGAATCCAGAACGGTTATACTATGCGTTAATATAAAATATTAGTACTAGACAAAAATAATCTCCTTTTACAACGATTTTACCTTAGTTTATATTAATGTCTTTTTTGTATGATAATATTTGAATGTGTAGAATTACAATTCCGTGCATTGGTATATAGTAGGAGATTCAAAATCAAAACAATATAAAATATTAATTAAGATTGAAACTATCATTTCTACAATCTCTTAGGCCCCGTTAAAAATTCAGAAAATATTAGCGAAAGAAAAGAAAAATATAAAGGAATCCTCATTTTCATGTTTGACAATTAAGAAAAATGAGAAAGAAAATAAAAAATATATCAAATCAATAAACAAAAATTTGATTTTACATATCATTAATATTTTATCTTATTTTTAAAATTTTTAGTCATATTAAAACAAACTTTGATTTTTGATAGTATATAATAGAGAAGGAAAATATAAGGGAAAATGACTTTTCTCCTTATTTTCCTTTTCTTTTCTTTTATAACGTAAAATCTTTGATCCAAACGTATTCTTACAGTTTAAATAGAAAAGGGTAATATTGAATGCAACTGCACTATCACATGCTAAACGAGAACTTGCAATATATCTTACATTGTAATCTAATATTAGAAATGATACACTTACCTCTTATGTGTGTGTGTATATATATGTATAGTACAATTGTGTAAAATAATGGATAAGTGAAAATGTAATGTTTGGATGGTAAGTATTACATTTCTTAGGATGGAAGCACACCAACAGAGGAGGAGGAGGAAAGTGTCAAACACAATTAAAGTATGGTATCTCATAAATTCCCAAGTAAGCTCTAAAGTATTATTGTGCACTGAAAGTGAAAGTGAAAGTCACACAATTAAAGTGGTAGTATCTCATAAATTCCCAAGTAAGCTCTAAAGTATTATTGTGCACTGAAAGTGAAAGTGAAAGTCACTAGCAACAATATGAGGTCAAAACTATCCACTTCACTGATATTTGCATTCAACACAGAATGACCAAAGGTCAAAACCATAATCATGCTAGTTATACACCTTGACTAGCTATTCATAAAAGCAGAGGGTTTGGATGGATCATCTCTAATAATTTTTATTTGTCCCTTTCTGCCTTTGCTTCAAAAGATGGCAAAGTGTAGTGTCTCTGCTCATAAAAGAAAAATGCATCAAAAGGAATATATATATATATATATATCTCCATAATTTATAAATATTGTGCCCATAAGTAACTTGTAAATTGAGGGCATTTTTAAATGAAGTAAAAAAAAAAAAAAAAAGTTGATTGAAAAAGAATGAAATGATAAGTTAGTCATTGTGGACTAAAATCTAGTTTAGTCCATACACTTTTAATTAGTATAATTAAGTACTTGATTTTTTTTTTTTTTTCAGTTAAAGTTGCTTTCTAAAATAATTTAATTATTAATTGGATTGTATAAATTTAGACAAGGTCTCTTTGTCCTATGGATTAGCTGATTCATTTTTTAAATAGATTTTTTAATAGTATATGTTCTAACTTATGGTTTCACTCATTGTTAATTCACACATTTTGATACTATCAGATGAGCTTAACATATTTTAAGAAGTTTGTTAAATATACTAAAAAATAAGAGGTTTATGAGGCTTATTAAATGATTAAGTCCCAGTGCCCCTTTAAATATATAAGTTCATGTAGAAGATGGTACAAATATCTGTAAACACTGGATGAACTCCTATAGTTTTAAAAGCCTTAGGCCTCTCTTTATATAAAGTATCATATATTCTCAGAGGATACTTCAAGAAGTCTATAGATATATTTAAAGGAGAAAATTCTCAAGCCTCAATTTTCTTCAATAATCAAAAGTTGTACTTGGCTTCAACTCAAATTTAATCGCTACACCAACCATATTGCTTATCGATCTAACCTTGTGTTTATCAAGACCAAACTAACCCTCACCAAAATTATTCTTATGTACCCAAACAGCTGATAAATTATTGCCCAGGTGGCACTATAATTTCTTCATTCAAGCTCAAACTATAAGCTCTCGATTGAAGTTTCTAAGGAGATCAAATATGTCTGTGTGTGTGTATATATACAACCATTTCATTTTGGATTCAGGTTTTTTGTACGAACAGACCATATCTAAGCTATCTCAAGTTTTTGACCTAAGTCTCATGACCCTTTAATTATCTAAATTAATTGTAAGCAAGGACACACAAACTTTATTTCAAATACTTAAATAATTAAGAAGATAAATGTATTAATAGGGAGGCACTATATATTGGGTTATTTACACTCCAAGAAGTACCACAAGTATGCACTCCATTATTTTACAATGAAATAATAAATTTACTTTCATTTTTTTTTTTCTTATTTATCCTTTTATTTGGAAGCAAAAATATAGATAGAGTTTTCATTTAATACATTAAAAAAAAAACATAAAATGTTAGCTGTTGGGAATAGGACCTATTCGAGATGTGAGCAATAACTTAAAAGCGAGGTACCCCCAGGGTGTGGTTCAGGTGGTAGTGCAGGTTGCGGGAGTGCCTCTCACGAGGTCAGATATTCAAACCCTCCCGGGTTCGTTTCCGCCCCTGAATTCCTGAAATTTACCTCCTTTTGGAGTTGTGGGGGTGACTTCAAGGGGTGCGAGATTAGTCACGTGGACCGTAAAACGGACACGTGAAAACTCGGTGCGTAATCTAAAAAAAAAAAAACTTAAAAGCGACGGGCACAATGCTACCTAAGACAATCACTTCCATGTGCAAGTCACGTGTGAGTTCACCTCAGTAAGATCACCTTGGTCCACCTCTTCCATGTGCAAGTCATGTGTGAAGGTCACCTTAATGATTAGGCGACCTCAGTCCACCTCTTTCACGCACGAGTCTCGTTGGGAACTCACCTCAATATATAAGATCATCTTCGTCCACCTCTTCCACTCGTATGTGAATCACGTGGGAAGGAGATCACCTTAGAGAGTTCACCTCGTCCACCTCTTCCATGTGCAAGTCATCTGAGAGCTCACCTTAGTGAGATCACCTTGGTCCATCTCTTCCACGTGCGAGTCATATGTGATGTGGCCAAGTTGGCTAAAGGAGAAATCATATAATCACCCATTTGACGGGACAGAAACACAAACCATGATCCCTACTTGTAGGAACCTATAGACAACCAAAACAACAAACAGAACTTGCTACTACAAAAATACAATTACAAATAATAGAGACTAGATTTAATGTGGAAAATCTCTTTAAATTGAAGAGCCCAAACAAAAATTATATTCATGAATAAATTTTGGTTTACATGCCAAGTTCCATTGATCACTAATGGTTGCTAATAACCCAACAATAATCACATTAATGACAAAGAAGCAAAGACTAGAAGAGGAAAATAAGAAAATAGATAAAATTCCCTAAAAGAGGGTTGTTGTCACATATAGAAATGACTGACTTAGAGGCACCCAAATGAAAATCACACTATTCAGAATTGAGAACCACATGTCCTCTACATGTCAAAATTTTAACAAATTGGACTGTTGGAGATGTGGTCCATATTTGAGTGGAATACATGCGCTGGGGAAGCATAGTGATGCAAAGAATAGGGAAGGAGGCTGCAGGAAGAAAATTGTCGACGGTTGATTGACAGTTTGCTCTCAGTAGTTAACCGTCAATGGTTTCAAAGCATAGTGATGCAAAGAATAGGGAAGAAGGCTGCAGGAAGAAAATTGTCGGCGGTTGATTGACAGTTTGCTCTCAATAGTTAACCGTCAACGGTTTCTTTGAAAACCATCAATGGTTCCAGTCTTCAGAAATTGGTCTCGTATTCAAACCATCTACGGTTTGCCTGAAGCCATCAACGGTTTCGTTCAGCGCAGATCACAGATTTTGAATTTGGGGTGTTAAACGAATTGGCTGCCAGCTGTGTTTCAGTTAGATTTACAGCTTTCATTGTAACTTAATTCAGTTTGTTATTTTTTAGTTTGTTAGTTTTTCAGATTCATATATATATTTTTCAGCTGCTGTATTTTTTTGAGGATCAAAAATAAGATTCAGAATTTTTTTCCTCTCTCGCTCAGCTGTTTCCTCACATTCAGAGTCTCTTCTCCTCGTTCAGATATTTCTTCACATGGTATCAAAGCATTAGAGAAATTCTTCTCTCATGGCTTCCTCTGCAACTCCTTTGGATACTTCTTGTTCTCCTGTCAACTCCAATGTTGATCCGAGCTCAAATCCTTATTACTTCCAAAGCAGTGATGGTCCAAACCTGCATCTGGTAAATAAGGTTCTTACACGACAACTTTCAGACATGGAGCATGTGTGTAACAATGGCACTGAGCGCCAAAAACAAGCTAGGATTCATTGATGGAACTCTGGAAGTTCCTCTCTCTTCTGATGTGAATTATGCCACCTGGAAACGAGGTAACGATACTATGAAATCATGGATTCTCAATTCACTGTCTGACGATGTCTATTCCAGTGTGATGTTCATCAAATCAGTAAGGGATATATGGATTGAACTTGAAGATCGATTCTCCTTGACTAATGGACCTAGGATCTTTCAGCTACAGCAATCCATTTCTAATTTGACACAAGGTTAGATGAATATTGTTGATTACTTCACACAATTAAAGTCTTTATGGGAAGAACTGATGAGTTACAGGCCAATTCCTGAAACATCTCCTGCTTCTTTGAAAATCTTGGTTGATTATCAGAATCAAGATTATGTAATGAAATTCTTGATGGGCCTGAATGAGTCATATGGTCATATTAAAAGCCAAATCCTTCTAAGCAATCCCTTACCTCCTATAAACAAGGTGTTTGCATTGCTTGTGCAAGAAGAGAGGCAAAGGGAGATTAGTTCAGTGATTGTTACTGAACCAACTGTTATGCTAGGAAGAGCTATAGGAAATCAAAGGAATAAGCAGAGTTATGGCAAGAAAGACAGACCTGTGTGTTCGCACTGTGGAGTTTTAGGACACATGGCTGAAAAATGTTACAAATTACATGGGTATCCTCCAGGCTATAAGTCAAGGTACAAGCACAATGCTCCTTCAGCAAATCAAGTAATCTTGACAACCAACACTGAGCAATCCAGTGAAGTGCAGCAACTTCCATTCACTCAAGAACAACTTAGGCAGATCATGGCAATCATGCATCCTTCACCTGAAATACAGCCACAGCCTTCAGTTGCTCAAGTTTCTGGACCTTTCACCCACAGTACAAGATCTTTTTCTAAAGATCATCTCTTCTCTACAATGACAGGTATTCCTTCTTGTTCATCTGCTGTTTGCACTCAAGGCAGAAAGCAAATTAGTCTCACATGGATTATTGACACCGAAGCCACTGATCATATGGTAAATTCTGTCCATTCTCTCACTACCATAACAACTTCCATCAACACATTTGTGAAATTGCCTACTGGTGCTCTTGTTCCTGTTACACACATTGGAACAATTCGTTTAACATCTAATTTGCTACTCACTGATGTTCTTGTTGTTCCTTCTTTTGCTTATAATCTAATCTCAGCTAGTAAACTTCTTAAATCCATTTCTTGTTGTATCATTTTTCATGGAAAATATTGCTTCATATAGGACCTACAGAAATGGAGGATGATTGGATTGGGTGAAGAGAAGGCAGGTCTCTATCATCTCCTCAATAAACATTCAGCTATGTCAGTTTCCAATACAACTTTCAATAATAATAGCTTACTCACTGAACCTGCTTCATTTCCTGCCAAAACTTTTGATTTTGATGTCTGACATTATAGATTAGGACATCCATCCAAGCATAGACTAGATTTGCTGCATAAATCTGTTCCTGAAATAAAAGAATCAAATTCTGGCCATTGTAATATCTATCCTCTTGCTAAACAGCAGAGGTTGTCATTTTTAAATAGCAATAATAAGTGTTCAATAGCTTTTCAACTTGTGCATTGTGATATTTGGGGACCTTTCTCTACTAAATCAATTGATGGTGCAAGGTATTTCTTGACCATTGTAGATGATCATACCCGATGCACTTGGTTATACTTAATGCAATCTAAGGCACAAGCCAGTTTTTACTTGCAGTCTTTTGTTACTTTTGTTGAAAATCAGTTTCATACTACTGTACAATCCATACGTACTGATAATGGTGCAGAGTTTCACATGCCTAATTTTTTTATTTCCAAAGGCATTGTTCATCAAAAATCTTGTGTTTATACACCACAGCAGAATGGTGTTGTTGAATGAAAGCATCAACACATCCTTGCCGTTGCTAGATCTCTTCAATTTCAATCCAATTTACCTCTTCATTTCTGGGGTGAGTGTGTTTTGACTACAGTTTACCTCATTAACAGATTACCTACTCCAATTCTCAATAACAAATCTCCTTTTGAGATGTTGTTTCATAAAATTCCTTGTTACTCTCATCTTAAAGTTTTCGGTTGTCTTTGTTTTGCATCTACTATTTCACACGGTAGGACCAAATTTGATCCTAGAGCAAAGTCTTGCATATTTGTTGGTTATCCTCATTCTGTAAAGGGCTATAAATTGTTTGATCCACACACTCAAAAAATATTCATATCTCGAGATGTTGTGTTTCATGAGCATATTTTTCCTTTTCAGAATTTTTCACATAATCACTCTCATTCCCCTGATATTCCTCATCCCATTCTATCAACCTCTATGTCTTTTCCATATTCTTCTACTCCCATTGTCAGTCCAAATTCATTCACATCTGCTCCATCTTCTCACAATCCAAATATTACATCAAATCCAATTGAAGCTTCTGTTGATTCTCCAACTGATTTCAATGTTTCTATTCCTTTTGTTCCTTTGAGAAAATCTTCCAGACAAATTTGATCTCCTTCCTATCTCCAGGATTATCATTGTTCTCCGCCTTCTCTGAAAAATCATTCCTGCTCTACCACTGTTGTTGGTCCAGGTTGTCCTCATGACATTCATCCTTACATATCCACTTCCAATCTTTCTCTTGCTCATCAAGCTTTTGTGTCCTCGGTTACCAATCTCATTGAACCTCAATCTTATAAAGAGGCAGTTCTTCATCCTGAATGGAGGAAAGCAATGGCTGCTGAAATCAAGGCTCTAGAAGATAATCACACTTGGACTTTGACTGAGTTGCCTCATGGGAAAGTTGCTATTGATAATAAATGGGTTTACAAAATTAAGTTCAACTCTAATGGCACTATTGAAAGGCCCAAAGCTCGGCTTGTGGCCAAAGGTTTCACACAACAAGCAGGCTTGGACTACACAGAGACTTTCAGTCCTGTTGCTAAGTTGGTTAGTGTTCGCTGCATCCTATCCATTGCTGCTATCAAAGGCTGGCGTCTTCATCAGCTAGATGTCAATAATGCTTTTCTTCATGGAGATCTTCATGAAGAAGTTTATATGCGCGTGCCTCCTGGATTTGATAGCAAGGGGGAGAATATTGTATGCAAGCTAAACAAGTCTCTTTATGGGCTTAAGCAAGCATCACGACAATGGTACTCCAAATTATCCACTTCTTTGACAGAATTTGGTTACAAACAGTCACTTGCAGATTATTCTCTTTTACTAAGGGTAATGGTGAGTCATACACTGCTCTCTTAGTATATGTAGATGATGTGATTTTGGCAGGAAATGATTTACAGGAGTTTAAAGATTTGACACACTTTCTACATGACAAATTTAAAATTAAAGATCTAGGAGAATTGAAGTACTTCTTGGGAATAGAAGTAGCAAGGTCTAAAAGAGGTATTTCCATTTGTCAAAGGAAATATGCCTTGGACATTCTTAAATATTCAGGTTATATAAGTTCTAAGGCAGTCAAATTCCCTATGGAGCAAAACCTGAAGTTAACTACAGAAGAAGGGGATTTACTTGAAGATCCCACTGCCTACAGAAGATTAATTGGGAGGATATTGTATCTAACCATTACAAGGCCAGATTTATCCTATGCGGTTCAAGCTCTAAGTCAGTTCATAGACAAGCCAAGGGTACCTCACTTAACTGCAGCATATCGGGTGTTGAGATATATTAAAGCTACTCTAGGTCAGGGTCTATTTTTTTCAGCTTCTTCAGACTTGCAATTGAAGGCCTTTTTGTGATTCAGATTAGGCAGGTTGCATAGAAACCAGAAGATCCGTCACAGGTTACTGTGTTTTCTTGGGAAATTCTTTAGTTTCATGGAAGTCTAAGAAATAGAAGACAGTTTCTAGATCATCTGCAAAAACGGAATATAGATCCATGGCTACTACCGTATACGAAGTAACTTGGCTAATTTCATTACTCAAAGATTTAAAGATTGAATATACAAAGCCAACTTTGATTTTTTGTGACAATCAAGCAGCATTACATATAGCTACTAATCCGGTATTCCATGAGAGAACAAAACATATAGAAATAGACTGCCATATAGTTCGGGAAAAATTACAAGCTGGTGTTATCAAGACTTTGCAAGTTACTTCACAAAATCAGCTAGCAGACATCTTCACGAAACCTCTTGGACTTCATTCTTTTGCTTCCTTACTTTCCAAGATGGGTGTAATTGATGTTCATACTCAATCCCATCCATCTTGAGGGGGAGTGTTAAACGAATTGGCTGCCAACTGTGTTTCAATTAAATTTACAGCTTTCATTGTAACTTAATTCAGTTTGTTATTTTTTGGTTTGTTAGTTTTTCAGATTCATATATATATATTTTAGTTGCTGTATTTTTTGAGGATCAGAAATAAGATTTAGAATTTTTTTCCTCTCTCGCTTAGCTGTTTCCTCACATTCAGAGTCTCTTCTCCTCGTTCAAATATTTCTTCACATGGAGATCAGTAGATTGAGGGATTTGGAGGTTTTTTCTTCGAGATTTGCTACTGACATGGTTTAGATGTATTTTAAGTCTTCTGTATACATAGGGTTGATATATAAACTATGTTGAAAATGGTGTGATCCCAAGAGGGGGGTGAATTGGGTATAAAAAATTTCTTCCTAAGTTAAACCAGATGACAACAATATTACGCAACCTAAGGTTTGTCTAAGCATTCTCAATTCCCCCAATCAATCAAGTAAGCAAATATTTAAATCAAATATGACATTCACTTGTAAGTTAAATATTTGCATACGTGCATTACATCATATCCCATTTTAATTTAAAGCGTGTATCAAAAATGATTTACCAATTAAAGCAAACATGCACGAGTGCTACATATCTCATTTAATTTAAATGTGAGTATGCAAATAGTTATAACTGTAAATGTGTAATGCCCCAAATCCGAAACTACGGTCCGGAGTGTTATTTAAAAATAAATCTTGAAAGTCAAGGTATAGTCTTAAGAGGGGGGTGAATTGGGTTTATAAAAATTCTTTTAAGTGTTGTTACAAATTTTCAGTTTTTTGTATACTTAAACAAACACACAAGAATGTTATGATTTTAAATACTCAATTAAACCAACCACAATCACAAACACAAAACCAATCACAAACCAAATAATAAACAATCAACCAATCACACAATATTTAACCAATATGTGAAAGTTTGCAGCACTTTCTTATTTCATCGTTTGCCAAATTTCAATTTTTAGCCTTGTGTGAATGAATTTTTATGCGCTTCTTTTAATCAAGATTTTTGCAAGCGGTTAATCAACATACTCCCTTTAAAGTTTTCACAAAATATTAATCAACGTACTTTCTTAGATTAAAAAGTCTTCTCAATCTCAGTTTTCAGCAACCTGCACTTTGAAACACAATTTGTATATGCTAAAATTTCAAAAAGTAAAAGGTAAGTGTAAAGACCCGAAAAATTAAAATAATTAAAATAATTAAAAAATAGATAAAATAACAAATAAATAAATGAGAGAAATGACGTGGGAAAAAGAAGAAGAAAAAATTAAAATTAAAGAAATTAAATTAAATTAAGATAAATTAAATAATTAAATAATTAGTTATTAAATTAAACATTTTTACATTGGATTTTTAAAAAAAAAAACTAATTTAAATAAGAGATATATATATATATATATATATATATATATATATATATATATATATATATATATATACTGAAGAAAGAAGAGAGAAGAAGAAGAACAGAAGACCCCCCCCCCCGAAATTTCTTCTAGCTTGCTCCGTCTCTATCTCTCTCTCTCTCTCTCTCTCTCAATTTCTCAACGGATTTGCAGCAGATCGAGAAACGGAAGGTGCCGTTGAATTCTTGGTTCCACTGCCGACATTTCTACTGAAACAGATTTGTCATGAAAACGGCTTAGGTACTGCTCCTGGGGAAAGGTAACTTTTCCCCATTTTCTCAATTTTGCTTTAAATCTGCTGTAAAATCGACGATCAGGTACCACTACATGGACCTAGTCGTGATTGCCGTCATTTTGACATGGATAAATTTTCAATTAGGGTTTTCTAGGCCCCACTCCAAAGCGAGAGTGAGATTTGAAAAATTTGGCAAATTGGTTAAATTTGCGGGTATAACTTAAATTTGGAAATTATGGCCCTATGAAATATTTAAATAATATTTTATTCATGCATAATTTATTGGAATTAGGAATTTAATTTCAGGGTCCGGGTGAGCGCCACAGGTATTTTTCGGGGTCCCTTTTGGCGTAGTTCAAGAAATCAGGTAAGGAAAAAAATATTTATTAAATCAGAATTTTTATGAATTTAATGAAAAATAAATTGTGTTATATGTACGTGTATATGTTTCGGTATGAGTAAAATGCCAACTGTTTAAATTATATTTTTTTTGAGTTTAGGGTAGTTTATTATATATGTATATGCAAAAATGAATTGATGAAAGTGAGAAATATTTTCAGGATAATTATGTAAGAAATGAAAGGTATTTTCAGTATATAAACGTTAAATGTTGGTTGACTTATTTTACAGGCAATGTATGAATTTTACGGCTAAACTGTGTGGCATGAGAATATGTGCAAATTATATGTTAAATGTACGAGATGCAGGCTAAGTAAGTAAAGCAATGAGAATAAAATATGATATGGACAATGTTGCCTGTGTATGTTAAATGCAACTATGTAAAGGTACGACAGCTGAAAGCCGGGTTAGCAGATTCTAGCGCATTTTTATGTGAACTAACTGATGACGGCTAAAGAGCGGCTGTAGTACAAAGGAATGAAATGAAAATGTTATGAAATAAAATGATAAGGAATGACAATGCAATGAAATGAAATGTGAAATGTGAATGATACAAATGGGAAAGAGTCACTTAAAGTGAAACACAAGGAAATGTTAAGTTATGAACATAAAAAAATGTGAATGATTGAATAACAATGGAAAGAATGATGTATTATGATATTAGAAGTATCTATGTATGTAAAACATGTTACGATTGGGCGAGGTATACTCTTCACCTGAGAGCTTGCTGAGTAAGGCGAGTGCACTAGTAACTTCAGACGTGACAGTAGCTGTATAACGCACTAGGCTAGAGGGAACCTACTTGTATGGGCGGGTAGAATTCCTTATCCTCAGGGCCTTTGTGGGTAAACTGTTGTTGAATGCGTGAGTACGAGATCAAGTTAACACTTGAAGGCTTACTGAGTAAGGTGAGTGCTCTGGTATGTTTCAGTTGTGACCTTCGGGTTACCTAAGTATCAGAGCAGAGGGGTGTTACTTGTATGGGCGGATAATCACCCCTATCCTTGGGTAGTCTCGTGAGTAAACCTTTGCATGTGATTGTTAGGTTCAGAAAATGACTTTCAGTATTACGTTAATGGTTTTCAAATATTATAAAATGATATGTATAATCTCATGATGGCCATACATTGAGTTTAATATATTGTTTCTTCCCTTACTGAGATGTGTCTCACCCGAATATGAATGTATTTTTTTTTCAGGATTTTCTCAAGATCAAGCTTTGAGAGCTCGAGATTTTTATAGCATTATTGGGAAATAGAAAAAGGAAAAGGGTATATTTCTATGTTAATTTTGTGGAATGTAAATATTTATGTTTTATGTCTTTATGTTTTAAATATGTGGACAAAAGAATGTTTGTGAACATGCATAAATGTTTTGGAGATATATGTAATTATGGAAATGCAGGTGTTGAAGGATATTATGGTCTATGGGTAGAACTAGGAAACTCTGGTATTATTTGTATGATTGAGATTCACAGTTGTGTTTTCCGCTGCATATGTATGGTTTAATTATGGAATATCAGGGATTTTATCAGGTATAACACGCTGGACGCTAGTTTAAGGGTTTGGGGAGTTATAATAAGAGTGAGACCAAGATTTTTTACGAGTTTCGGCTTATCCCCAGCCTATGCCCTTGCCTTAGGCAAGACCACCTAAGGATTCTACTAACACGTTTCTTTGCGGGCGGAACAAATCGATTACAACCCTCCTTTAGGGTGGAGACCCCTCTCCAAGCGATACCCCACACTCTGTTACAATGATCCAATGACCTGAACAGTCAAAGAAACAAGAAACAATTCCTTTTGTACAAAGAACACTCTCAGATAGAGCTGGTTAGTACAATTGAAAGCACTATATACTTCAATAACAAATATCAAAATAAATAGAATTGAAGCTCAATAACAAATTCATAGGACTTCTTCTCTAGATAGGAATAAGCAATTCAGATGTTTTAGAGCTCAGAGAAGAATGATAAGCACTTCAGAATAACTCAGCAATTTCAGAATATCAAAGAGTGAGCAAGAGAACTTTGAGAGAGCAAGAGAGCTTTGAGCTTAAGAGCAGATTTTCAATGCTTGGTATGAGTTTGATTAGAAAAAACATGTATTTATAGGCTCAAAAAAGGTTAATTCATGTTGCCCAAGTTTACTTGGAGTATTTCCCAAGTTTTTACAAAATTTGGGGCACAAGAAACTTAAATTTGAATTTTAAAACTTTTAAAAAATATAGCTATTAACAGTGTTTAGGTACCTGAGGTCTCGGGGTCAATTGCCTGAGGTTCCTTAAAACTATAAAATTTTTAATTGAAAACTGGGTCAGGCGCCTAAGGTGACAAGGGTATGTCTCCTGAGCCTACACCGCCTCTTCAAAAAATTCATCAGGAAAATCTTTAGGCAACTGAGCTTATTCTTCAGTCACCTGAGGAAAATCTTCAGGCGCTTGAGCTTATTCTTTAGTCGCCTCAATAGATAAAAATTCTAATTTTTAGGTTATTTTTCAAAACGACTTAGTCCTCTTGCTTTGTCACTTTGAAAATCATTTTCTGGGTTTTAAAATAGGGTCTCTAAGTCCATGACAACCCCTAATAAGCTTCAAACCATTTCCACGTGATATTTAGTATGAAGTACTTACATAATTCAACCTAAAGCCTTAAAAACTCTAAGCTTGAAGTCTTCATAGTGTATTTGCTTTGAATCCTCTTAGACTTGAGCTTGAGTCAACTTTAGGTTCCCAAATGCTTTGAATCATTTTGGTCCATTTGAGCTTTCTTCAGATCACTTTGAAGACAAGTGTGGCTTTATGGTCCTTGGTGATCTTCAACTTGCATTTCCTTTGATCTTTTGAGCTTTGTCATTGAAGCTTCCCAAAAATATCATCACTTAACAAAACATGTTAAATCAACCTTCATTTGTTATCGTCAAAATGAGATTCAAAAGCCATGTTAGGCCAACAGATCTCTAAAACCAAGTAATTATACAGCTGAAAACCTCAATATTTATATACTAGAATACTAAATACATTTTATTACAATAATATCTCCAATAAAAAATTTAAATACATTCTTAGAAATTCTAAGATAAACCATAAATAACAAATTTAATAATTAATCTAAACTACTATTTCTAACCCCACCACGCTTCCGCTGTGCTACTCTAATTCCTGTCTCTTTGCACAGGGCATCTGAAAAAAAAATTTGATAATGATGGGGTGAGACACTTCTGAGTAAGGCGAAATACATTATTATTAATGTGTGGTAGATGAGTTTTACTGTGATAATTATTTATATACATTTCTTATGTTACTCCTAAATATATATGAAAATAGTGTAGAACCACAAATAAATCTACTAACGTAAGTTTTACGACATGTCACAAATAAATTAAAATTACACTTCTATAGTACTTCTATATACACTTCTATATACACGCCACACAGTCCATTCCCACCTATTTATATGCCATACAAATAGTGCCACACAAGCTAGTACCATATAGGCTAATAATATGCTACACAGGCTAGTCTATATGCCATACATGTTAGGCCACACAAGCTAGTGATATGCCATACAAGCTAGGCCACACAGGCTAGTGATATGCCACACATGCTAAATATAGGCCACACAGGCTAATTAAATATATATGCCAGAGGCCTTCTCCTTCCATTTACAAAATTAATCACTTCATAATTCCACGAAAACTCTCAACTTGATATAACATTATATCACTTCGTATTCTACAGAAATAAACTATCATATCCCCGTAATCATACCCAGCCTGTTGTTTCATAATTTCACAATATCCCATCATATCCGTATATCCATAAATTAATATTACAACACATGCTCGCAATATCATACCATAACAATTCCATGAATTCATTTATAATTAATTGTTAATTAATCTCATGCTACACGGTTATACATTAAATTTTCATTAAATAATTCGCCGGGAAAAAGGTGTGTATTTCTAAAATCCGGTCCGATCATTTCCGAAATTCTATTTAATTTAAACATGCAATTTCCTTAAAATGGAGGCACTTGAACCACTTTCCTAGTTATTCCCAAATATGTATAATAAACCAAACTAAGAATTTTAACCGGTCAAATCATTTAGAAAATTCACTACAATAATCCAGAAATCAAATACTCTAATTCAATCAGTTCAACTTTAAAATAACAATTATTATAAAATCCCTAGGCTCACAAACACCAATTTATTTATCTAATAATAATAATAATAATAATAATAATAATAATAATAATAATAATAATAATCCAAAATTCAATTTCCATATGCCAGAATATTCAGAAAAACATGTATATAATTTCTATAATCTCATATTACACTTTAATCGGTTAATTTATAAAAATAACTGATATAATGTATTCCCCTTACCTATTCATGGAGACTATGCCTGTAAGATTCCTAAACCGACGCCTATGGCGTTCAGAGCACAAATCCTGTAACCACATATTAAGGTATAAATAGTTAAGTCTTGGAATAATAATTATTTTAATGTCCCTAGGCTCATACACTCCCGTTAACCAGTTAAATTCTAAAAACATGGGAATGATCTACTTCCCATATTTAAATTTAATTTCTAACATATTAAAAAAAATACCAATATGATCAAATCCCCGCATTTTAATCTAATTCCAAAATATTCCCAGAATTCGAATTTAATCCAATACTTGCAATTTAACTTAATTCCAAAATATTCCCCAACAATTTTATTTAATCAAATTCCTACATTTTAATTTAATCCTAGGAATATCTCCAAAAATCCAATTTAATCAATTCCCTACAATTTAACTTATTCTCAAAACATTCCTAAAAATCTGATATAATTAAATACTACAATTTAATCGGTTAAAATTTTTAAAAACCCATATAATTTGTACTCCTCACCTTAACCTCGGAGTGGTGTTTAGGACTCTCAAATCAAAAATCTGTTCCGATTAACCTGTTGAAGATCGCTGCTAGGCCTTAAAAATGACGTCTAATCGTCAGTTAGGCTAAAGGTAGGAAAGAAATTGAGGAGAGAGAGAGAGTGAGTGAGAGAGGGAGGGAGAGAGAGAGAGAGAGAGAGAGAGAGAGAGAGAGAGAGAAAGAGAGAGAGAGAGAGAGTTTACCTTATCCTAAGAGTGGTGCCTACGACGCCCTAATCACTAATCCACTTTGATTAAAATGTTGGTGGCTGAGAATGGAACCCAGTGGTATTTTTTGTTCCTCAATTGGCTGAGTATTTACCGAGAAAATGAGGAGGAGAGAGAGAGAGAGAGAGAGAGAGAGAGAGAGAGAGAGAGAGAGAGAGAGAGAGAGAGGGAAGGCGAGGAGAGAGAGAATGGCAAAGAGAATGATGCCCAAGAGAGAAGAACTCTTTGGATTGCTTTGAACCGAAGGATCTTTTGATCCTTCAGTAACCTAATGTATATAAATAATATATATTATTATAACTTAATAATCTTATATGATATCATACTAATATTATATACACACACACATATGTATATATAAAACTTTATCCTTATATGTTTATATATATATCCATCACATTATTTATTTAATTAATTCAATTTAACAATATTTAATTAACTAATTAATAATAATAATAATAATAATTTTAATTAATTTTTTATTTTTAAATTTAATTTTCTTTTTTAAAGAATCACACTTACTCACATATTATTTTTGGGATTGTCACAAAATGAACAGGCATACACATATGTTGACTCTATGAGTCTGATCCCGTTTTAATTATGACAAAACCAATGTTTCTCAACTGCGCACTGAACTTCTTGAACAAGTTTATCCTTAGCATGTACTATTGGCAGGAACTCAAGCAAGCCATATGAACTATGAAGATCAAGCTTCATTTATGGCGTTTGAAGAATCAAAAGAATGAAGGCCTATTCTCTATTGTATTTGCAATCTTTTTTAATTGGTCTGTAATAATTTATATGGTCTGTAATAATGCATCTGCATGCATGATAGGGTTTAATGCTCAACAAGACCATATGAAACCGAATGACCTTAGGGATCATCCTTTGGTCGACCTTCGGTTGACCGATGCCAGATTTTTTCGATGTCTTCATAGACCTTAGAAAGACTTTAGATCCCTAAACTTATACTTAAATTAGTCCCCAAAATACATACACTATCAGGGGAAACAATTGAATTAAAATAAGACTGAAAAGGCATAAAATGAGAGAGGTCGGGCGACCAAACCCTAGGAGTTCAAAACTCCTCGGGCGCCCGAACCGCTAAAAAGTCAGCAAGTTGACTTGGTTTTGGGCGACCGAACCAAAAATGAATGTATCACCCTCGGGTGACTGAACGTCAATCCTGACTTTTCCTAACAACTCAGTTACCCAAACTCCCACGTTCATTTTACCCTCGGGCGACCGAAAGTTTAAGTTCGGGTTACCAAACTTTACATTGGGCTACCTAATCACAGACCTTTTGGAAATCGCCTCGGTTCAGTAAATTGAACCTTGATTCGGGCACCCGAACTTCAAAATGAACTTTTTCCTCTGTGTTTGTTTGAGCGACTGAACCGTGGCTTGAGCACCCTAAACTCTCGCGTTGGTTTTATTTTTTAACCGAGATAAAAGAGGTTAAACAGGGTTAAAATATTAAACTCATTTAAAATATTTTTAATAATGCCCATTGAGTCCCCAACGGTCATAATTTTGCCCTTGCCTATATATATCTTCTCATTTGCAAAATTAAACATTGATTAGCAAGATCATTAAGGAAAAACTCTCTCAAATTTTCAAATCCCATTTAGCTCATACTACTTCCACACACTCTCTATTTTGCTATTCTCTTGATAGATCAAGATCCCAAGAGTGTTATTGAGTGTTTTACATTGCTAAAACTCTCCTTGTTAATTGATTAATTATTTTCATTGAGAATTCTTATCTAGGGTTTTTCTCCCAATTTCAAACAATAAATCTTTAAGCGGGAATACCCTTATAGCTAGTGAGTCTTTACATCTTGATTACAAGACTTATAACGATTTTCTCTACAAAGCAAAAGTCTTGGCAAGACGCAAGAAATTATATTACAATATATGAAATTTAAATCATGCACAAAATAAATAATAAAGAGTATAGGGAGAGAAAATCAACCCTAGTATTTTTACGTGGTTCGACACCAAGCCTATACGCCCACGCCTTAGCACCAAGTCAAGAATTCCACAATCCACAATGAATACTCCTTCACCGGTAGAGCAAGCCTTACAACTCAGGAAAAAATCTCTACCGCGCTCACCAAGAGCCTTCACCAAACGGTTCACCAAGAACCTTACAAATTGGTTCACAAAGAACCTTTACTAGAATATGATTAAATACAAATGATGCTCCTTTAATTTGAGCTAATAATAAATACAAAACAAACGTCACACTTAATCTCTCAAGGATTGATTCAAACACAATTTAGAGAGCAAGAGAGATTGAGCACTTTGAAATGAATAACTAGAATGCAAGAGTGCCTAGGTTTTGGATTCAAATAAATCTTTCACTAAATGCTTGTATAAATCATCAAAACCATGCTAAACAAGTCTATGGACTTATATATATAGTCAAAAACCCTTACTAGTCGTTAACTAGCTATTGGGAGCAACTCCTAAGCAAAACTAGCCATTTTTCTAGCCTTTATGGGGCTGGGCACAAGACCACTTGTCGACGAATCCCCTGCACCTGTCAACTAGTCACCTGGGTAGGAAACTCGCGTTGGCTACCGGTTTTACTCATCGACTAGTGTCAACTAGGGGTGAGCAAATGGTCGGTTCGGCCAATTTGGGCAATTAACTGAATTAACTGAAAATTTCGGTTAATAAATGCTGTTAACTGAACCGACCAAACTTCCGAATTTAACAGAAATTATTTATAATTAATTGCTAAAAACAATATATAATTATAATTAATTGCAAAAAAAAAATGGGTGAACATGTTGGGGAGCTGATTTCTTTTACCACGAGACCGAAATAACTAGGGAATGCTCCAAAATCCAATAACTCTACGACTATGAGAAATTTTTCTCCCAACTCACCTCAATGCTGTTGAAGTAAATCCCATCCTTCGTCACTAGCCAAAAGCATTTCTTGAGATCGAAGCATCGGTGGCCGTCCTGGTGAACCCAAAATGCCTCGAACCTCTTCCTCTGACGATCCCACTTGATGGTGCATGAGAATTGGACGGTTCCCCAGAAGTCGATCAGGAGTCCCCAGCTGAACTTTTCCCCCTCCTGCAGTGCTTCCCCCCAGATCATCCTCCGATGATGAACACCATAATACCATATCACCAGCGGAGTTGAAGAGTTGGTCCTGAACCCGTTGGTCACGTGAATCTCATACTCCATGCCTTGGGAATACTTCGGTCTCCGGCTGCCTCAGTGCCATGAATACGATGCATAGTGCCAGGCCAAAACCCTGGCCCTTCGCTCTGCCTTTTTTCCCCCCAAGCCAAGCCCCACCCCTTGAACATATAACAATTTATATTTAAAATTAGTTAATTAATAATTCGATTAATTGGTTAACCGAATTAATATGTTTTGTTAATCGAACCGAAACTCGATTCATTGAATTTTGGTGAAGCCCAATTGAACTGAACGAACCGATTTTTTTACCCTAACCAAACAGACAAATTTTAGCTGGTTAAATCTGTTAATTCGGTTTTCCCCGAATTATGTTCACCCCTAGTGTTAACTAGTCACTCGTTGACAAATCTCTTGTTCTCGTCAACGAGTGCTCTGAATTAGAAAAAGTCAACAACATGAAAGTTGTGAGATTTTTTCTTAGCTTTTCAGGGACACCAAGATCGTTATTTTTGGACTTTTCTAGAAAAAAGTTATGCCCCAAATATCGAAGGGTGTTTAGGAAATTTGATATGTGCATATCTGAGGTTTTAAACTTAACCAAAAAACCTTTTAATCACTTAAAACATTTTTGAACAAAGGTATATAAAATATATAAAGTCTAATGAAGATTAAAACTTGTCCAAGTGAGTTTCCACTTAAATATAAGATATATTGATTTATGAAAACATCTTTGAAAGATCATTTGATATCTTATGTGCTTAATTAGAATGTCCTTTATAAAAAGTATTTGACTTCTTTGAAGATTTAGGACATTAACCATACTTTGATAAGACCAAGACAAAGTATGAAGATGTTCAAAATACCAAGATGTTGAAAACTTGTTCCATTTGAAAACATATTTTGAGTTTTAGATTCTTTTAACAAACTCTTTAATTTTAACTTTGAATTAAAATAGTTCGAAAAACATAGTTTGAAAACTATGAATTGAGTTTGTGACTTTTAGTGCAATCTTATGAACTCAAGTGTCGTAGTATGCATGCATTGACTCAACTCTTGCTCAGAAATTATGCAGAAACAAAACGCAAGAGTTACAACAAGTTCCTACCACACACAACCCTTATTACAAATAATTCAATGATGAAGCTTTCATCGGTTGTGCTTGGGTTCATCTGAGTACGTGACCTTTTGATCTTTCCTACTTCGATTGTCAACTATGTCCAATATTTGCCTTCGATCCAGTACTTCGTGAAAGTGTCACTTGTACCTGTACTAAGCATAATCTACAAAGATGGAAGACACTAGGAACAACAAGTAGGTTAACATCATCAAAACACAATAAGCCATGATAGTGTAGCCACCAAAGCTAACATTCTCCTCCTTTTTTATGATGCCTAACCTATTAAGAATCTACTTAATCTTTGCATTTGTAAATATAATTACCATGACTTAACATGTAAATATAAGCTTACCTAGAACCACTAATGGGTTGTTATCATCAAAACAAGACAATTAAACTCACGTAGCCTCTAAGACTAATACGTGGAATGGAGGAATTTCACAAGAGAAATCTTTTGAAGGGGGTCAAATCATGTAAGCTAGATTTCTGCAAGTAATGTGTGCTTAGAAAGTAGAATAGGGTTCAATTCATGACTACCTCGCACAAGATGGAGGGAATATTGGACTGCATTCATTTGGACATTTGGGGGCCAGTGAGGGTAGCATCACGAGGGGGGCATGTGTACTTCATGAGTTTCATCAATGATTACTTACGAAAGGTCTGGGTGTACATCATGAGGCATAAGTTGGAGATGTTCACCAAGTTTAAATTGTGGAAAGCCGAGGTGAAAAATTAGATCATGAGAAAGATTAAATTCCTCAGGACAGACAATGGAACTGAGTATACGTGTAGTGACCCGAAGAATAATATTATTTTAATAATAAAGAGGGAAGAAAATGGAAACAGGAACAGAATGAGGCAGTAGACTTCATCGACGACATCGCATTTTGGAGATAATAATAATAATAATAATTTTAAGGAATTGCCAGGACTTGTCGACGAATACAGGGGTTCATCAACGAGTGCATAAGAAAATTTGTTGAGGAATACAGGGGTTCGTCGATGAGTGCATAAGAGAATTCATCGACGAATACAGGGTTTCGTCGACGAAGGTCTTCAGGACCTCGTCGATGAAGGCAATATTTCGTCGACGAGAAACTACCGAGCGAAGGATGGGCTGCTCTGAATTTTGTCGATGAATACAGGGTTTCATCGATGAATTTAATGAAGGACTCGTCGACGAATCTGCCCCTATAAATAGTGGAAAATAGGGATTTTTATCATTTTCAGTGCCCCTCTCTCCCTCTCTCTCTCTCTCTCTCTCTCTCTCTCTCTCTCTCTCTCTCTCTCTCTCTCTCTCTCTACGTCTCTCTCTCACTTATCTCTTCGTTTCCGGGCCTATTCCTTGCCGGATCGAAGATCTGAAGCTACTACGACGCTCCTGGTGAAGTTTTCTGTAAGTTTGCCGGAGCGGATCGTTGGTGAAATGAAGTTAGACTTCATCCCAAATTCAGGGTAAGACCTTTTAGTTCATTTTTGGCATTCTGACAGTTATAGGAAATGATGTAGGCGAAGAAATACTGATATTTTTTTTTTCTGAAAAATGTTGTTTTCAGGATGTTATGTAGGAGGCCCTATGGGTGTTAAGCCAGTATACCATAGGGGCTTTCCAGTAGTTAGGTAAGAAAAATATGTTATGCTAGGAAATTTTAAAATATTATACAATTTATTAAATTATGAAAATTATGTATTAAAGTATGGTGTGACTTGAGAATATGAATATAGTACGGAGATATGTTTTATGAATTTCAGTACCATGATTATACGAATTCTAGTACCATGATTATACGAATCTCAGTACCATGATTATACAAATTTCAGTATTACGATTATGCAGTTCTCAGTATTATGATATATGAATTACAGTACAGTTTATGCAATATCATGGTTATTACGATTATTTCAGAATCATGGTAAATCAGATAGTGGTATATAGAAATATATTATATGGTATCAGACCCTATTGGACTATGCAGTTACAGAGCACGGTACCGTTGCTATAGATATTATGTTATGTTATGAGTGCAACCACCTATTTAGATAATACGTGATAGTAGGTCGATCACCTTGGCCCTTGACGTGGACAGACTCCCCATCAAATATGGGTTGAGGTGGGCAGATCAAGCCGATGGAGTATAGTGATTTATTCCTGGTTGGCCAGTCAGGGTAAATCCCGCCTACGGGCCGCACAACCTTATCATGAGAGGTTAAATCATAACACACAGTTATCCACAGGGAAAGTTTTTAGTTACTATTATGTATGTACAGATTTACAGAAACAAGAAACATATTTATGTACACTAGAAGTATTTTAAATAGTAATCTACAATATTGTTATGTTAAGCAACATGGAAAGGGTGGTGTATTTTATTACTTGTACTGTACTTATGTATCCAGTTATACATGATTATATGAAACAAATTTTCATGATATAGTAGCTTATTTGCCACACAATAGTAATAGCATATTTCGTCTTACTGAGCGTTGGCTCATCCCAGTGTTGAATCATTTTTCAGGTGATCCAGGTAGGCGAACAGACCAGGCTCACAGATAAAGGGGCTTCAGTAGTGCCCTATCAGTGAAGTGAGTATTGTGGAGGATTTTTGTATATCCCAGTATAGTTGAGGGTATGTTGGGAACAAATATATGTGTATATTTTGGGAAAACATATTAGTACTCTGGTATTGGTATTGTATATACATATTTACATTTGGTTATGTTTATTTGAATTCTGCTTCTCGCTGCTTAGGTTAATGATTGGGTTTACTCCCCCCAGTATGGTATCAGAGTATGTAGAATATCATAGTATATATAAAAAAACTAGTTAATTAAGCAGGTTGTTACAATACGAATTCGAGCTTCAGAGAATTTTGTGTGTGACATAGTATAAGGAGACATTTAACAGTACGCAAGACACCACAACAAAATTGTATGGTGGAAAGGATGAACCAAACCCTAGCTGAAAGGGCTCGGTGTCTCAAGTTGAATGCTGAGCTCACTATCAATTTTTGGGTTAAGGCGGTGAGTATGACTTGTTTTTTTGGTTAATAGATCACCAAGGGCATCACAAGATGGGAAATTTATCGAGGAGGTGTGAATAGGTAACGAGGTAGACTACTCCGGACTAAGAGTATTTGGGTATTCAACCTATGCGCATATTCCTAGTGAGAAAAGATCAAAGCTTGAAGCGGAGTCTAGACAGTGCATCTTTCTTGGATATTAGATAGGTGTGAAAGGGTTCAAACTGTGGGATCTAGTGGCAAACAAGGTGGTGATTAGTAGGAACGTGGTTTTCATTGAGAAAGCCATGTTGCGGCGTGCCGAGGAAGAAGAAAAGAAACAAATGTTAGAAAATTGTAGTAGCATTGAGCGTGTTGTGTAGGTAGAGTTGGAGGCTTATGGCAGAAATGCAAAGAGTTCTAACTCAAGAGATCAACAGATAGTGTAGGTGGAGTCAGAATCTCAGGGTGGAGATGATGATGTTCAGAAAATAGGGAGTTCTAGTTTGGATAACTAGTAGCCGTGTCACAGTATATCTGTAAACAGACCCAGATGCATCGTCAGGCCACCCCTCAGTACATATTTGATGTTCTGGTGTCTTATGCACTTATCACCAGCAACGAGGATCCTAATAGCTTTCAAGAGGTCGTGCACAGCTAGGAGAAAGGTAGTTGGATGGGCGCTATGGTGGAGGAGATGGAATCATTGCATAAGAACCAGATGTAGGACTTAGTGGAGATTCTAGCTAGGAAGAAGGTGATTGGATGCAAGTGGGTGTACAGGAAGAAAGAAGCAATTTTAGAAAAATAAAGAGAGAAGTTCAAGGCTAGCTTGGTAACAAAGGGATACTCACATAGGAAGGGAATTGATTATGATGAAATATTCTCCCTTGTGGTCAAACACACTTCCATCAGGGTAGTGTTGGAACTGGTGGTACAATACGACATGCATCTGGAGCAGATGGACGTAAAGACGACATTCCTCCATGGTGATTTGGAAGAGCTGATTTACATGACACAACCAGAAGGATTCTACCAAGCTACATAGGAGCACTTGGTTTGTAAACTGAAGAAGTAACTTTACATCTTGAAGCAGTCTCTGAGGCAGTGGTACAAATTGTTTGATGCTTATATGATCTGTATTGGCTACAGGAGGTGTGAGTATAATTGCTGCATCTATTTTAGGAGTTTTAAGGATGATTCTCTCATATTTCTGTTGCTTTGTCGATGACATGCTGATTGCTGCGAAAGACATGATTGAGGTGAATCAGTTGAAGATTCTGTTGGGAAAAGAGTTTGACATGAAAGATTAGGGTGCAGTCAAGAGGATTCTTGGCATGAAGATTTGCAATGATAGAGCTACAGGGAGATTGTGGTTATCTTAGGGTGACTATGTGGAAAAGGTGTTGGAGAGGTTTAGCATGACTAATGCTAGGTCGGTGAGTACACTGTTAGCGAGTCATTTCATGCTGTCTACGGCCCAGTGCCCAAAGACGGAGGATGAGGTTCATGACATGTTGAAGGTCCCCTATGCCAGTGCAGTGGGGTATCTGCTGTATGCCATGGTGTGTACAAGGCTAGACTTGGCAAATGCTGTCAGTATGGTGAACAAGTTCTTTTCGAATCTGAGTCAACAACATTGGAATGCAGTCAAGTGGATTCTCAAGTACGTGAGGGGTAGAACCGGATATGGCACGCATTGTGTTTAGTAGACAATAGAGTGATCCATCAGTGGTAGGGTATATGGATGCTGACTACGCAGGAGACTTGGATGACAGGAGGTCTACCACAGGGTACGTATTCAATTTTATGGGAGGACCTATTTGTTGGAGGTCTATGGTGTAGTTGCTCATTGCTTTAATTATTTACTACTGAATCGGAGTAAATGGCAGTGGTCGAGGCTGCCAAGGAAGTGTTGTGGTTAAAAGGATTAGTCAGGGAGTTAAGTTTCCAACAAGGCGGAGTTCGGCTGCAGTGTGATAGTTAGAGTGCCATCTATTTGGTAAAGAATTAGGTGTATCATGTGAGGAGAAAGCACATTGATGTGCGGTTTCACAGGATTAGGGAACTGATTGCTTCAGGTGAGCTTTTGCTTGAGAAGGTTCACACGTATGATAATGCAGCCGATATGTTGACAAAGTTTATCACAACAGACAAGTTTAAGTATTGCTTGGACTTGATCAACGTTCCAGGTGCTAGATGGGAGGTGGTCCCAATCTACTGTCCAAGGTGGAACAGCGGGTTATGCTTTCATATTTCTTCTAAGTGGTGAATTTTCATCAAGGTGGAGATTGTGCAGGTGTGACTCATATTTGGCATAGTGATGCAAAGAATAAGGAAGGAGGATGCAAGAAGAAAACCATTGACAGTTGATCGACGGTTTGCTCTCAGTAGTTAACCGTCGATGGTTTTTCTGAAAATCGTCGGCGGTTTCAGTCTTTAATAATTGGCCTTAGTATCGAACCGTTGATGGTTTGCCTAAAACCGTCGATGATTTCGTTTGGCGTAGATCACATATTTTGAATTTAGAGATCAGTAAATTAGAGGATTTGGAGGTTTTTCCTCCAAGATTTGTTACTGACATGGTTTAGATGTATTCTAAGTCTTTTATACGCGTACGGTTGATAGGAAAATAGATATGAAGATATCTGAAGGAAAATGATGATTTGTGGAGATACCTTATCAAAATTAAATATAAATACAAGGAAAATTGGGAGTTTGATTTGGTCAAATCAAGACAAGGTAGGGCATTCGGAGAGGTATATTGAAAGTGAAGGAGCATTTATGGAGAGCCACAAAAATATGATTGGGCAATGGCAATAAAACTTCATTTGGTGGGACAGATGGGCTAGCAAAAAGACTTTAAGGAAGCTCTTTCCGGAAATTTTCTATTTGTATACTAATAAAGATACAAATATTTGTGAATTGTTGTGTAGGAATGGAGAGGAAAGCTTTTGGAACATCTCTTTTAGCAAGAATCTGAGAGGAGAAGAGAGCTCACAAGCCATGAACCTACTGGAACTAATCTATAGTAAGATGCAGTATGATGATCGACGGAGAAGATGAATGCTTATGGACCATGACCAAAAACAATGCATTCACACTGAGGAGCCTTTATGTGAATTTATTTAATCACTCTTCCTCCCACAATTATTTTGATAGGAGGATGATTTGGAGCCCAATAATGACTCATCCAATAAAAAATATCTATGTTTACTTGGCTCAGAGAGAGCAAGAGGAATGAATAGAGCCATAAGATCGAGTAAGAGGAACTCTGCTCCTTAAGGTATGTGTTCATGACCAAACTTAGAATTGAGGCCGTTTTCATGCCAAAAAGCCTTTCTTTATCATTCCAAATACCAAATCACTACGTTTACCATTAGAGAGATCTTTTATAGGCCATCGAACCTCCTAAACACTTGCTTTTGCCTTACAAATACCCAAAGCGATGACAAGTTCTCACTAATCATCCTCTACATTGATCTTTAAAGCGGCGACCTGACCATCATTAAACATCAACATTAGTAATATTATTAAAGTACCAATAATACTTTTCTCTTAATTTCCGCATTAATGAAGTATATTTGTCTTATGTTTAGAATAATTTTGGATTTGAATTTAAATTGAATTTAGATAAGATGTAACATAAAATTGATCTAATTTCATTCAAATTCAAATTTAAGATCTAAATTTATATTTCCAAATGCAGCATTACTTTTTATTTAATTGTAATAATTAGTGATTCAGCAGACCCAATTTTATATTATTAAAGAAAAAGTATAAGAAATAGGTTGCGTAAAAGTTAAACATCAGTGTTTGTGGGTCAAAAATTGCAATTATCATCTTTCACTTTCACTTAAGATAGCATCGCCCTGAAGTCCAACGAACAATCATTTTAATTGGAGTACGTAGCTTGAAAAATTTGTGGGGACGGAAGCCCAAGTTGATGGAATCCATCAGTTGCATATTAATGATCTTATATATTTTATTCTGCTGTGATACCTTCACTTCAAAAGGCAACAAATAATGTCTTCTTTTTGTTTGTGTAAAAATAATAAATTTACAAGTCTAGTGAGGTTGGCTCAAGTGGCGAAAGCAATTTATGATTTAGTGATTTTAAGGTCGCGGGTTCAATTTTTCCTTAAGAGTTTACTCGATAAATTATTAGGAGTGCGTCAATAGGTAGGGGACTTTCACCTTCTCAAATTTGGCACCGCACTATAGTGTTCAAAGTGGCTCGATGGTGGTTGGAGTCCTTAAGTTATAAAAAAAATAATAATAATAAATTAACAAAATATTCAAACAATTTATCCGCCCAAAATAAATAAATAAGTAAACAAACAAATTAATGAAAAAACATTAATATTTTTTTATCTTTCTTTTATTTTGTAGAAAGGTGCCTAAAAATAGAAAATAATAATTTGTATGATGATTTTAGCCTATTAATTAATTTAATTACGGTTAAAAACATCCATTATCATGCGTATATATGTGTACGTACCGAATTTGAAAATAATAGAGAGTTGGGTCGAGTTAATTTACAAAAATATTCTTTATTTTTTTAAATAGAAGCAATGTTGCCTAGAAGTTTTAATAGATAAGTTTGTCCATATAAATATGCACCGGCCTTTTGATTATAAGCCTTATTTATTTATTTATTTTTATAATATATCTCACTATGAACCCTGTCAATATAAATTTAATTAATTAGCTAATATATTCAACAAAATAATGTGCTCACCCCTCATATCAATTGAACTGTTCTAATCCAAAAACTCAGACCCATCCTATTTAATCAAAAAAGTATATTTGAGTTTGATCAATCTTAAGAAATAAAACGAAAATATACACTATGATTGCATTTCATCAACCTCTTATATATTAAATATTCTACATAATAAAATGCAAAATGTATATCACAAATTATGGATCTACAAAAAATTAACAAGAAATATGTGTACATGAGGTCGCGGGGGCCTTACAATTGTCCCCATAGGCTAATACTATAGGTAGCTAGAGTCTAGAGATGATTAACACCACCTTGCCTCCCTCCCTCGTAGCTTTTTTGGCTCATCATCATATCGAATATGGACCGACTGCGATAAAAATATAAAGTGAAAGGGATGAGCTAATATATGAATTCCTTAATTAAGATTAGCTTTAATGCAAGCACCTACCATCAGTACTTTAACTGGATGGAAATGATGGATGGATGTAAAATGTGCTACTCGCGCAACCTTTCTCGGACCACCATCATTGATATTTGATGGAGAGTTGCGGCCCACAGGTTTTCATCAGGTCAATAAAAGCCACGCCTCTTCGATTCATATGTGGATAGCATCCCAAATATCACTGTCAGAAGCTCCATCCAAAAGAGCGAAGGGCCATGCATGCATCAAATTGAGCTTTTGGTTCTTAATTAATTTCCTTTCGTCTTTTAATACTTAAGTGGGGGGTGTTGGTGGGATGGCACCAAGCCATCAATGGTCCAATACTCTCTTTTAGATTAAAGAAGGATAGAGCTAGACCCCGCCCATGGGGTGGCACACACCTAATTAAGACAACCAATGGGTGACGACAAGACTTTCTTTTGTTTTTTTGGGAGATGGCGCTAGCAAGCGAGCTAGCTAGCTTTTTGAATGGTGGATGATTAAAGCTAAAGGGGCCGGGGGGATGTGAAATTTAAGTACTGATAATCTGTGTGTTCTATGAAACCCGACAGTCCTGCATGCATGCATGCATGCTTTTGGCTTTCGGTGCATGCATTTGCATTGGCATTTGCATATGCGGTATGTATGCAGCACCCAATGTTAAAATGTTGATCGATGTACGTACTTGTGTGTACAGAGTGGATCGTGTACTGTTGGGGGGGGGGGGGTGTTGGGGGCTTTAGCTCTTTATTAATTAATCGAGAGAAGGCTGGATATGGATGACCTACCATGCCATGCCATGCATGCACGGAATCGTGGATGATATGTGTATGAACAGGAAAATGATAAAGATACTGTGACGGCCATGGCGGGGTTCTCTATATATCTACTAATCTTTATCTAGTTTCCATGCATGCATGCATGCATGAGAGCTTAAATTACATGTATAGATATATCACGACAACTTCTGATAAATCAGACCCATCAACTCTCTCTTTTAGGCAGAAGCTTTGCTTTACAAAGTATATCGAGTCTTCGGAGATTGAACTGGCTAAGTAGCTGGCTTTTGTACGGTGTTCAAACGCTACGGATTGACCCTAAAATTTGGATTTGCCTCGCGGATTTATGCATATGAATGTTTCAAAGATTCTCAAACCAAATCACTGAATAACTGGTTATTATTATTTATTTATTTTTATAAAAGGAAAGGGCTAGAATTATATTGAAAAAATAAAAGCTTATGCATCCAGAAAATAGTACAATAAAACACAATAAAAGAAAAGCAAGAATGGGGAGAATATGATAGCAACAGGCCAAAAGGAAAAAAATACATAAAGGAACTTATAGAGGTTGTGGGGTACTGCTTGTCTCTGCTTCTACTTGAACCCAACCTGATACTATGAGTAATCAATCACTTTGTGAAATCGAGTAAACAGAACTTTGTTAACCTAAGCTCCTATGGAAGACATTAATCGTTGAAAATCCTCCCACTCCAATTGAAAAAGAGAAGGACTAACTCGGCTCTAGATAAAGAAGACCCAAAATCATCCAAGTGATCAAGTGAATACGAGAAACCTTGTCCAAAAAGATTTTGTTATCTCTCTTCTTCCAAATTTTGCACATAATGCCAACCAGAATGGAATCTCTTGCACAAGACACAACTTGAGGCCAAAGACCAACCTCTTTTTTGTTGGTTGTTGTTGGTAGAATTTGATTTTAAAGACTAGCCAAAGGAAAAAAAGAGATTTTTGTGGGGATGAGAATTTGGTGGTGGGATAAAGATATACAAAAAATCATAAAGACAAAAAGAATTTGATATAAAACATGACAAAAATGTAGAAACAGAGATAATTTTGAAAAATATAAGGCAAGAAAAGATGCAAAAATGACCATTAGTGAAGTTAAATATAGATCTTTTAATAGTTTGTATGATGGATTAGGTATAAAAGAAGGGCAAAGAGATATATTTAAACTTGCTAAAGGTAGACAAAGTAAGAGTAAGGAATTAGGAAATGTAAAATGTATAAAAAGTGAGGATCATAATGTCTTGGTTAAGAATAAAGATATTAAAGAAAGATGACGAAGTTACTGTATTAAATTGTTTAACGAAAACCAAATAGAAGACTTAAATTTAGAATTGTTAAATGAGAAAAAGACTAAAAATATAAGATTTATTTCGCAAAATTAGAGTTAATGAAGTTAAGTTTGCACTAAAAAAGATGAAAAATGAGAAAGTTATAAGACTAGATAACATCCCAATCGAAGTTTGGAAATGTTTGGGTGATAACGGAATTATATGGTTAACTAATTTATTTATAACAATTGTAAAAATTAAGAAAATGTCAGATGAATGGAGGAAAAGTACTTTAATACCTATATACAAAAATAAAGGAGACATTCAAAATTATAATAACTATCATGGAATTAAACTTATGAGTCATATGATGAAACTATGAGAAATGGTAGTTGAACAAAGATTAAGGTTAGAAATAAAGATCTTAGAAAATCAATTTGGTTTTATGCCTGAGAGATTTACTACAAAAGCTATTTATCTTTTAAGAAGATTAATGGAAAAGATTAGGAAAAAGAAGAGGGACTTGCATATGATATTTATTGACCTTGAGAAAGCATATGATAGGATACCCAGGGAAGTTCTATGGTGGGTTTTTTAAAAAAAATGGTGTATGTTGTAGGTATACCGATGTCATTAAAGATATGTACGATAGAGTAATAACTAGTGTAAGAACTATAGATGGAAAAATTAGAGAATTTCTAATTACCATAGGTGTACATCAATGATCTGCTTTGAATCCTTATCCTTTTGTTTTAGCGATGGACCAATTGACTAGGAGTATTCAAAAAGAGGTTCCATGGTGTATGTTGTTAGCAAATAATATTATATTAATTGACGAAACTAGAGATAGAATAGAGGCTGATTTAAATATTATGGAGAGAAACTTTGGAATCTAGAGACTTTAGGATAAGTAGAAATAAAATAGAATATATGAAATGTAATTTTAGTAATGATAGGAGGAATATTGGAGATGAAGTTAAACTTGATGATGAAGAAATAAATAGCACTTGTAGATTTCGATACCTTGGATCTGTTATGCAAGTTGAAGGAGAAATTGAAGATGATGTAATGCATGGAGTTAAAGCAGGTTAGGTAAAATGGAGAAGTGCTTCAAGTGTGTTATGTGATCATAGAATACCCTTAAAATTGAAATGGAAGTTTTATAGGACTTATAAGACCAGCTATGCTATATAGATCAGAATGTTGGGTGACGAAGAAACATAATATCCAAAAAGTAAAAGTTGCCGAGATGAAAATGCTAAGATGGATGAGTGATATAACATTGAAAGATAAATTAAGGAATGAACAGATTCGTGGTAAGTGATGTGTAATTCCTATAGAAGATAAGATAAGGGAGGGATGACTCAGATGATATGGATACTTGCAACATAGGCCACATAATGCACCTGTGAGGAAGAGTGACTTAGTTACTGTGGGGGGCAGTAGAAGGGGTAAGGGTAGACCTAAAATAATTTAGGAGGAGATAGTGAGTAAGGATGTAATATCTTTGAATCTATCAAAAGAAATGGTCCATGATTGCATAAATTGGCGGAAAAGGATTCATATAGCCGATCCTACTTGTTGTTGTTGTTGTAATATAATTTCCATGCAACTGTCTTTCGAAAAAAGAGAGTGTCAAGTGCCTAATCAGTGTTCTCTTTGTAAGAATTTAAATAGTTTTCAAAATAATTTACTTATACATTACTTATTTACTTCCAAGATTTTGGCTTATATTTATTAAAAATATGCCACTTTTGTTGGGTTAATTCTACTTCTATTAATGACTTTTTTTTTTCTTTCATTGATGGCATTTGAAGGACCTTAAAAGATGCAGATCAATGAAGGTTTGATATGATCAATTTCGATGGTTATCCTTTGGGACATTTGGAGGGAGAGAAGTTGTCTTGTACTTTATTGGAGAGGAGGGAGATTGCAAGAAGATCATCACTTTCATTATAAGATTTAGAATCTTATTTTTCTTGTACTTTTTTGGAGTTCTTATTGGATTTTGTATGTCTCCTTGAACAAATTCTTTTGCCATTCAAAAAAAATAAAAATAAATAAATGATTTTCTTACAATTTATATTTTGATAATTGGATTTTTTTTTTAATAAAAAAGGCTAGAATAGTTCAATAGTTATATCATCTTATCATTTTTTTTCTTAATTTTTTTTTTTTTGTGTATTATCAAGGTGTTTTTATTTTCTAAGTAATCCCATTAAAATCGTTCACTAATAGGCAACCTGATAGGGATGCGTTCAACTCTTGGTGACTAAGCCCCATTTGGAATGTCATAAAAAAAGGTATTTATTGCAAAAATAGTAATTAAATTAAGTACTTGCATAAAAAGAAGTGTTTGATTTGTATAACAACAATATACTCAATTAGAGAATGTACAAGCTTTTTAAAATTATTATTATTTTTTTTAAAAAAAGTACATCTCAAGAAATAATCAGTGACTACTTCTTTGGCCCTTACAAATACTTATCTTTGTATAGAAATAGTGGCAAGCTTGTAAAATTAAAATTTTTTTTGGAAATTATAGTAATTTTATTTTTTCTTTTCCCTCTTTAGACTTTCTTAGTCTCTTTGGATCTACTTAATTTGCTACACCTCCTCTATGCATCCTCCCACTACCTCCTCTTCCTCTATAGCCACCACTATCTCCTCCTCTTCCCGATCCTCTTTCGCCATTGCCTCCTCCTTTTCTTCCTCCTCCTTCAAGGCGTTGCCTCCTCCTCCTCAATATATTTTTTGATTTTTTTTTGTCAATTTATATAATTATCAAATCATTTAGATCTTCTTATTAAGAATGTAAACATATAATTATTGTTAATTAACACAAAAGCTTAATAAATATTAAGATATTTTATGTTTAATTATTGTGTTATATTTTTAATTAACGATATTGTTAATTACCTTAATTACTTTGAAATGTTATTGCATTAAATTTTTCAACATATAATTAATGTTAGTATTGCAAAATTATATATTTGAAATTTCAATTAAAAATGTTGACCAAATAAAGTGTATTAATTTACATTTTTTAAATTGATAACTAATTTGTTAATTAAAAAACATTAAAATGCCAAGTAACACTAATATTAACTAAATTGTTAGTTATTACATAATTAAATGTTAAATTTATTAACATAATTGAATAGTCAAATGTAATTTTTATCGTCTATAATATCTGTACTAATATATTAAAGTTTATCCCAATCTTAATTTTATTAGTTTTTTTTTTGAAAAATTTTATAATTTTACTTGATGTCTCATTAATTGGAGCTTTAGATCTCTTAATCAGATTCGTTGGTGTAATTTTGAAATATATAAGTTAACCTCTCTTCACTAATTATGCAGCCCCACTCCCCTAGCTATGTATCATGGGTTGAATATTTTCACACCTTCGTAAAAGAGCCGTGCGGCGCTAGTTAAAGCACTCTTGCTTAACTAGCAAACCTATCGTTTACCAACATTCATCCACGAAAGACTTTTATTAGCATTCAATCAAATGACAGCGAGAACAGTAAATAATCATGAAAGCAGTGACAAACAAGCAGTTAACGTTAAAGCAACACAATTCATTAACAACACCTATGTTGATATTGTGTGTTTAGCGAGGGAGATAAGTAGGCTAAACACGTTGACAATAGCTAGTGAGTTTTACAAGACCGATGAGCACTCACCCTCCCCTAAAGAGGTTTTTATGTAAATATCATCCCGACACTTGGAAACATCAAAGTGACCAATGAGTTATACTGTCTTATTTGACATACAAAGAAACTACTAGCAAAAAATAACCCTACATTAGTATTTACATGATGGAAACCCATCTCAAGCACACGGGACAAGCGGTCATAGGCAAGCATAATGCCCTAAACAAGCTTAGCTTGTGGCACTCCCCCACTTATGCAGTCGACGTCCTCATAGACTTTGGTGCTAGGTACACTTTAACTTTGTCCACGAATGGTCGCATATCTTCTGCGGAAATTCAACTAATTTCTTCATCACCATAACCTTTCCACTTTACTAGGAACTCCTGTCGCTTCTTCCTTGAGGATAACTTTATATTTGCAAGGATCTCTTTAACTTTATGTCTGTCAAGTGGCACTGTCTTCAACTCTACTTTGTTTTACTGACTTCTGCTCAGATCATTGGTGTCGGTGTTGAACGACTTGAGGTAGTTGACATAAGACACATGATGTACTTTCATCCGATTGAAGTGTTGCGGTCTTTCCCCCCTGATCTGCCCACTTTTTCATCTGCTTAGAAGCTTTCTCCAGATAGGCTCGGGAAAATTTTGCATTCTGTCTCCATTTTCTGGTGAAGATGTATGCCTTGGGAATCTTTCCTCTGTACAACTCACCCATTGTGTGAGGTAATAGCAGCTGCTGGCTTGTAACAAGCTCAAAAGGGCTCTTGTTGGTTGTTGATCAGCTTCCTTGGGTATTGAAACAAAATAGAGTCACATCAAGTAGTTGCACCCAATTTTTCTTGTTGTCATTGATGAAATGACACAAGCACTCTTCCAATAGTTCTCTAAATCTCTCCATATTTTTGTCTGTTTGTCGGTGATAACTTAAAGAGATGTCAAGACGTGAACTGAAGATCTTGAAAAGTTCTGTCAAGAAATTTTTAGTGAATAATAAGTCTCGGTCACAAACAATGTCTTGGGGAACTCCCCAATATTTCACAACATTCACAAGGAATAATTGTGTTATCTTCTTTACCAAACAATACTTTAGTGCGGCCATGAATGTACCATACTTCGAAAACCTATCTACAACCATAATGATAGATCCTGTATCTCGCATTCTGGGTAGGTTAGTGACAAAGTCCTATGAGACACTTCTCCATGGTTTGGACGATACTAGTATGGGATCCTGTAGCCCTACACTCTTCCTCCGCTCCCCCTTGTCTTGTTGGAAAGTGAGACAAGTCCAGGTATAGTCAACCACATCATCACACATGTGTGGCCAATAATACCTCTACTCCATTAGTTTTGTCATTAGAGTCATTCTTCATGAATAACCCTCAACGAACTTCCTGTAATAGTTAGTAAGGCCAAGAAAGGAACGCAACTCCTTCACTGTCGTATAGATCTTCTATTCTTGAATCGCCCTTTCCTTCTCTACACCCTTTAGGATACGACCCTTTTCAACAACATGACCAAGGAATTTGTTGCTCTGCTGAGTGAAAAAGCACCTCTCTTTCTTCACATACAAACTATTTCACCTTAACCTGTTGAACACCTCTCATAGATGCTCTTCTTGTTTCCTCTAAAACAAAACCGATGCTCTCAATGGTGCTTTGGAAGAGCAAAGAGCAAACACATCCCGCTTCCAACTCATCAAGCTGTTTCCCCAACTCTATTGACTCTGGAGGTGCCATTCGACATGACCCTTTAGTAAGTGGTTTCACTCCTAGTAACAACTCAATCTCATGCTCCATAGTCCGTCGTGAAGACAAATTGTGAAGCATCTTATCTGAAAACACCTCCTTTTACTCATCCAACACTATTTGGATGGTTGTAGGCACCAACTCTTGGCCTACTACTTCATCTACCACCACCGTGGCTAGATGTGTCTGCTTACCCATTCTCAACTCCTCATTGAGTTGTATGGCTGAAAGGGACTTCCTAATGTCTCCTTTCGTCGCAATGACTTGCTTCATGCACAAATGATCTCCCATCAAACACAAGGAACCAGCCGACGACATCAACACTGCTTTCATCCCACTTTGGAACTGGAAAGTCATCCAATGGCACATTGTGAAATTCGCATGACCTTCCCATTGTCCAAGCTTGATATTCACTTGCTTGGCTACTCATAGAGTAGGATGGGCGGCAAAATTAATTGCTTTCATGCATCTTGTATCCTTCTCTAAGGATAAGTTGAGTTTTCATGCTTCCAACTACGAAACAAAATTGTAAGTAGCCCCTGTATCCACCAAAGCGTGGGTACTCTTCCCATTGAACCTTAAGTCCACAAACATTAATCCTTTTGCTTGTGTAACTTTCAGTGCTTTCACCTGCTTTTCCAATGCGTTCCCCTGCCGTATTGCACCAACCCTCGGGCATCATCCTCTTCCCCTTTACTTTCCACCACTTGTCCCAAAGTGGAAGCTTGTAAGGCAATAGTAAGCCTTTGTGTGAACACTCACTCACTTTGTGAGGTCCTCGACACAAGAAACATGAAATTTTACACTTTCCATTGGGTTTGTGGAACCTTCGAGACGATGAAGATTCCTTTGAGGTTGATACTTTATATTCGGCTCCCCCACTCTTGGGGTTGCCCTTCTTGAAAGAATTTCCACTATTTCCCCTTTTTGCCAAACCATTTGGACGAAGCAGTATTATTATCAGCGTAGCCAGTCAAGCATTTTGCAGCAGCTTGTGCGGTAGACAAGTCTTGAACTCTTTGCCTATGAAGCTCAATTCTTGCCCATGGTTTCATCCCATTAATAAAATAGAATAGCTTGTCCTTCTCCGACATGTCCTTGATATCCAACATCAAGGTAGAAAATTGTTTCACGTATTCCCTAATTGAACCACTATGCTTGAGGTCTCTCAACTTCTTCCTAGCATTATAATCAACATTCTCAGGAAAGAATTGAGCCTTGAGCTCTCTCTTTAAGTATGCCCAATTATCCACAACACAACGTCAAGTTTCAACTTCCTTGTACTTGGTACGCCACCACAGTTTGGCGTCACCAACCAATTATATGGTCGCAGTATCCACTTTTTCCTGTTCCGAGGCCATCCTCATAGCACAAAAGTACTACTCCACATCAAACAAGAAGTTCTCTAACTCTTTGGCATCATGGACACCCCATACATCCTGGGTTCTGGTACCTTGGTCTTGCTAACTCCTGGAGTGTTGGAGTTCCCCATAGTAAGAACCATTAGATTCATCTTTGCATCCAGATCAACCATTCGCAATTGTAAAGTTTCCACTGCATGGCGAAAGTCCTCTCACATCTCACCTAGCAAACTTGCTTGATGCTTTTGTGATCCCATCACTTCATCAACAAGTTCCCTCACTTGGGCCACCTCCGCGGCTATAGTCTTGGTTTTTGTCTCAACTTGTGCTTTTAACATGCTGATTTTATTAGGATTGTTTTCTACCATACCAAAGCTTTTCAAATCCCACAACGAAGGTAACTGAATTCCCATAGCAACTGAACCTTTGCTTTGATACCAGGTGTCACGACTGACTATTTTCACACCTTTGTGAAAGACCGTATGGCGCTAGCTAAAACACTTTTGCTTAACTAGCCAGCCTATCGTTTACCAACATTCATCCACAAAACATTTTCATTAGCATTGAATCAAATAGCAGTGGAAACAGTAAGCAATCATGAAAGTAGTGGCAAGCAAGCAGTAAACATTGAAGCAACGCAATTCATTAACAAACCTCCGTTGACATTGTGTGTTTAGCTAGGGAGGCAAGTAGGTTAAACAGGTTGACAATAGCCAGTGAGTTTTACAAAACCGATAAACACTCATCCTCCCCTAAATATGTTTTTATATAAATATTATCTTGGCACTAGGAAACATCAAAGTGACCGAGGAGTCATACTACCTTATTTGGCATACAAAGAAACTACTAGTAAAAAGTAACCCTACACTAGTATTTATGCGATGGAAACCCATCCCAAGCACATGAGACAATTTTGATATTTCAGATGATGGAGCCTTGATGTTTCATAACATATTATGTGTACTTGATGATGTTGAAATTAAAAGAACCGTTTTGGAGGAGGTGCACCATTCCCTGTATACGGTACATCCAGGAAGCACGAAAATGTATATGGATTTACAAATATCTTTCTGGTGAAGTAATATGAAAAGAGAAATGGCCCAATATGTGGAACAGTGTTTGAACTATCAGCAAGTAAAGGCTAAAGATCAGAAATCGGCGGGACCGTTACAACCACTTCACATCCCTGAATGGATGTGGGAGCACTTTTCTATGGATTTTGTCATTGGGTTACCGCCGACACTTCAGGGGTAGAATGTCGTCTAGGTAGTCATTGATCGGTTGACGAAGACTACCCATTTTCTTCCCACCAGAGTTAACTACTCCATGGGTAGATAGGCAGAGCTATATATACATGAGATAGTCAGATTGCATGGCGTGCCAGTGTCCATCGTTTCTAATCGGGACCTACAGTTCACATCTCAATTTTGGAAGAGTCTACGAGGAGCCTTGGGTTCTCAATTGATGTTCAGTACAACTTTTCATCCTTAGATCGATGGAAAAATGGAAAGGACCATTCAGATATTGGAAGATATGCTACGAGTCTGTGTGTTAGTTTTCGGAAGCAGCTGGATTCAGTATATGCCACTGGTGGAGTTTGCTTAAAATAATAGCTATCAGACCGGTATTGAAATGACACTGTATGAAGCATTATGGTTAGAGGTGCCGAACTCCACTATATTGGAGTGAAGTGGGTGAAAGATAGATTTTGGGGTTGGAGATTGTACAACAGACTTATAAGAAAATCAAGTTTATCCAAGAAAAAATTAAAACCGCTCAAAGTCGACAGAAAAACTATATAGATACCTGCCAACGAGCACTGGAATTTGGTATAGGAGATAACGTGTTTTTGAAAATTGCACCAATGAAAGGAGTGATGAGATTTGGGAAGAAGAGCAAGCTAAGCCCTAGGTACATTAGGCTATTTGAGATACTGGAAAGAATTGGTCCAATTGCCTATAGGTTAGCATTACCTTCAACGTTATCTAGAATCCATGACATATTTCATGTGTCTATGTTGAAGAAATACGTCCCAGATCCATCACACGTAATAAGTTATGAGGCACTGGAGCTTGGGAATACTCTATCGTATGATGAAGTGTCTGTCCATATCCTAGATCATAAAGAACAAGAACTACGCACTACGAAAATCCCACTAGTAAAAGTAATTTGGCGTAATCACGTAGTTAAGGAAGCCTCATAGGAACTAAAGGAGGAAATAAGCCGGAGGTACCCACACTTGTTTAGCGAGACTTAGAGTTAGACAGATAAGATAATAGTCCAGGTAAGAATTTAGTGATATGTAAGTATGCTTTGTGTTAGTTCAGGTGTATTTAATTGTATATTTATATGTAATGGTTTTTATGTTTGAGTGAGTTTGGGAGAGTTTTGATTTGGTTATTGTAATCTCCTAGAGCCGTTTATGTAACCACGATAGTCCTCCGCCATAAGTGAGGGTAATTAATAAAATTTCAGCAGTTTTCCTCAAATGTTGGTACGAGTGCTAAATAGTAAATTTCAAGGATGAAATTTTATATGGAGGGGAGGATGTAGAGACTCGAAAAATAGTAATTAATGAAATAATAAAGAAAAGGAGAAATTGGTTTGGTGCAAGGCCAAACAGTCGATGGTTTGGGTGGAGCTCAGAAAACCATCAACGGTTTTAGTTACCGAGGCTCATTAAAAGGTAAAACAGTAAAAATGGTTTGGTTAAAAAGGTCAAACTCTTGACAGTTTCCCCTATGCCAAAAGCCTATAAATAGGCTTCTAAGTCATTTTTATTTGTAAAAATTATGAACTCTCTCTCTCTCTCTCTCTCTCTCTCTCTCTCTCTCTCTCTCTCTCTCTCTCTCTCTCTCTCTCTCTAAGTTGTGGTCATTACCCTTTCTCTCTTCGATTTCTCTCCCATTTTGAAGCTCGAATCGAAGGATAAACGGAATTTTGGGATCCCAACGACGATTCTCCGCAGTTTAATTGGAACGGTTTCATTGTTTAGGCTTTTCAGGCACCACTCCAAAACTAGGGCAAGGAAGATGTTTTTCAAGTTTAGTTAGTTATTGGAAGAGTATGGACTTGGGAGTATTAAAATGATAAATGTTCTAGGGTTGAGCTGATTGAGTTAGGGTATATGGATACATGGTTTGTGTGAGCGCTGCAAGCATAGTTTTGGGGCCCTGCAAGCACATTTCTAGGAAACAGGTAAGGGGAATATATTACGTCAGGAGTTTTCAGAGATTTTACTGAATAAATTATAATATGTGATTTCTGAGTTTATATATATGTTTTTCTAAGTATACAAATTTTTGAAAATGCGAACTTTGGAAATGATATATGCATGTTTTGAGAAAATTGGGTTATTGAATTGAGTAAAACCCTATAGATAGTTATATCAGTATTTTCAGCAAAAGAGTATAGTATAAAGTATCACTCAATCTGTGTGACATGAGTTTGAATGTATGTATAAGTAAATTAGTTAGTTTTTATGGAAAAGTATATACATATACAGATATATGATTTCATACAATAATATAGTATGATTGTGCTTTAAATAAAGTTACCGTATGACAGAGTTATATACAGTACAATATTTTAAATAGTATTACAACGTCCTATAAATAACTACAATACAGAATTTATACAGAGTTATAGCATCCTATAAAAGACTACAATACAGAATTTATACAGAGTTATAGCGTCCTATAATGGACTACAGTATAGAATTTATACAGTATTATAGCGTCCTATAAAGGACTACAACGTTCTATATAGAACTACAATATGATAGTATTTCATACAAAATTACAATATTTCAGTGATTTTATATAGATTTATAGTATGTGACAATTTATACTGAGTTGTGAATGAAATCATGTGTTATATTGTTTTAGAAATCGCATTATATTGTTTACGAACCCTGATGAACTATAGCTAAGCATGGTACCGTAACTTCATAGATACCCGCGTAGCCACACTTCTTAGATAAAGTGTTGGTGGTATACTGTCGATTGTGCCATTGAAGTATAGAGTTACCTCTGGAGTCTGAACCAACTGGGTAGGCCAATCGTACTCATAGTTATAGATGCAAATACAGATATGGGCACAAATACAATTGGCTTAGCCTGGTTAGGCCAACCATGGCTAGGTCGAGCCTACGGGCTGCACAACCCAGATCATGCGGGGTTAATACATGACGTTGTTGTTTATCCATCCAGGGCAGTTCTTCTATGCATATATGTGTATTTATCTATATAGAGTTATTGTCTTATACAGAGTATGATGAGAAAGGAAAATATGTATTTTGAAATATATTTGTATACACATGTTTATAGTTTTACATGCTTTCACAATGAAAGAAAAGGTAAATAATAGTTATATATTTGGAATACTAAAACTCATATTGCCACACACTGATAATAACATATTCCCACTTACTGAGAGGTGTCTCACCCCAGCTATCAAACATTTCAGGAAATCCAGACAGACGAGTGGAGCAAGCTCCAAGGTAGAAAAGAAGTCAGTACAGTTCTAGTTTAAAGGTAAGTGGTTGTTTTGGGAGATATGTTTTGTATAACTTATAGGATGTTTTATGGACTTTTGGGGACATGCATGTATATTTATGGATATAGTAGAACTCTGGTATTGTATATAAGGTTCAGGTATATTTTGTTTTTCCGTTGCATAAATAGTATGTATTTATGGACAGGTATTCTCGGTACCCACTTTGGGACCGGGATGACATTGTGGATATTATTATCTTTATCAGAGTAATTTTATATTGTTAGCAGTATGGAAATATATATATATATATATATAGCAGAATTTTCGGGTCGTGACAATACGTGTTCAATAGGACGGTCGCCCAACCTCTTTAAAAAAATCTTTAACAAATAGCTTCGGTCGGCCGAGGCAAATTGAACTCTTAAGATTCGGTCAACCGGGGCTCTTTGAAGTTATATATTTTGCCCTGTTTTTGTCGTCAAAGTTATTCAACCATGTGTGAATAAGTTATAACATTTTGTACTAAGGATTTTGGGTCCTAATGGTCAGTCTATGGTCTTTTGTATCTTGAACATCCAATCCTTATCATGCATGAGATGCAATTATTATAGATCATATAATTACAGACCAAAAGTAAAAAATAAATGCCATTACAATTGATACAAATGGTCTTCATTCTTTCTGCACTTCAAATGCTAACATGTGATATGATTTTTGTGGTCCTTATGACTTCCTTGCGTTCTTACCATCCGTACGTCCTAAGAGTTAATCCTGTTCAAGAGCTCAGTGCATAAGTAAGAAACAACATGATTTGTCATTATCAAAACGAGATCGGACTCATAGAGTCAACAAGTTTCTTGGTTGAGCATCAGCTTTTTCATTCAGTTAATGATATTATTATTATTTTTTTTCAAAAAAAAGAAAAGAAAAGAAAGGGACCCAGAATATGGGATACTTTCACAAGGCAAGTCGATAGGAATTAATCATACTTTGAAAAGCATTTTGATTTTGCAAAGACCAAGACTGGTTTAGGACAATAATACAATATTGGTTCAGGAATGTAGATAGACAGTCCATCAATATGACGGGCTTAAGGTAAAGAAGATGCTTCCATTTCATCTCATGCAAATGAAAATTTGCATACTTGGAGTACCAAGCCTGTACACAGAAGCTGACAATTTCAAACTTCTATTGCATTCAACTTGTGTTTTGGTCTAATTTCAAATTTAAAAACAATAATAAGTTCTTTCGTTGAAAAACACCCACCATGGGTTGGTATTTATATTTGTGAGAATCTCACTAACTTGTTCAATGAAAACCAACAGCCGCTTAAACATTTTCTTTTTTCCTCTCTTCTATTTTCGTTTTTAGTTAGTTTGACTAACATTTATTTTGGTTGGTATTTTTTTTTGGGATCATTTAAGGGTTTTTCTTCATCATATTTGTTATCATATTGTTTCATTTAGTCTTGAAATTCCAAGTGAAGTTTGGAAACAAATACACCAAAGTGAAATTTGAGAACAAATACTTTAGTGAAGTTTGACAACAAAGTACAAAAAATTGTGAACTCAATAATATAAAATTTGAAGTGATGTTTGAGAAAATATTTCAAGAGAACTATTTTTGTTTTTAAAGCCAATTATAAAGAGCTAGACTGCGATTCCTATGAAAAAGCACATCAACATGAAACTATTAATAAGAACAATATTAAATATGTGTACCTTACACCATGAATTCTATTGTTCTGGCCTAAAGCGAACTTGAGCATATCATCGGATGAGCCTACTACTCTAGTCCCTTTCCCTGATGTGTGACTTGACAAGAGCCACACTAAAACTTGTGTGAAAGCCGAACGTCTCTAACTTGTTTCTTAAGTACTAGCATATTAAAACCTTAACCATTATAAACTCTTTAAGCAAATAAGGCCCGCACGATTAATATTCACATAACTTGGTCCATTGGGCCCAACACCAAATGTAGTGATCATTTTCCACAAAGTATTTTAATATAATGCTCTCAAAATGTTCAACATTTGTTTAGTTTAGGCTTTATAAAACTTGTTATGTAAGTTCACAAAATTTTTAATGACCTTCCACTTGGACTATATATCGCTCTAAGTCTTACAAAGAAAACATAATAATAATAATAATAATAATAATAATAATTTAAACTAAATAACACAACATGTGACCATAACAAAGAATGCCAAATGTGAACAGTCATTCAATCACAAAAAATCTAAATTGAATACATATAATCTCAAGATCATCATGTATATACAAGTCTAAAGTGAAAATCATGCCTCTCCAACAATATAAATAATCATATCCAAAAGTAAAATTAATATTAGACAATCGAAACACATACAATCTCATGACCATCATACAAAATATGGGAGTGAGGTCAAAATAGCATGATGACATATAATCAATGTGCATGTCTTGTAAATAGCCCAAGTATGAAGCTAAGATGCTCAAACTTCGAAGAAACTCATCAAAACTAAACAAAGTGACTAATCAAAAGCAAATGAGACTAAGACAAGACGTCTCCAATAATATTAGCATCCATCAAGATGCATATACTTCATGCATAAGATAATCAAAACTAATACCAAAATATCTATAAAACAAATCATGATGAAATTCAATGATATGGCTAAGTGTTACACAAAATTTGGCCAAATAAAAAAATTTCAATCAAGACCAATACCAAAATGTCTATAAAACACGTCATAATGAGACTAAATCAAAATGTCTCAACATTCCATAAAATAATGCTAAATCAAAATTCCTTCCTTAATTGTCAATTTTAAGTCTACGTGTTCTACTTGATTTTCATTAAATAGGTTATTAAAAATAAGTTCATCATGTTAGGAAATTTTAATTTTCTATTGTAGGCTCACATATTTAAGAACAATTATCTTACTGAGTTATTTTAACATCTAGTGGGGTATGAACTTTGCAATGTATAGAAGCTCAATACAAAGTTAATTTAGAACTGATGAGCTTCTAAACTTACTCTAGTATATAAAAAAAAAAAAGATAACAGAGTTATGGGTCCTAAGTCAAATCAGAAACAGTTTTCACGTTCTTTCTTTCCCCCGTCTAAAGAGAAGAACACAAGTGAGACACTCAAGCACATCTATGAATTCAGGTATTTATTCTGCATTTAATTTTCTTAATTGAATAATATAATGATATTGGGTTATTTAATTTATGGATTAAAGTTAATTCTAATAAGTGGTATCAAGTCTAATTATATTGTTGATTAAGAAACTGTGTATGATCTAATCTAGGAATGATAAAATTATTTTTTTTCCAGAGATTTTTAAGGTTTGGGATTGATTTGGAGTAATTTCAATTAAGAAAAATAAAAATATTGTCAGAGCAATGGGCCATTTATTTATTTTTTGCTGCTGCATTTCCGTTCTTTCTGGGATCTCGTAATTTTCTCAACAAAGAACAATTTTTTTCCAGGGTGAAACAAAATAAAGCAAACTAGTCATTCAGCCTGGAGCAAACCAGAGTCTTATTCCTGGGATGTGGATTTTTTGTGGAAAATCGAATGAACCCAAAATTGGAATGCAAAAACTGAAAACCTACTTTCAGTATGAGTTTGGAAAAATATTATTAAAGGTTCGAAAAATTCCTTGAAATTCATGAAATTAGAGAATGGTGACTTAATTTCAAAGTTCTAGGGCGAATAAAATAAAAAGAAACATTCCATTGAATGTAAAATCTATTTACATTTTGTATTGTGATTTAACTCAATCATGGGTAATTTTAAATGTTAGTACCAGCACGTTTGAAGCACTTTTGCTGCTTGTGAGGGTTTAAAGTGCATTGACATAAGTTTTAGAAAGCAAAAACGTTACTTTTGAAATGCTGATAAATTTATTCATGGTCTGGCATATGAGAGAAAAAAAAAATTTCTCTTTCTGAGGTAATTTATGTATGTCTAGTGTTTTAGTATAAGTATATTGAAGTAATAAGTTGTCATAGTAACCCCTATTATGTAGATGCATTTATATTGAAACATTAGGGATATATGTGTGTTATTTGTGCGAGTAATAATCGGCCCAAAAGAAGGTCATTGTCAGGCCAAATAACTTGCATACTTGCGGTGATAAATACGCTACAATTGTTAGGTTATCCATGTGAATAATAAGTTGGTTCAAAGAAAAACCTTGTTGTTTGACAGGACTTATTGTTAGTATTTGATCACCGCATGAATGATACCACTAACAAGTTAATATTTCTGTCCAAAGATAGAATATTAATATTGTACTAGGTATCTTCAGATGGGGCCCACTTTTATTTGTTAATAAACCTGTCATGTATATATAGAATAGATTTAGGAATTTAATATGACTTGTATATTATGACTGAGCATGTTTGATTTTTTTTTTCTGCATTCAGTTACTTCATCTGCTACTACAATTTCTACCAACATAAATTCCATTCCGGTGCTTAACGACTCCAACTTTAAGAATTGGAAGGAGAACATCATGATTGTTCTAGGTTGTATGGATCTAGATCTTGTACTATGGACGGAACGACCTCCCGCCCTTACGGATACAAGTACCTCTGATATGAAAAGGGACTTGGAGAGGTGGGAGCGTTCTAATCGCATGAGCCTAATGATCATGAAATGCTCTGTTCCAAAAGCATTCATGGGCGTAATGTAACAACCTGGGAAATTTTAAACAATTTAAAATAATAAGGAAGATGGAAGAGGAAGAAGGAATAAATTCAAAAAGGTGGTAGCAATCGTTTGTCGACGAACGGATTGCTCTCGTCGACGAATGTTCTTCTGAGCTCGTTGACGAGGGTATGTGTCTCGTCAAAGAGGAAATACTGAGAGGGGGTTTTTCACGAATTGAAATTCGTTGACGAGTTCACTATTTCGTCATTGAATTTTGTACAGGACTCGTCGACAAATCGACGTGTCTCGTCGACGAGTCCCTGTGTATAAATAGTGGATTTCTTTCATTTCTGTGGGAATTCTCTGCATGTTTTCTCTCTCTCTCTCTCACTAATATTCGGCACTACCACCTTCTTTCTTCAATTTCAGGCTGGATTTCCGTCGGTTCGACAATTTGAGGCCACCACAACACTCCAAAAAGAGTTCTCTACACATCTACTATAGTGGATCGTCGATGGGACTAGTTAGGAATTCATCCCAGAATTAAGGTAAGACTTTTTATGTAAAATTTGGCTTTACCCTAGTTGTAGAAAATATTATAATGAAGAAATACTGAAGTTTAGTTTTGAGAGATGTGGTTTTCAAGGCATTGAACGAGGAATCCTGCGGGTGTAGGACTGGTTATTTTAGGAGGTTTTTCAGGAATTAGGTAAGGGGAAATACTTTATAATAATTTTTTAGTGGTTATTAAAATGACTAGTTTTGGGTAAAAAATCCTATATATACAGGTATAATTTTTCTGAACCAAACTGATATTGAAAATACTGTTTTAATTATATAAGTATTAAATTGAAGAAAATTGTGTCGTTGAAACCACTTTGATCATTAAATGATTGTTAAGCTTAGTGGGATGAGGAAAATGTTGAGATTGTGAATGTCATTTGTCTGAAATTCGTGTCTGGTTGAATTCACTGATTGGATTGTGAACATTGTTTGGTTGAAAATACTGGATGATTGAGTATACTGTGGTATTTGCGTGGACATGGTTGATTGGTCAGGTTTGTGATTGATCTGTGGTGTGGTTCATGTAAATGATGATATAACATTGGCAGTGGTATGAGGAGGTCGTTATATCGTACCTGGTATAACTATCATATAATGTTGGCAGTGGTATGAGGAGGTCGTTATATGGCCGTTTATATTGGGAGATAAACATTGGCAGTGGTATGAGGAGGTTGTTTACCTATTTATCATGAATGATGTGTTTGTTTTGTAATCTGTGTGGTTTGAGCAGTCATGTGTGGACATTTATATTGTGCTTGATTAGTCTAGTGTGGACCAGTCCTGTGTGGACGATGATGTTGTGGTTTGAGGAGTCCTGTGTGGACATTTATAATGTGCTTGATTAGTCCTGTGTGGACGATGATGTTGTGGTTTGAGCAGTCTTGTGTGGAAATTTATACTGTGCTTGATTAGTCCTGTATGGACCAGTCTTGTGTGGACACGGATGCTGCATGATTTGATCCTGTGTGGATTGATTATGATATGGGCGTATGCGTGAAACTCTGTGAAGCGATTGTGTTGGCTGCGTATGAATGTTAATTAATTAAGTATTTAGGATAAAGTAGATTACTCCACCCGAGGGCTTGCTGAGGAAGGTTAGTACGCTGGTAATTAATTGTGGGTACCAGATTAGAGGGAAGCCACTTGTATGGGTGGGTGATCTTCCTTATTCTCGGTAGCTTTACCTGAATACATAACCCAAGGGGTTACTGAGAAAGGTGAGTGCTCTAGTGTTAGCACTAAAGCAGAGGAAAGCTACTTGTATGGGCGGGTAGATTTCCCTATTCTCGAAAATTAACAATAAAATGTTGATGGATATGAAATTGTGAATGGATGATAAAGACGTTAATCTTGTGTGATTATAGGCATGCTATCTGGACTTCTTGTGGACTGGGTATACACTTGAGATGGATATTTTAAATTGTATTATAAACACTTCAGCCACACACTATTATAAAGTATTTCTTCCTTACTGAGAGGTGTCTTACCCCGTCGTATGTTAAATATTTTCAGGTTATCCAGGTGATCGAGCTTAGATAGCTCCAAGGCGGGGTAGTTTTTGTGAGTTAAATATAGCAGATGGGATATGTGTTTAGTTTATGTTTTATATATATTAATTCCGGTTCTATAATATGAAGGATTAGATTGTAATTATAATAGATCAATGTAAGTAAATATAGCACTCTGGTATTTTCTGTTGAAGATATTTATTATTTCCTGTTGTGTGAATGGTATCAGAGACACGTGTCAGTCTCTTCACATATCAGGCCCTACGTGGCGGGTTCGGGGCGTTACACACCTAGCTCCCACAAGCCTAGCTTAGGCTTGAAACCAAGTGCACAAAAGTCTTCTCCGCTGACAACAACCCATCCCCTAGCAGTTTCCCATTTACCATTGATCGATGCCAACAACTCCTAGCCATGCTCAACACTACTACTGAGTCATCATCTATGGCCAATCTCATAGGTAATATTGCATCATCCTTATCAGGTAAACCACACCTCCTCTCTTTTGAAACACTTTGGATCCTTGATAGTGGGGCCACTGATCATATGGTGTGTTCTCCCTCAGATTTAACCTACTCCATTCCTGTTCATGGTCGTATTGTACGACTCCCTAATGGCTCTCATGTTGTGGTAACTTATATTGGTTCTATCATTTTCTTTTCCTCCCTCATTTTGAAGAATGTCGTTTGTGTCTCTTCTATTCATGTTAACCTTATTTTCGTTCGTACGCTATGCCACACTCTCAATTTTCTAATCATTTTTTCTGCTCATATGTGCCTAATTTAGGACCTATGCTCAATGAGGATGATTGGACTGGGCACTAAGCGGGATAGCTTGTACTACTTCACTAGAATGAATCCTGCTCGTTGTCAGGTGGCTGCATCAAATTCCCAACTTTGGCATCGCCGACTTGGCCATTTATCCAATAAAGTTTTGTCTTTACCTTCCAATAATGTTTCTGGAATTTGTTTCAATTTCGAACCATTTTATATTTGCCCATTGGCTAAACAAACCCGTCTTGAATTTCCGTCTAGTTCAATTTCTTCTCCTACACCTTTTCATTTAATACATGTAGACTTTTTTGGGGGGGGGGGGGTGGTTACCGTATCCCATCACTCATTGGGACTCAATATTTTTTTACCATTGTTGATGATTACACCAGATGTACCTAGGTATACTTAATGCATTACAAGTCAGATACTCAACACCTTCTTCTTTCTTTTATTCAGCTCATTGAAAACCAACATTCCACTACAATCAAAATTGTCCGTAGTGATAATGGGCCAGAATTTGACCTTTCCTCCTTCTATTCCAAAAAAAAGCATCATTCACCAAATGAGTTGCATATCCACTCCTCAACAAAATGGAGTTGTGGAACGTAAACATCATCATCTTTTAAATGTTTCTCGAGCCCTTCTTTTTCAGGCAATATGCCTAAACATTTTTGGGGTTACGCTCTTCTCATTGTAGCTTATTTGATTAATAGAACACCCACTCCTATTTTGGATGGGAAATCTCCCTGTGAGAAGCTATACAGTACCCCAACTAAATACAACCATCTTTGAGTCTTTAGATGTCTTTGTTATGCCTCCACTCACTTCCGCCATCCCTCCAAATTTGATCCTCGTGCGACCCGTTGTGTCTTCCTTGGCTATCCATATGACCAAAAAGGTTATGATTTGTACGATCTTGTAACTCACCAAACCTTTGTATCCCATGATGTAGTCTTGTAATAGGATCAATTTCCTTTTAGCCAAACTACCTTAGAGTCGCCCCTTACTATTTTACCTCATCCCATTGACTCTCCAGATCTTCTTTCTCAACCCTCTACCCTGCCACATACTTCTCCACCTAATGATGTCACCTTTTCTCCTACCCAACATGTCCAAGTTTGGCGATCCAAACGTCAGATTCAGCCACCTGCCTACTTACAGGATTTTCATGTTGAACAAGCACTCCCACCTCGACCTATCCCACCATCTGACTCGGCGTCGGTCCACTCCTTAGGTACTATTTATCCTCTCCTTAATTTTCTTTATTATGATTCTCTTTCTCCTACACACTGTGCCTTCACCACTACCATCTCCCTTGCACAAGAACCCAAGTCATTCTAGCAAGCTATGTAGGATCCTAAGTGGCGTTACGCCATGCATGCTGAGATTGATGCATTGGAAGCCAACCATACATGGACTTTGACTCCTCTTCCACCCCACAAGAAACCCATTGGTTGCAAATGGGTATACGAAATCAAACCCAATCCAGATGGCTTTGTGGAACGTTATAAGGCTCGCCTTATTGCTAAAGGCCATAATTAGAAGGAAGGTATTGATTACTTTGAAACCTTTGCTCCTGTTGCAAAAATGGTTATTGTTCATACTATTCTCGACCTTATTGCTGCACAAAATTAACATCTCCATCAACTTGATGTCAACAATGCCTTCATGCATGGAGACCTCAAAGAAGACATCTACATACACCTTTCTCCTGGTTTCGAACAGAAGGGGGAGAACCAAATCTGCAAGCTCAAACAAGCCTCAAGGCATTGGTATGCCAAGCTTTCTTCCACTCTCATTAGTGTAGGATATAAAAATTCTAAAGCCGACTATTCCATGTTCATCCGATCCTAGAAAAATAGTTTTACAATTTTCTTGGTATATGTAGATGACATCATCTTGGTAGGAAACAACTTGGAATAGATTGATGCACTCAATAAATTCTTGGGAGAATGTTTTAAACTCAAAGATCTTGGCATTCTAAAATATTTTCTAGGTATAGAAGTGGCCCGCTAAAAAACTGGCATCCTTTTATCACAAAGGAATTATGCCTTGGAGATACTTGAGGAAACTGGATTTCTTGGTTCTAAACCAAGAAATCTACCCATGGAACCAAATCTAGCTCTTAATGAGATGGATGGAGAACCACTTTTAGATCCATCTTCATACCGACAATTGGTTGGGAAGCTGATATATTTAACCATCACTAGGCTAGACTTAGCATATGTCGTGCACATTCTGAGTCAATTTATGGACAAACAACCTCAAACATCTCACTTGGATGCAGCACATTGAGTCTTACGATATCTCAAACAATCATTTGGATAAGGAATTTTCCTATCAACTTCCAGTAATGTTCAATTGCATGCTTTTTGTGATGCAGATTGGGCTCGATGTAGAGATACTCGGTGATCAACCACCGGATACTGTATTCTACTTGGAAAATCACCAATTTCTTGGAAGACTAAAAAGCAAACAACAATTTCATGATCCTCAGTTGAAGCAGAGTATCAATCTATGGCATCAACCTATTGTGAGATTACTTGGTTACAAAACTTCTGACGGATCTCCAGATAGCACATCCACAACTAGTCAAGTTATACTGTGATAACAAAGCAACTATCCACATTGCATTGAATATGGTATCCATTAACGAACAAAGCACATAGAGACCGATTGTCATCTCATTCGAGAGAAGCTCTAGAAGCAGATCATTCAAACCATTCACATACCTACAAGTCAACAACTAGTAGATCTATTTACCAAAACTCTTGGACCTACTCAATTCAACCATCTACTGAAAAAGTTGAGTGTCATTAATATCCACTCCAACTTAAGAGGGAGTGTTAAGGATATGGGAGATTTGACATTAAAGATTGATGAGAGAGAATCACTTTTGAGATTGGTCAAAGAAGCAAATAAGGGCTAATTTGTTGAGATTGACATTATTGATTAATTTGGCTTGATTGTAGACAATTGATTAGGCTAAATTGGTGTAATTTTTTTGTAGAGAATGTGTATAAATAGAAGCCTTTGTATAATGTAATCTTCACACTAAGAAATATACAATTATCAATTCTCCTTCTCTCTTTGTCTTCCCTCTATGAATTTCTAGACTCTGAATTTCTTCAACCTCCCTTTAAAGTTTTTCAAAAGGACAAATACCTCCCTTGAGATTTTAAAAATACCATCAACTTCTCCTTGAGAATTCAAAAATCTCAGAAACCTATCTTTATCAGCATCTTATCACAACTTGACATTCTCAACGCATGTTAGCCAAACAATGAAACCACCAATCTAGCCCAAATTAGTAGAGATACGTTGAGGGATACTGGAGCTCTCATGTCAATAAATTTAAACCACAATGATGATTCAGCAACTCCTACAAATCAGGACAATTCACATCAACAAGGCAATACATTTAAACTCTCACTAAATAAGGAAGATTCAAATGTGACAGCTCGAATAAAAATGGAATTTAAATAATAAAGAGGAAGGGAAATGGAAACAGTAATAGAAGGAGGAAGTTGACTTCGTCGACAACATTGCACTTTGGAAGGAATAACCAAGGGGGAATCATCAGGGCTTCGTTGACGAATACAGGGGATTCGTCGATGAGGGTTTAAGAGAATTCGTCGACGAAAATTCAATTTCATCGACAAAGAAATACCGAGAGAGTTTTGCGCTGACTGAATTTCTTCGATGAGGACTGAATTTCATCGGCGGAATTATTGAAGGATTCGTCGACGAATGACGTGGCTCGTTGACAAATCCAGTTCTATAAATATAGAAAAATCCAGATTTTTGTTACTTCATAACTAAGCAACTCATTTCTTCTCTCTCCCTTTCGGTTCTCCCTCTCTCTCTCTCTCTCTCTCTCTCTCTCTCTCTCTCTCTTCCTTTTTGGGCCGAATTTACGCCGGTTCAACGATCTGAAGTCACCACGACGCTCTTGGGGAAGTTCTCTCCAAATCTGCCGGAGCAGATCGTTGGTGAAAGCAAGTTGGAAATCATCTCTAAGTTGAGGTAAGGCTTTTTAAGTCAAATTTGATATTACGACAGTTATAGGAAATGATATATGTGTGAAAATACTGAAGTTTAATACTGAGGGTTTTCAGTTTCAGGGTATTGATCAGAAAATCCTGCGAGGGTTAGACCAGGATATCTTAGGGGTTTTCTCAGTAGCCAGGTAAGGGAATAAACTAAAGCAGTGATTTTTATGTAAATTATTATATTTATGAGAAAAGTTATTTTCTGAAAAGCATGTACTATAGCTATAAATTTCGAAGGAAATGTATGTTTGAGAAAAATACTGCTGATATATTGAAATGTATATATATGTATGAGATTGCCAGAAAGTATGATTTTAAAATGCAATGTATGATTTTATACAGTAAATGTGTGGCATGAATATGATTTTATGGGGAAAAATATTATGATATGATGATGATATGAATGCAGTATGATTTGAAAAGTTATGAAAGTATACAGTACATTATGATTTTGACAAATATATGATTAAATGATTATTTTTAGAATGACGTAATTATGCATGTATGTATGATTTCGGCGCAAGGTCGTATCGACGCAAGGCCATATGTATGTATGATTTCGGCGCAAGGCCGTATTTATGTATGATTTTGGCGCAAGGCCGTATTTATGAAATGTTCAGCGCAAAGCCATAATTATGAAATGTTCGGCACAAGGCCGTAATTATGAAAGATGCTATATTATCATGTACTATATATTATCAGAATCCGGATGTTAGTTTAATTCAGTTTCAAGAGCTCGGTACCGTAGCTATATAGATCAGATATCTATGTTCAGATTAGTGCTAACCACCCCACAAGGGGGTGGGAGATGGATAGTTTGTGTGACTTTCAGTGTAGAGTTGTAGACGTCCACCTGGTAGTCTGGACCAGGGTGTGGCGGGCCCATCGTACTTACAAACATATTTGACTCGGCAGTGGTCAGCTAGCCATTGTCGGGTCCCGCCTTCAGGCTGCACAACCCGTCATGGGGGTAATACATGACATTAGCTAGCTATTCATCCTGGGTGTGTTTTCAGTATTATTAGTTATAACAGACGTTTTATGTACGATATGACTTATTAGAAAATATGAAAGCATGTGATTATTCAGTATGATATGATGAACGTTTACGAAAATATGAAATGTACTGTATATGTATAGTTGCATTAAATATTCATGTTGCCACACAGCTGTATTTAGTTTATTTTCCCTTACTGAGATGTGTCTCACCCTCAACATTAATTAATTTTTTAGGAGACCTTGAGTGACCGTCGAGTAGTGGCCGCCGTTGAGTTTACTAAGCTACCCCGTTAGGAGGGTAAGCAATGTACTAGGATCAGAATTGTTTTGGTTATAGGATCCTAGATGTATTTTTAAATATTTTGGAAGAATGTAAATGAACACAGTATTAAGGGAATGTAGATAACTTTGGTATTATGTTTTATGGTTGGATGATTGAGATTTTATGCTTGCTTCTGCTTAGGTTTCCGCTATAATTGACAAAGTGTCCCTGCTATCCACGAGTACGGGTTGAGATTGTTATTATTTATGTTTCCTTTATGTTAAACTAAGCAGGTCGTTTTATCAAATCAGTATGACGATCACTCTAACAACAATAAAATCAAACCAAAGAAGGAAGATTCCAATCAGCATGCAGATCAATCAGTCCTGATACCCGATGGAAACCGTTGATGGTTTCATCAAACTATCGACGATTTTGAATCAGCCAAGGATCATTCCGTCAACAGTTACATCGATGGCTTCAGATAGAATGTAATTCCGAAGCAAACTGTCGACAGTTCCGTCGACGGTTACATCAACGATTTCAAATCAAATGTAATTCTAAAGTAAACCTTCGACAGTTCCATCAACGGTTTCAGACATAATGTAATTCGATAGCAAACCATCGACGGTTTCATCAAACCATTGAAGGTTTTGACCGTTGTTGAATATTCATTGAAGATCCGATATCAATCGCAAACAAATATGACTTTATGGGATTCGTAATTTACAACTATATTATGTATCTCCATTTAAATACTACTCTCTGTATAGGCTAAGTGTTCACATTGCCATTCATTGAAATAAAAAAATATTATTTCTTTCAAATCCTCTATTTCATTTATTTCATTACTCTTGACATTTGATTTTTGGGACACTTATATACCCTAAAAAATTATTATTTTACCAAATATAAGAAAAGTATGTGTCTTTTTGGAAAACCTCAGGTGACGTTTATGAAAATTCTGAATTCTCAAGGGAGGTCTTTAGGATTTTTAAAATTTTAGAGAAGGTTTTTGTCTTTTTCCCAAACTCTCAAAGAGGTCAAAGTCTTTTACCCTATATGTTGTTTTCTTTCTAACCAAATATTGAAAATTCCACTTATGAGACCTGTCCTACAACAGAAAATTAAGTAGAGAATGTGTGGCTTATATATATGGTTGGACTCAAGATCTAAAAACTTAATTTTTTGATCAAGTAGGCATTCCCTAATGTATATCAAGGCCGTGCAAAGACTCTTAAATTCTGTTTTTTTTTTTTTTTTTTAATATTTAAATTTTCTTTTCCTTTCCAAACTCTTTCAAGTTCCAAACAATGCCATAATCATGCTCTAGTTGCCAAAAATTTTTAAAAGAAATGAAATAAAAGAAAAAATATAGAATCACCAATATATAGTTGTTGGCTTTATGCAAACACACTAAAACATTGCACAGAAAAATGAAATTGGATTGGTGGGAGAGTGATCCATTGGGATTCAATTCCCTCGAAGACCCTTCAATTATTGCCCACAATCACGGTGATTATGGATCCCCCTTTCCATTCAAGACAACACAGTTCACCATTTTTAATTATTATTACACACTAATATTGCTCTGTTTTTCTCTCTGTTCCATATATTTTAGTTCAACAGTTGGTTGTCTTGTAGTTAAATCACAATGCATCATTGATACAAATAAAATTTGTAAAGCAGAGTGAATTGCGGCATACATATGTGCGGAGCGGACGTCCATTGATGATCTGCTTTAGTGAAGTACTTTTGATTACGGATCGAAGCCCAAGAAAGAGTAGAGTTCTTTTGATTTAGGATAAAAGGAAAGAGAAGTGAAACATGTGACTTGGAAAAGGAATAGTTGAAAGGCAGCAGCGGTTAATAATATTAATATGAGCAGAAGAGTCCCAAATGCTGATGGTCGAAGAAGTCATGCTAAGAGCAACAATGGCAGTTTTTGGCAGTGGTGGTGGTTGGGGGCGGGGGGGGGGTCGGTCTACCCTAAAACCCTTGACCCTTTACCCTTGAATCCTAAATCCTGAACTTTGAATTCTAAGATTATATTTGATTCGTAAGATAATTATTTATTGGAATAAGATGGAATACAGTGACAAATTAGACCGTAGAAAAAAAAAATAATCTTTATTATTTTTGTACAGTCTTTGTGCACCCTCTTGGAGCATGGTGGTAAGCATGCAATTAAAAATATCTCCTAAGAAATTACATGGAGATTGCTGAGGTGAAATCTATGGCAAATATCACCAAGGCATAAAGGCAATCTTGACTAAGTGAAAACCGCTTAGGTGCGAAGAAGTCTTGCCCAAGGGAACATCGCATGGGCATAAGGCAAAGCATTTTGAGGCGAGACAAATCATTCATCACCCAACCATTCGTGAGTTACCATGGAGGTTGCTAAAGGTGAAGCACTCGCATAGAGAGTTAAGATGGAATCGTCTAGAATAGTTAAACTTGAGGAACCTGAAATAAATAAGATCATGATAATATTCTAATTATGTTAATGAATGACTTGAAACGAATATTGCACTAACAATTGGCCAACCGCTTAGTTGTCCAATTGAGTCCACAAAAAGGCAAATGACCAACACAAATATTTTTATTTAATTTATTCAAGATTATGACAAAAATCTAGCCAGTGCTTAGGACTTAGGCACAAAATTCAAAAGAAAAACTATCCTAATTCTTCCAGTAGTTGAGTCAGGGTAGACGAGCCTTGTAGCTAGCGAAGGGAGTTCTTATGGTTAGCCATTTGCATCTTTGCATTGAAAACCATGGATGCAAAGCTTGGCGGCGATGCAAAGCTTGGCGGAAATCCTTGATTTTTGAATGCCTCACTTTCTTCCCCTATGCAACATCGAAACACTAAACAATGAGCAAGGATGTAAAGTTCATCTTATTGCAAGTGAACTTAAGCTTAGTTCCCAACCTTGCCTCTTCTTGAGTTTCTCTATATCGCGGGTCAAGTGGTTAGAAGTTTTGGCTTTGAAGCAATTCTAGTTTGGACCTAATAAATTCATATTCTGCAAAACAACTCGCCTACTAGTGAGGAAATCCAAATAGGCGTTGTGCTCCTTAAGAGCCAAATAAAGAAACTTTAAGAGTTTGGTGATCCAGCTGCTGACCATTGGAAAGGTGGTGGACATCACCTAAATCGTTCCAACCTACCTAGGAGAGATTTCATTTTCTCCTCATTAGCTAATATTGAAACTCCATCAAAAAGCAATGTAGATAATCCTTAGAGCACACTTGCCAGCCTTACCTTTAAAGGTGTAGTGGATCTCGAAGTGACGACCTTTTGCCTTGAATCCTGAAGGATAGAATTGAAGAATACCTCCATAAAGACCCAACCTATATTTAGGAACAGAAATTGGTTCATGAAACAAACACTTTATTGAAAAAGCATGAATCGCTTATCTACCAGGGTGTTGGAATTGGTGTAATCCCAAGACAGGGGGTGAATTAGATATTTAAAACTTCCTAAGTTGATTTCAGTTCTACAAACAGTATTTTCAAACCTAGGGTCTGTTTATGCAATTCCAAATGCGCAGTTAAATATAAAGTGCGAAAATTAAGTCATGCGCTGATTGATAGACGATTGAAAGTAACATACACGTGTAGTAAATAAATTGTAGAAACATAAATTGCACACACAATATGTTATCAGGGTTTGGCCAATACTGCCTACGTCCCCGCCTTAGCTCGCAAGCCCAAGGATTTCACTAATGCTCACTTAACGGGTGGAGCGGCACTGATTACAACCAGGTCAAATTACCAGGGCCGACCTCAACCTTTACACACTCTCCTTAAGGGGCGGAGAAGGCCCTACCAACTAATCCTTACGGGCTAGATCAAAACCCTCTTAGATCACGCTTGGAATACAATAATGAATATAAAATATGCGTACTACCGATACGCATAAGTAATAACCAATGCACTTCAATATGGTAAGATCTATAGGCTTAGTGCAGACAATATCACAGTTCTCAAGATAATGTCAATATACAATCAAAGTATGGGAATGTGTTAGAAATCTATCTTTGAAACAATATATATATATATATAGATATATATATTTCAACTACAAATATAGTTTCAAAGATTTCAATAGCTCAATCAAATATCTCAAACAAGATTTTAAAAAGGTCAAGCACACAAGATATTTTTGAAAAAAAAAAAAACAAGCTTGTCAAAAATATTTTTCTTCACAACACAAGACAAGATTTTGAGTCTTGCAATGAGAATGCAAAGATTCTCAAGCTTAAGAAGGTTTCTCTAAAAAAATGAATTTATGAATTAAATCACTGGGGAAAACTTTTGAGCTTAACTCTCAAGAAAATCAACAAACAATCACAAGTGTGAGAGTATAAGCTAGTGAAGGTAATCTCAAGATACACTCACTCAATATGATTTCTCTAATCAAAGCTCTAATCTTATCTTAATTTTTGCAAATGAACACATATATAGCCTCACTTAAAAATATTACCGTTGGGATATAAGGGTAATAATTAAAATTATTTTAAATGAGTTTTATAAAAAATAACCTAGTTTTAGCTTTAATAACCCAGGGTAAAATTAGGCCAACACGAGAGTTTCGGTCGACTGAGTCTGAGTTTTGGTCAACCGAGCCCAAGGTTTGGTTGCCTGAACAAACACATAAGAAAAAGTGAAGTTTTCATGTTCGGGTGCCTGAAAATATATTCGGTCTGCTGGCCAAGGTGATTTTCAACATGCTCGAGGTTCGATCGCCTGGTCTCAAGTTCAGTCTGTCAAACTTGCACTTCTGGTTGCTCGAGGGTATTTTGAACGTAAATGCTCAGGCGCCCGAGTTGTTGGAAAATTCCTTTAAAGGAGTTCAGTCGACCGTGAACACTAAGTTCATTTTGGCTCGGTCACCCGAAGTCAGGTCAACGTTATGACTTTTCTTATGTTCGGTCGACCGAGGCGATTTCTGTAATGCCCCAAACCCGCCAAGTGGGGCTTGAAGGTCACGTGTTACATTCACCTGTTACTCATACCATACTCCACAATCATGCAGCGGAATTAAAACATACAACCTCAAATTTAAATACCAGAGTCTACCCATGTACATATTTGTACCTCATAAACAATTGCCAGAACTTATTTATTACATACCAGTACTTAAAAACATAAACTATACATAAGTTGTTTATACAAACTTTCTAAAATTACCCAAAACGCTACCCTGCTAAAGCCCTAGGATCGATCTCTCGATGGACCTAAAAACATAATTATCCTCTAGGGTGAGACACATCTTAGTAAGGAAGAACAAATCATAGTAGTGTGTGGCAAAGTGTTTAAATATTACAATATATATATATATATATATATATATTTATTTATTTATTCTTTTTCCATTCACCATCAACCACAGCTAAGAAACACATCATTAATATCAACATTGATCTCTGATTTCTTACTCATATCTAAAATGCATAAAGATTGGCTTTTGATTTCATACTCACATTCATAATTATTTTTAATAATAATACCCGAGAATAGGGAAAATTATCCGTCCATACAAGTAGCTTCCCTCTGCTCTAATACCAGTATCAGGGCACTTACCTTACTTAGTAAGCCCTCGGGTTATGTATATAGACAAAGTCTCCAAGAATAGGGAAGTTTACCCGCCCATACAAGTAATTTTCCTTTGCTCTGGCATCAAAATGAAAATACCAGGGCACTCGCCTTTCTCAGCAAGCTCTTGGCAGAAAGTTTTACCTCACCATATATATACATCCATACATACATTTATACATATAATTAAATTATTGTATCATTCATCTTATTAGATCACTTTTCACGTAAACATACTGTCCACACGGGACTCTCATTCATACAAAACACATGGTCCACACAGGACTGGTCCACATAGGACTATCATCAACACATGGTCCACACAGGAATGGTCCACACAGGAAAAACATCAATGCATGGTCCACACAAGACAAATATCAATATATGGTCCACACATGACTGGTCCACACAGGACGAATATCAATTCATGGTCCACTCAAGACGAATATCAACGCATGGTCCACACAAGACTGGTCAACATAGGACTAACTTCACATAGAAACATATCGTGGCCCACACAGGCATTACTAACCACCAGTACCAATCCCCATGACCTACCCGTAGTATATTAGTAGAACAACCTCCTCAGGCTTTCCAATGCTCTACCCCAATATATAATGACATTCCAAACTCTTCAGACCTGCCAATGTATATCGTGATTATATCTAGGCAATATAACGAACTCCTCAGGCCTGCCAATGTTATATTGTGATACACACGAATAACCACGTAAAATGGCCCATATACACACATCACAATATTTGTCACATAACAATCTCAACAACAATATTTACAACTAATCGGAATTTATCACCCATCAGTATTCACAACATGCTAGTATCCCTAACCAACCAAGGATCACAATCCAACTATATATTTCATCATTTTGTACTTATAACAGCCAATTAAAATTATAAAAGTTGTATTCCTGCCGCACAATTTCTTTTCCATAAATATATATATATATATATATATATATATAATATACCAAAGGTCAATATTTTTCCCAAATGATCAACTGTTCAAATACATCATACTTAAATATATATATATATATATATATATATATATTATTCCCAAATTCATCGGTTTAAAATTTAATAAAAATCATACTATAATTAATTCACCTTACCCGGTTTTCCTAGATTACGCCTACGAAAACCCCGATATGTCGTCTATGGCACTCACCCGAACCCTAATTAAAAAACCTAAGTTTATCAACACAAGCTTCAATAAAATGCTATTTTATCATTCCCTAGGCCCTTTATACTCCATATTATTAATGGAACTTAAAAATACCCTACTTACCCTAGTTTTGGAGTGGTTCCCAAGTACTCCAAACCAAAAATCCGCTCCACCTATATTGCAGAGAATCTTCTCAGGAGTCTCGTGATTGCTTCCAATCATCGAATCAAGCTAAATTTGGGCTGGATTCGAAGAAAATAGGTAAAGGAACCGAAACCTAGAGAGAGAAAATGAGAGAGGAGAGAGAATTTCGTGGAAAGAAGTGTTAAGGCCTATTTATAACCAGGCCTTCGTCGACAAGACACATGGACTCGTCGACGAGGCCAAGAAGAACATTCGTTGCCGAGTAAAAAATATTCATCGAGACCAGTATACAATAACAGTTATCAGACCAGTATCGGGATAGCACCGTGTGAGGCACTATATAGTCGGAGGTGCCAATCTCCATTGTATTGGGACAAGGTTGATGATCGGAAAATTTTGGGGCCGAAGCTTGTTCAGCAGACCTCTAAAAAGGTCTAGTTTATCAGGGAAATAATTAAGACAGCACAGAGTCAGCAGAAGATTTATGCGGATATACGCCAGCGAAAGCTAGAGTTCGAGGTACGTGATGCCATATTTTTTAGGATTGCTCTGATGAAAGGGGTAATGAGATTTGGGGAAAAGGGAAAGCTAGGCCCCATATACATCGGACCATTCGAGATTTTGGAAAGAGTTGGTCCAGTGGCGTACAAAATTGCATTACCTCCAGCATTGTCTAGGATTCACGACGTGTTCCACGTGTCCATGTTAAGGAAGTACATTCTCGATCCTTTGCGTATGATCAGTTACGAGTCTTTGGACATCGACGGCACTTTGGCATATGAGGAGATACCAGTTCAGATTCTAGACTATAAGGAACATGAGCTGCAAAGAGCCGAAAAATTAAAATGATTGAAATAATATTTATATATATATATATATATATATAAAATAGATAAAATAACAAATAAATAAATAAAAGGAATGGCGTAGAAAAAAGAAGAAAAAAGAAAAAAAATTAAAAATTAAATTAAATTAAGATAAATTAAATAATTAAATAATTAAATAATTAGTTATTAAATTAAACATTATTACATTGGATTTAAAAAATATATAATTAAAATAAGATATATATATATATATATATATATATATATATATATAAAGTTAACTGAAAAAGAAGAAGAAGAAGAAGAAGAAGAGGTACAGAGGCACGCAACCCCCCCCCCCCCTCTGGAAAATTTTATTTTCCTGCGCGCTTATCTTTGTCTCTCTTTCTCTCTCTCAATTCTCAAAGGATTTGCAGCGGATCGGGAAATGGAAGGTGCCATTGGATTCCTGATTCCGTTGCTGACATTTTTACTGGAGCAGATTTCTCATGGGAACGGTTTAGGCATGGCTCCTCGGGAAAGGTAACTTTTCCCTATTTTCTCAATTTTGCTTTAAATCTACTGTTAAATCGACGATCAGGTACCACCATGTGGTTCTAGTCACGATTGCTGTCATTTTGACGTAGATAAATTTTCAATTGGGGTTTTTTAGGCCCCACTCCAAAGCGAGAGTGAGATTTGAGAAATTTGGTAATTTGGTTATATTTAAGGGTATATTTATTTATTTATAATTTATGGGTTTAGGAAATATTAAAATAATATTTTATTCAGGATGAATTACATGGAACTAGAATTTTTAATTCAGGATCCGAGTAAGCGCCGCAGATATTTTTTTTTGGAGTCCCTATCGGCGTAGTTCAAGAAATCAGATAAGGGGAAATTTATATATAAATCAGGTTTTTCATGAATTAAAAATGATTATGTGTTATTTATGTATATATTTTTTTATGTGGATTTAAAATGCCAACCATGAAATTTATGTTTTATGAGCTTAGGATTGTCGATATAGTTATGTATATGTGAAAGTGAACGAATGAATGTGAAAAGAATTTTCTAATGAATTAAATAAGAAATAAAATGTATTTTGAACATATAAATGTTAAATGTGGGTTGACTTATTTTATGAGAAATATGTATGAATTTTACTACTAAATTTTGTGGCATGAGAATCTGTGCAAATTATATGTTAAATGTATGAGATGCAGGCTAAGTAAGTAAAGCAATGAGAATAAAATATGATATGGACAATGTTGCCTGTGTATGTTAAATGCAACCATGTAAGGATATGACAGCTGAAAACCGGGTTAGCAGATTCTAGTGCATTTCTATGTGGACTAACTGTAGCAAATTCTAGCGCATTTCTATGTAGACTAACTGTAGCAGATTCTAGTGCATTTCTATGTGGACTAACAAATGATGGCTAAATAGTGGCTGTAGTACAAAGGAATGAAATGAAAATGTTATGAAATGAAATGACAAGGAATGACAATGCAATGAAATGAAATGTGAAATGTGAATGATACAAATAAGAAAGAGTCACTTAAAGTGAAACACAAGGAAATGTTAAGTTATGAACATGAAAGAATGCGAATGATTGAATAACGATGGAAAAAATGATTTATTATGATATTAGAAGTATCTATGTATGTAAAACATGTTATGATTGGACGAGACATACTCTTCGTCTGAGGGCTTGCTGAGTAAGGCGAGTGCACTAGTAGGTTCAGATGTGGCAGTAGCTGCATAACGCACTAGGGCAGAGGGAACCTACTTGTATGGGCGGGTAGAATTCCCTATCCTTAGGGCCTTTGCCGGTAAACTGTTGTTGAATACGTGAGTACGAGATTAAATTAACACTTGAGGGCTTACTGAGTATGGTGAGTGCTTTGGTATGCTTCAGTAGTGACCTTAGGGTTACCTAAGTATCAGAGTAAAGGGGTGCTACTTGTATGGGTGGGTAATCACCCCTATCCTTGGGTAGTCTCGTGGGTAAACCTTTGCATGTGATTGTTAGGTTCAGAAAATGACTTTCAGTATTATGTTAATAATTTGCAAATATTATAAAATGATATGTATAATCTCATGATGGCCACACGCTGAGTTTAATATATTGTTTCTTCCCTTATTGAGATGTGTCTCACCCGAATATAAATGTATTTCTTTTTCAGGGCATCCTCGAGGTCGAGCTTTGAGAGCTCGAGGTTTTTATAGCATTATTGTGAAATAGAAAAAGAAAAGGGTATATTTTTATGTTAATTTTGGGTAATGTAAATATTTATGTTTTATGTCTTTATGTTTTAAGGCTATTGAGTAAGGAATGATTGTGAAAATACTGAATTGTTTTGGGAGTTATGTAGATTTATGGAAATGCAGGTGATGGATGATTTATTATAGATTATAATTAGAATTAGTAAACTCTAGTATTATGTTATATGGAGATTATGTTTATGTTTTCCGCTGCATATATATTGATTTATGGATTATCTGGGATTTTATCAGGTATAAAACATCGGACCCGGGATTAAGGGTTCGGGGTGTTACAAATGGTATCAGAGCAATGTCCAGTCGGAAGTGTGATTAATTTCACATCGCCTAGATATAGAAATGTTAGAGTATTAGGTTAGAGATGATTTATACCCGAGTATAGGAAACAGTTAGGATTAGGATGCTAGATGGATAGGTCAGGTTAGGTGTTGAGAAGTAGGTATGGAGTAGGGAAGTATAAGATTTTGTCTTATAGCTCGGAGGCAAAAATCCCTTGGCGGACTTCTGTGATTTTCTGATTCAGTCGAAGGTTTCAGAAAACCACGGTAAATCCATCGACGGTGATGTTTCCTAGTCGTGAGATTGATCCTTATATGGAGAACTTGGATGTGTATTGGATTTAAAGTATAGAATTGTGCTGTTGAGATTATGGTGTGGGATATAGTAAATCGTAGAATTATGGAAATGAAAGACCGAGTAACAAATTTCGAGAACGAAATTTCTTAAGGAGGGGAGAATGTAAAGACCCAAAAAATTAAAATGATTGATATAAAAAAATATATATATATATATATAATTGATAAAATAACAAATAAATAAATAAAAGGAATGGTGTAGGAAAAATAAAAAAAAATAAAAAATTAAATTAAATTAAGATAAATTAAATAATTAAATAATTAGTTATTAAATTAAACATTATTACATAGGATTTAAAAAAAGAATTAATTGAAATAAAAGAAATATATATATATATATATATATATATATATATGTAAAGTTAACTGAAAAAAGAAGAAGAAGAGGTACAGAGGCACGCAACCCCCACCCCTCTGGAAATTTTTATTTTCCTGTGCGTTCGTCTCCGTCTCTCCCTCTCAATTTCTCGATGGATTTGCAGCGGATTGGGAAACGGAAGGTGCCGTTGGATTCCTGATTCCGCTGCCGACATTTCTACTGGAGCAGATTTGTCATGGGAACAGCTTAGGCACTGCTCCTCAGGAAAGGTAACTTTTCCCCATTTTCTCAATTTTGCTTTAAATTTGCTGCTAAATCGACGATCGGGTATCACCACGTGGTCCTAGTCGCGATTGCTGTCATTTTTACGAAGATAAATTTTCAATTGGGGTTTTCTAAACCCCAATCCAAAGCGAAAGTGAGATTTGAGAAATTTGGTAATTTGGCTATATTTAAGGGTATATTTATGTATTTAGAATTTATGGGTTTAAGAAATATTAAAATAATATTTTATTCATGATTAATTACATGGAACTAGAATTTTTGATTTAGGGTTTGAGTGAGCGCCGTAGGTTTTTTTTTTTTTTGAGTCCCTGTCGGCTTAGTTCAAGAAATCAAGTAAGGGGGAAATTTAAATATTAAATTAGGTTTTTCATGAATTAAAAATGATTATGTGTTATTTATGTATATATGTTTTTATGTGGATTTAAAATGCCAACCATGAAATTTATGTTTTCTAAGCCTAGAATTGTCGATATAGTTATGTATATGTGAAAGTGAACGAATGAATGTGAAAAGAATTTTCTGATGAATTAAATAAGAAATGAAATGTATTTTGAGCATATGAATGTTAAATGTGAATTGGCTTATTTTATGAGAAATATGTATGAATTTTACTACTAAATTTTGTGGCATGAGAATCTGTGCAAATTATATGTTAAATGTATGAGATGCAAGCTAAGTAAGTAAAGCAATGAGAATAAAATATGATATGGACAATTTTGCCTGTGTATGTTAAATGCAACCATGTAAAGGTATGACAACTGAAAGCCGGGTTAGCAGATTCTAGCGCATTTCTATGTGGACTAACTGTAACAGATTCTAGCGCATTTCTATGTGGACTAACAAATAACGGCTAAAGAGCGGCTGTAGTACAAAGGAATGAAATGAAAATGTTATGAAATGAAATGACAAGGAATGACAATGCAATGAAATGAAATGTGAAATGTGAATGATACAAATGGGAAAGAGTCACTTAAAGTGAAATACAAGGAAATGTTAAGTTATGAACATGAAAGAATGAGAATGATTGAATAACGATGGAAAAAATGATGTATTATGATATTAGAAGTATCTATGTATGTAAAACATATTACGATTGGACGAGGCATACTCTTCGTCTAAGGGCTTGTTGAGTAGGGCGAGTGCACTAGTAGCTTCAGATGTGGCAGTAGCTGCATAACACACTAGGGCAGAGGGAACCTACTTGTATGAGCGGGTAAAATTCCCTATCCTTAGGGCCTTTGCTTGTAAACTGTTGTTGAATGCGTGAATACGAGATTAAGTTAACACTTGAGGCTTACTGAGTAAGGTGAGCGCTCTAGTATGCTTCAGTAGTGACCTTCGGGTTACCTAAGTATCAGAGCAAAGGGGTGCTACTTGTATGGGCGAGTAATCACCCCTATCCTTGGGTAGTCTCATGGGTAAACCTTTGCATGTGATTGTTAGGTTTAGAAAATGACTTTTAGTAATATGTTAATGATTTACAAATATTATAAAATGATATGTATAATCTCATGATAGCCATACGCTGAGTTTAACATATTGTTTCTTCCCTTACTAAGATGTGTCTCACCCGAATATAAATGTATTTCTTTTTCAGGACATCCTCGAGGTCCAGCTTTGAGAGCTCGAGGTTTTTATAGCATTATTGGGAAATAGAAAAAGAAAATGGTATATTTTTATGTTAATTTTAGGGAATGTAAATATTTATGTTTTATGTCTTTATGTTTTAAGGCTATTGAGTAAGGAATGATTGTGAAAATACTGAATTGTTTTGGGAGTTATGTAGATTTATGGAAATGCAGGTGATGGATGATTTATTATAGATTATAGTTAGAATTAGTAAACTCTGGTATTATGTTATATGTATATTATGTTTATGTTTTCCGCTGCATATATATTGGTTTATGGATTATCAGGGATTTTATCAAGTATAAAACACCGGACCCGGGATTAAGGGTTCAAGGCGTTACATGAGCTGCATACAAAAAGGATTCCGCTTGTAAAGGTACTTTAGCTTAATCATGCAGTGGAGGAAGTATCATGGGAATCAGAGACAAAAATACTTCAGAAGTATCCACAGCTATTCGGAGAGGCTTAGCTTTAAACTGGTAAGTAGAGCGGTAGGTAAGAGTTGGTTTTGTATATTGGTTTCTTAAAGTAGGTTGTTTAGTTTTGTCAGTTATTTATTGTTATGATTTATGGATGGTCTCTGGGAGATTTTTTGTATGGATTTTGTAATCTCCCGAGACAGTATATGTAATTACCGTATTCTTCCACCATAAGTGAGGGTAGTTAATAATTTTGGGACGGAGCTGCTACGTGGGTGGTCGTCGACTCTTCTTAGAGTCGGATTAGCAGATTAGTGGTAAGACAGGGGATGTAATGGAAATCAATTAGCAAATTTCGAGCACGAAATTTTATAAGGGAGGGAAATTGTAGAAACCTGAACCCAAAAAATAAAGAAATAAAAAAAAATGAAAAAGAAGAAAGGAAAATTTAAAAAGGGTAAATAGCAAGGCTCGGCGACGAATCTTATGCTTTCTTTGACGAATGTCCTTCTGTAGTTTGTTGACGAAATTTAGATGTCGTCGACGAAGAGATGCCGAGAGAAATTTCAAGCATACAATTCGTCAACAAACCCTTTCTTTCGTTGATGAACATCCTTCTATAGTTCGTTGACGAAGGCTCCATTTCATCGACAAAGACTCCATTTCATTGACTAATTGTGCCAGGTCAAAGGGGTTATAAATTGAATTTTTGTTGCTTCTTCATTAAGTAAACTTAATTTTCTCTCTCTCTCTCTCTCTCTCTCTCTCTAACCCACAAACCCTTACCCCTTCTCTCTTCAATTTCTCACTGTTCGTTGCCCGAATTGACGATCGGAAGCCGCCACGAGGATCTAGGGGGGTTTCTTTACAAGTCTAGCAAATCGAATTTTTGATCTAGGCTTTCGAGACACCACTCCAAAACCAGGGTAAGTAGGGTATTTTAGGGGTTTATGGTTAATTTGGAGCATATGAGACCTAGGAAATGCTTAATAAGAAATATTGTATTAGTTGAGTTGATTAATTTGGGGAAAATGTAGTTTCTAGGTTTTGATCTTTGAACACCGCAGGGCATGGATTTAGGGTTCCCAGTAAGCCAGGTAAGAGGTTTATAAAACCCTGGAGATGCACTTACCCCATTTTTCAGCAACTTATGTCTTTCCCCATTAGTTTATTTTATTTATCATTTATTAGATAAAAATTGTGGCATTCTGCTTAGATATATATATAAGTAGAATGTTTTAATTGATAATTCATAGTATGATATGACGGTCGGGGGCTGAGATCTAATATGACGGTTGGGGGCCGAGATTTAATATGATGGATAGGGGGCAAGATTTAATATGACGGTCGGGGGCCGAGAGTGTAACGACCTGGCAATAAAATAAAATCTTCTTCCCTAGTTTTAAATCCAAACATTAACTTAAACAGCGGAAAGCCAAACATATAAAATAAATCCACACATAATACAATACCAGAGTGTCAAATCAACCCACGATTTACAAACATCACTGTTCTCTCGAAACTACCCTTACTGATACCGAGGGTATACAAAAAAATGCCATCCAGAAATACTCACCCTAAAAAAGGGCAATATAACAACCCCTCTACCTGCGAGCCTGCTTCGCTCGCCCAGCTGGTTCACTTGAAAAATAATTCAACATTGGGATGAGCCAACGCTCAGTAAGACGAAACATGCTATTACAAGTATGTGGCCACTGAGCTATAATTTGGTAAAAATAATCTGATTTAAGTATAGTACAAATAATTGAACTTGGAAATGCTAATATTACATAACGTATAATAAAATCATTAACTACATAACTTAGCATAACGATCTGTATGAAATTACTTTTCATATTAATACAACTATTCTTGAAAGTCTGATAGTACTCATAATATCTGATAAATTTCCCTAGATGGTTGTATGTCGGGATTTAACCCTTCATGACAGGGTTGTGCTACCCGAACGTGGGACCTATCCTGGCTGGCCTACCGAGGTAAGTCAACTGAACTTCGACAATCTGATCGGCCCCTTCAATCCATATCTGATGGAGAGTCTGTCCCGACGTAGGCACGATCGACCTCATACGACTTACTATCTGAGTAAAGTGGTTGCACTCTGAACTGAATGTTTGTAGTTACGGTACCGTGCTCTGTTGTCTGATCCATCAGGGTCTGATACTATATAGGTAGCTGATATTTGTAATATACTGCTTTTATTATGGTTTCTAAAATAACCATAACCCTGTAAAATGTATTTGAAAATCTAAATAAACTGTCTGATATTCTAATTTAGTATATATATATATATATATGAACTACTGTCTAAATAACTAAATTTCTGGGCATTATGGTACTGTAAAACATAATATTATGGAACCATTGAGAATGAATATTTCTATGGTATTTCTGTTAGTAAACTGTAAACATAGTGTTCATAATACATATTAGTACAACTCTATTATATGAATAACTCATGCCACACTAATAGATAGTAATATTATCAGGTTCTGAAAACTGTACATATGGTTTGAATAATAAGTTAATGCAAGCATATAATTTGTATTGAAATCATATATGGTTGCCTAACATAGCATGTTTCCTTTACTTGACTATTGAAAAGCCTCTATTGTATACTGGTCCAATACCCGCAGGGCTTCCTACTCAACACCTTGAAAACAACATTCGCCAGAACAGAATATCATTATTTCTTTGTCTCCATCATTTCCTACAACTGCCAGAAGGCCAAAAACTGAATAAAAGGCCTTACCCTGATTTTGGAAAAAAATTTGACTCGATCTCACCAACGATTTGCCCCAGCAGACTTGAAGAGAACTCTGCCTGGAGCATCGTGGTGACCACAGATCGTCAATTCAGCATTTGACGGGGCCAAAATCAAAGAAAGAAGGGAGAGGAACTGTAGGAGAGAGAAAGAGGGAAACGACGTTGAATTTCTACATATAACCGAGGTTTTGCACTATTTATACTGCAGCCTTCGTCGACGAGTCACGTCATCTCATCGATGAGGTTACAAAAAAGGATCGTTGACGAACATTATCTCCTTGTTGACGAAATTTAGAACTTGAACGTAGTCTCTCGGTATCTTCTCGTCGACGAACTTGTCTTCGTCGACGAGGCCCTCTTGTACCTTTGTCGGCGAATCCTTTGTGTTCGCCGACGAGGACCTAATAAATTTTCTTGGGTTATTACATCCCTAAGTGCAACGTCGTCGATGAACGCTTGCTGCCACCTTCTGTTACTATTTTCATTTCCCTCCCTCTTTATTATTTAAATACCATTATTCTTCGGGTCGTTACAGAGGGTTAATAAATGACAGGTTTTATATGAAATGAGATATAATACAATTTTATTATGTAAATTGCCTTATATGATTCTAGAACCATATGGATATGAAATGTGATGTTATAAGCATAGTACCGTAACTATATCTTGGCAGGGAGTGCAATCACACTAGGATGATAGTGTGATGATGGATAGATGCTTTGGTGACGTGGGTCATAGTACTACTCCGAGGTTTTTGCCGAGGGGGCCCATCCGAGGCAGTTCCGGATGACCATAGGTAAGTACAATGGTACTTACTACCTTTATTGACCCAGCTATGGTCAACCGGTCATATGTTAAGTTCAGCCTTTGAGCCGCACAACTCGTCATAGGGGGAAGCATGTCATATGAGTTTATGATAGCATGACAACGCTAATACAGCAATCCAAGTTGTATCTTTTATTCATATATGGGCAAATTTACTATAAAAAGGGCTATATTGAGCCAACAGTTATTATTAAGAAATTATGTATTTTGAGATATACAATATAGTACAGTTTCAAATGTCATTTTATATGCAGTTAAATAATGGAAGTTTTATATTCACACAAGAACTCATACTAGCCACACGCTGATATTAATATAATCTGTCTTACTGAGAAGTGTCTCACCGCATCATACAAATTATTTTTTAGGTCCTCCATAGAACCGTACCTAACTTACCTTAGGGCTGGGATTAGACTTCTCAGAGTGGTTATTAGAACTAGTGAGATACCAAATGTCTTATTTTGTTATTATAGGATTATAATATGTAGACAGATAGCAGTGTGTATGTATTTGAGAACAGGTAGAACTCTAGTAAAATGTTTGGATGTTTTAGAAATCTTCCACTAGATGATATAATTACAGTAATGACAGGTGCACCTAGGATTCCCTAGTTAGGGCAGGTTGCATTTATATATTTTATAGGTGGTATTAGAGATATATATATATCACGAGGCAGGTTGGGGCGCTACACAGCCGACTTTATGCCGAGTTCAGTTATGAAATGACAGTTTTGTACAGAAATTATGACATGTCAGATTTTTTTACAGACTTATGAAAATGAGATCAAGCTACAGTTTTGTTATATATGAACAGTATTATATGATATAAGAACTCTGATGGACCAATTATGTTTAGAGCATGATATCGTAGCTAATATGAAATAGTTAGTGTCACCACATTACTCAGATAGAGTGTTGGTGTATGGATAGTTGATTATGCCCAAAGAAGAGTAATGTACCCCCCCTAGTAGTCCGGACTAAGTTGGGTAGGCCAATCGTATTTACAGATGCGTTATGTTTGATTTAGCGTAGTAGGTCAGCCATTGCTAAGTCTCGCCTATGGGCCATACAACCCGATGATGTGGGGTTATTACATAATATTATATGAATGTCCATTCAAGGGAAAATTCTTTTGTGTAAATATAGCAGATGATTTACATATACAAAGAAACTTATTACGATGTAGTATGCTTATGTTTAAAAGTATGTATCTTCCAAACATATATATATAAGTACAGATTTACATGATTTATCAGTTAAAGTTAACTATTTACAGGATATGTTTATGATATACTAGAACTCATGTTGTCATACACTAATGATAGTCTATTCCGTCTTATTGAGAGGTGTCGCACCCCAATAATTTTAACATTTCAGAAAATCCAAGGAGTTAAGCTTAGGGAGCTCCGAGGTGGGAGTAGTTAATTTTAGCTTGAAGTTAGTGCTGGTGAGACACTGATGTGTATGTGTTTTATATATATATTTTGTATACCTTGGGTTGTATTATGGTTTTTTTTGGAGATGCTTATGTAAATATTAAGGTTTAGAACTCTAGTATTGTATTTGGAGTACATAAATATTCATGCTTCCGTTGTGTTGTATTAATATGAGATATGGACAGGTGTTCTAGTACTCCACTTTTGGTACGGGTCGGTACCGTTATGGTATAAGAGATATATGTGGGTAAAATAGCACTCCGGACCCATTGGGCGCTACAACCTTCCCATGCTTGACTAGGTTATTAGCATTTTATCCAATCCAATATTTGGTTAAGGTCATTAGGTTTCTGGTCCGACTCGCTAAGCCGGATTGGGTTTAATAATGTCATCCTAAACCTTCCATACATACATACATATATACACACACACACACACACCCATATATATATATATTTGTAGTACCCTCTGAATCGCGAAGATGGAACATGCTACCGTCTGCGGAGGGCCGACGACGGGGCACCCCTAGTCTACAGGCTAGTAATAGAATAGACGAAAAGCGCAGCGCAAAAAAGAAAAAGCCAACAGTAGAATGAGGCAGAGTGAGTTTGATGAGTGATCAGTGAGGATGGGACTTGGGAGAAATGAGAATGCGGCTTTCCTACTTTCTTCCACTTCCGTCCAGGGCGGCGTGCAGTGCTCCGCCAGAAGAAATTCCAATTAGAAAAAATACCCACGCCCATAATCCTCCTGTTCATCACATTCCTCTGTTTTTAATGGATCAATTCACCACTCATCCTTCAATTTATTAATTCAATCTGTTCATTAATTAATTAAGTAATCGCAGTGAAGACCCGGCGAAATGAATCCCCACGCGTGCGTTGCCCCACTCTGTTTTTGTGTTTGTTTAATTGACTCAATTAAACAAAGAAAGGACACAGTGCTCGGTGTCCTCTGTCTCATGATGGGGATATGGAAACAATTTCATTTAATTCCTACTCCCATGCCCCTCTCTTCACTGCACTCTTACCCATTTAATCCCCTCCTTCTCAACATTCTTAATGCCCATTTTAAATTCGATACTCTCTCACTTCTTCTAATCACTATTATAAGTGCAAGGAGGATGATGATGATTTGTTAATTAGTTCCAGCCCTGATCTCATTTAATTAGGGTTCATATCTTGAAAGTTGTTAGATCAACTCTTTTTTAATTTTTTTATATATGATGTTGCTTTTCTGTCTTTTTTATTACAGAGATGTTATTTGTTAGCTCTGCTTGGGTGGGTTTAAGTCTATTGGATCTTAAATCTAACCATGCATATAAACATCCATCATTTATTCAATTTTTTCAATTTGAGACAAATCCACAAGTGAAATTCTCAACCTTATTGGCACCTAAAAAACATAATCAATTTTTTTCATACAATAAAATGATAATTTCATCCTTTTTTTTTTTTTTTGTCTCTTCACATATAAAGGAAAATTTGAGGGATACAAATTATAAAAATAAAAATAAAAATAAAAAATTAAGGGTTAAAACTACCGCTTAATACTCTAAAAAGTAAATGTGGAGATCTTGTAGCATTCTTTGAATTGCCTAAACTATTTCTCTTCAATTAGAAGAAAGTGAAGGTTTTTAAAATTTTAGGAACCTCTCATGAGCTTTGAAAATGGACTCTTTCTTGTGATTTTAAATATTTCATAGAGTACATATATTTTTTTGGACACTTATACCCCTATCTTAACTTGTCTTTTTTGTTAAATATTAGTTAGAGTCGGCATCTTTTTGCTAAAAGGGAGGTACATGAGATTTCGGTACAATTCTGTTCTTTAGGATTCTGTTTGGAACTTAAAAAATATTAAGAAAAATGAAAGAAAAATATGAAGGATTTTATTTTTTTGTATTTGGTTATCAAGGAGAGTGATAAGGAAAATGCAAAATACATTTAAATAAAATATAAAAATTTATTTTTACACATCATTAATAGCTTATGATTCTCAAATTTTAATAATTTTAGAATAACTTTTTAGCTTTAATAATATTTGATATAGAAAGAAGATACAAGAAAAAATGAATTTGCTTTTCACTTATTTTTTCCTTTCGCGAAACAAAATTTTTAGGGCAAATTGATCTTAAAGGAGATCCATATTTTTTTGTCAAACATTAACGCCTGTGAAATTTTGAAATCTCAACAAAATCAACGTTGTTTTGTCAAACTTCTAAGGAAGTAAATGTTTTTTTTTTCTTTTTTTCTTTTTCAATTTATTCAGTCTTTTGAAGTCTTATTCTAACATAATTCGACTTCAAGTGTAATTTTTTGATGCATTAAATTAAAAATATTAATAAAATATATTTTAATGTAATTATTTGAGTCATTAATTAAACTTTTTTCTAAACAGATCGATGGCCATGGTGGAACCTCTAATATTAAAAAATGAGTTGGCTAACGTAACTTACCTAAAAAATCCCACTTAAAACTATCAAGTTGGCTCCAAATGGAAGAGAATATCAAAATTAGTGAAAAATACTTTACGATAAAATAGTTGATGATTATTTTTATTATTTGAACATTGATAAAAGGAATTTGACTTTTCTTGAAATTTGGTAAAAGGATATTTACCTTTTCTAAAGTTTCAAAAATCTCAAGACATCCCTAATATTTCAAAAATCCCCAAACCTTCGTTGATATTTAGCACTTTTCCCAAAATATAAAAGAGAAAGTTTGTATCTTTTAGCAAATTTTTTTCAAGAAAGGTTTATGGTTCTTGAGATCGCTGAAAGTTTTTTGAAAATTTTGAAACCTTAATGAAAGTGTGTTTTTCAACCAAACTTCGAAAAAAAAAAAAAAGTCAATATCTTTTACCATTCAATGTTTAACTTTCAAATTCAAATGTGTAATATCCTTACCTCAATATTGCTCTTGCACATACATTGATATTGTTAAAAAAAACAAGTATCTAAAGAAATTATTGTTAAACTTATAATAAGGGAGAATCCTTAAATCTAAATACCTTAACTTAGGATTCTCTTATGTTTGGAGAGATCTTAGATTTGTAGTTATATTACATTTGAATAAGATGTAATGTAAAATTATATTCAAATCCAAAGTCGAAGTTCAAATTCCATACACGAAAACCATAAACCATGATTTGTGAGTACAATTGATATGGACTGCTTTCTTAGTTATGCACAAGTCCGTTAAAGTTGAACAATAGAATATGTACTACTCACGACTTATTATTTGATAAATGTAAAATCTAATTCTAAAAACAAGAAAAGTTAAAAAAAAAAATGATAATGGTGAGACACCACTAAAATTTATTAAAATATTAAAGACATTAAACTTCTCAAGTTAAATAATTGAACCCATCATGTGGAAATGGACACATAATAATTGGCATGAACGATATATGCATTAATTTACTTAGCTCACTGATTTCTTTTTTGTTTTTCTCTTTTCTAATCTATCATCAAATATTATTACATGGCTTTTTTGCTTCAATTTCCCAACTTAACTTTATTTTGCTTAAAAAGTATACCATAAGCATTATTGGCATTCTTAAACACTCATCACCTCATTATAATCAAACTCTGACCTAATGATGATGGTGAGTTTGATTTTACCTTTTTTGTTTTTACATTTTTTTGGACATCCTCACATTAATGCATTATTTATTTTGGATTTTGTGGCCAAAAAAATTAGAGTATTAATTATGTACATCACTAATATTTTGATTGGCATTGTGCGATTGTTTTATAAAGTGTTTTTTATTTTTTTTTACTAAATGAGGGTGACACCTCTATTTATTTATTAATATACCCTCACTTTTAGCGGAAGAATACCGTGGTTACAAGATTAAAAAAAAAAAAAATTAACACCAGCAACCAACCAAACTAAGATATATTTATCATTTTCAACTCAAAAAAATTGTCTAGTTAAAAAATTCATGTCGCACTTTATAACATGTCCACTAGATATTATTAACCTTATTTTGGGAGAAATTTTGAATTTGAATCTCTATGGATTTAGACAAAATATGATACAAAATTATATTAAACCTTATCTAAATTCACTCAAACTCAAACTAAAATCTCGAATCTATGTTTCCAAATGCTACCTAAGAGTTATCATCTATCTTAAGATCTCTTACACATATTCGTAATATATGTCTTTTATTGAAGGTCTCTTTTTATGTAGGGGTATCCCTATTTCTATATAAAGAAACTACATCATCTCCTCTTTCTTCTTTTTCATTTATGTTTAACTCATATCATTTATATTTACAATATTGGATTAAGGTGCTAAGCCCCCACTTTGGAACCCTTAAAAAATAAATATTTTCTCGAAAGGATGAAATTTAGTAACGTCCCTTGAGTTTTTAAAAATGACATTCCTTCTATTGAAATTTTGAAAGTACCAAAAAATCATTGGAGGTTTAAATTTATTGACAAATAAACTTTTTAACTGTTAACCGTTAAGTATATGTGAAGAAAAAAAAAAGTATCCTTGATAAATAATATTTTAAAATAATAGTAATTTTATTAAGTTAAATTGAGAAAATTGACTAGTACAATATCTTGAAAATTGAATAAGCGAATGGAGACCTAATCAAATATCAAATTGAATGGTCTAACGGACTTTATGTCAACCAATTGATATTTAGCATGACAAATATTAATAATATTATTATTTAAAAATATGAAAAATACTAATAAATCATAAAAATACCAAATAATTATAATACTAAAAAATGTTTATTTGACACAGTTTTCATAAAAAAAAAGTGCATGATTAAACATATTATATATAAAATAAATAAAACATAGTCAATAATTTAAAATTCAAGTAACCTATCAAACATAATGATAAAAAAAAGCAAAAATTAATCAGAATTCATACTTTATAAATTAAAATTATAGAGTTGAATTTCAGTCCTTCTGTTTGTAGTGTATTATATATATATGAATGCTAAATGGATAAAAAACTCAAATTTATATTAATTGATTTAGCTTTAGTGAACCAATTCACCAATATTTTTATCATATTATCCAATTTCTATGTTTTTAAATAAGGAATTCAATGGGACCTAGAAAGAAAGCAAGCCACAATTTGACCAATCGTGAAACTTATTCTTAAATTATATATTTTTTAAGAGATATATTTGATCATTTAATTTGCATGAAATTGTGCATAATAAATATTTTGAATCAACATAATTATCTAAGTAATTTTTCATGAATTATTAGTATTATTTATTTATTTTCCATATATTTTTTAAATTTTGAAATAATAATTTAATTACGTTTCATGCTTCTGCTGATTTGTTAACACGAATAAGTCGAATCAGCTAGACTAGTCAACCCAAGAACTGGGTGCCCAATTAAGTTACAAATTTAATTTTCAAAACATATTTTACTTAATTGAATAATTTTTAAATTAATTTATTAAATTAATTTCATATTCATAAGTTGTCTTATTATAAAGGGATAAAGGGTAAAATGTCATTTTATTAAAGTTAAAATTAATTTTCTCACATACACTTAACGGTTGACTAATGATCAACTAATGAAAGGTTTATTTTCTCAATAAATTTTAATCTCAATTGATTTTTTGATATTTGTTACTGGTTGGTGTCTCGCAAGGAGACATTGCCATTTTTAGAATAATAAATATATTTTTAACTCAAACTAACCTACATTATTCTCCAGATACTATCTTCTTAATTTTTTGCATATGGAATGTCCTATATAATAATAATAATAATAATAATATATTTGCGAGTTGCGATATTAACTAAAACATAGCTTTAAAGTACAAGTATGGAATCAAATATTGGGGTTAACAACTCTTCTAAACTTGTAATAATTTTCTCTTAACAACTCATTTCTTACATTCTTATTTCTTTGTAAAATATTCCAATAACCTTTCTCTCTTGATGTAACTCCCTTGTTTGTTATGCCAAGTTCATATTTTGCTCCTCAGTTTTTTGTGAAAAAATTATATTATCTATTTAATTCTTTGTTTGGAACTCTATTATAAAAGGGTGATAATTGAAAGTTTACTTAGAGATATGGATTGCCACACCAAACAAGTAATTAGAAGTTTATATAAGCAAATATTATATAATATTGTAATTTATGTATTAAACTAATGAAAATATGGGAAGATCATGGACCAATTTGAGCTTAAATCAGTCCTTTTACTTTTTCTTTAATTTACAAACTAACTAGAGAGAGAGAGAGAGAGAGAGAGAGAGAGAGGACTGAGCATTATTGATAATTGCAAGTTATTTTTTTGTTGGATTACTTTGAGAAATATGAATTGAACATATTGGAGAACTAAGAGAGAAAGGGAATGGATCGAGCACTTTTGTAATTATTTTAAAAGTTAAAATGAAAAATAAATTATTTTCACAAGCAAATAGCGGGAAAACTGTTTATTATCGTTCATTTATTTCATTCAAATATTGTAAAAATAAATTAGTTCACTTATTTATTTTTTAAATTTTTTAGGGGAAAAAATTAAAATGGATTACATGAATTTTTTTTTATTTAATTTGCATTATAAAATTTTCAAACATATGCTTAAGCGGATCAACAATAAGTAATTAAATGAATGATAATAAACAATTTTCTTTAAAACACAACTTTAAAGCAACAAATGTTAGTACTATCACAATGTTATGTTATTATGAATAATGGATTCATTCCCTAGGGTTAACAACTCCTCTAATCTTGCAATAGGTTTCTTTTAGCAACTCATTTCTTGCATTCTTATTTCTTTATAAAAAATATCCCTATAACTTTTCTCCCCTGCTATAATTCCCTTGTTTGTTAAGCAAATATTGCTCTTTTAAAAAAAAAAAAAAAACAAATTATATTATGTATTTGATTCTTTACTTGAAATTTTAATAGAAAAGGGTGATCATTACAATTTTACTTAGAGACATGGGATACCACACAAAAATTAATTAGGAGTGTTGACTTTTTGAGTCTGATCCGTATTTTGATGCCAACAAAGCACAAGTTCCTTATGTGTGTATTTAGTAATTGAACAGATTATAATTCAACATACACATAAGTGGATTGAAAATGGTAGCTAGGAGGGGCGAGAAGACTATATACTCAGGCACTTTCCATAAAGTCTTGAAGAGTAAAAGGAAGACGAAGACATTTGTTTTTAATTGTATATGCATTTTATTTTTATTATTTGGTATGTAATAATGCATGCATTTGCATTAATGGTTATATGCTTAGACAAGACCATGGAATGACCATAGAAATCCCTTAATCTATAATGTCATACTTATAAAAAGAAAGGACAAAACTTAATAGGTTAAAGAAAGGCATACCTTGATTTTTCAAGAGGCTCGGTCAACTGACCTCTTGATGTGTTAAATGCTTTGGTCGACCGAATAGGGAGAAAGTCAATAGTTTGACTTGCCTTGGTCGACCGACCTGTTTTAAACTAACCTTCAGTAGTCGACCGAACAATTAAAATTTACTTTTCCAGCTACTTGGTTAACCGACCTTATAGTTTAAAATTACCTTGGTCAACCAAACTAATATCAGTGGTCAACCGACCTTTTGCCTCGATCGACCGAACCCACGAAGGGTTCAGAATCGCCCTGAGATGGTCAACCATCATGCTTCTCTAGTCAACTAAGCTTTGATTGAAAATTCAAAGTTTACACAGGTTGGTCGACCGACCTTTGCCCTTGGTCGACCGAACCTCTTGGGTTGGTTTAATTTCCAGCGCTAAAACATGATTAACTTTCAATTAAACAAATTTGAAAATACTGGTCGGGTCCTTAACGGTCATAATTTTTGAAAAATCTATAAATATCCCCTCATAACCTCATATTAGAAACTTTGATTAACTCCAAATTTCTCTCTAATCTTTTGTTAATCAAAGTTCCCCTAAACCAATTTTTATTACTAAAACTATTCTTTTGGGGAAAAATCTTTTAAACAAATCTCTCCAACTCTCTTCCATTCTTTTATTTCAAAAATTCTTTTGAAGAGAGTACTTTTATTTTTGGGCATTCATATTGTTGATCCATAAATTTTACCTCTCACTTAGCTTTTATTTTGAAAATCATCTTTGAGAGTATTGCTTGGGTTTCTCCCGATTATTTTCATTAAACATATTATAAGGAGAAATTATTTATAGCACAAATATTTTCTTGAACTTAAACTCCCGATTCTCCAAATACTTTTATTTGCAAAAATCTTTGTTAGAGAATATAATAATCATTTTATATCCATATATGTTATTTGTGCAAAAAATAAATTGAATGCAAAACCCTAGGCTCTCCGATTATTCTTTGAAAAATATTTTTAGGAGAATATTTTGTTAGGGTCAAAACCTTTGTGCTTTCATCATACAAATTATTCACGAAGGTTGTAAAAATTATTCTGAAAAATACACCCTTACTCTACTGAGCACATATTTCATATCATATTAGAGTGTGCATTTTATGAGCTTAAATGTGTACATCCTGGTTTATTGTTTGAAGCATGTAATATGTACAAAAATATTTTTATTGTATCGGTTGGGTTCATCTCGTTAATTGAACTGCGAAGTCTCTGCCCCGTAAGGGAGACCAGTTCGGTTTAGCTCGGTAATTGAATTGGGGTGTCTCCACCCCGTAAGGGAGACCAGTTGGGTTCAGCCTAGTAATTGAATTGGGGTTTATCTCACCCCATAAGGAGAGGTTGTAACGGCTTCTGGTCCACTAATTTAAGTGAGCAAGGTTAGTGGAATCCTTGGGGGGTATGCCCAAGGTGGGGACGTAGGCTAGTTGGGCCGAACCTCGATAACAAATATTGTGTGTCACTCACTCTCTCTCTCTCTCTCTCTCTAATATTTAGTTACTGCACTTTAGTTTCCATATGTGTATGCTTGCTCATTTACTTTTATAATTATTCGCATGCACATATTTAATTTAAATGAGATATGCTGCTCACATGTATGTCTGCACTGATAGCCTAATCGTTTTACATACACACTTTTAATATTAAATGGGATATGAACTGTGGTGAATCGGCAATGTTGACTCTATGAGTCTAATCCTGTTTTTGATAATGACAAATCACTTGGTATTTGATCTGTGCATTGAGTTTGTGAACATGACCTATATTAAGCATGTACGGAAAGATAACGAGTCATGGAAGCCATAAAGTAAAGCTGACACATTTTGGCAAGCTCCATGGAAATCAAATAGTACAAGAATCAAGATGCAAGTGGCAAAATTCAAGAACATCTTGGGAATGGGTATTTAGAACTTATGTATTTACATTGTTGTATGATTTAATTTTAGGCTCAACATATACCTAGAATGAATTTAGGTTTCATGCATTTTATGTATATCATTAGGGGACTTTCATGAACTTAGAAATACTTGTAAAATCATGGAAAATATGTTTTATAAAAGACCCATGAAAGAGAGCAAAGAAAATTTTTAAATTAGAGAAGAAAAATTGAGAAAAAGGGCACTTCGGTAGCCTAAACTCAACTTTAGTCGCCTAAAAAATTTCTTTTCGGTAGCTTGAAGATTAAGTTCGGTAGCCTGAAGAATTAATGGGAAGAACAAAATCTTGCTGAGGTATTTCGGTTGCTTGAACTGGAACTTTAGTCGTCTGAAGTAACTTTAGAGCCTGAACTTCAACTTTAGTAGCTTGAAGTCACGAGAAAGTTCAAAAATCAGATTTTTATTAATAGAACTCGTGAGCTTTTTCTTTGATCCAACGGTTGAGATTAATCCTAAGGGTAAGACACTATAAATACTAAATATTTAAACCCTAGAACATAGAAGACACACAAGAAGAGAAGAACACATCTTATTGGAATAATATTGAGAAACTTGCTCTTATCGCTATATGATTGCCTACACTTCAACTTCTACTCATCAAGCTTGGGCAAATCAACTCAGAATCTTGAAGGGAACTCGTTTACTCATCTTGTTTTTCATTCTAGTATTGAGGTTTGATCATTCAAGTTAATATTTTCAAGAGTTTCTCATCCCATCAATTGTTATTGAATATTGTCAGAAAAGTTTGATCTTGAGTGTGCACATACATATAAAAATTGCTTTTGAAAAGATCATTACTTGAGAAAGTTTTTTAGCTATTGGTTGATTGGTTTTTGATTCAAGAATATATATATAGTTCATAGAGCTTATTATTGAAAAATCTATTTTTGATTAAGTATTAAGAGATTGATCTTGAGTGTGCATATATATATTAAATCACTTTGATAAGATTACCACTTGAAAAGAGGTTTAGTTATTGATTAAATATTTTAGGTTCAAGTGAGTTTTTCCATTCAAAGACTCGATACTTTTAATAGTACAAATCCACTTGATTAGATATTCTTGGAGTTCTTAAATACATATAGTGTTGAAGGATATTTTTTGAAATAGATCACATTGGTTTTTGATCTTTGGAATTCATATCTATATATATTTGCAGATTGCAAAGGCTGTGTTGTGTTTGAATATTTGAAAGAAAACTTTATTTTTTTGATTGATTTAATATTCAAGACAAAGTTTTTATTAATAAGTTTACATCAAATATATTTGTGCATTTTTGTAAAGTGAACTAAGAATCCTAAAATTCTCCAAAGCGTTTTAAATATATCATTACTTGGGAGTTTTGGTTAAAGAGGGATTTGTGTGTTAAAGCATATCATACATAAACGATTGTATCATTTCCATACATTCTGAGCTTCAAGTTATATTATATGTTAATGTATTAGGAATTTGAATTGTACTCACGAGCTTTTGTTGAAAGGAATTTTGAGTGTTTCAGATTTCATTGTATTCACGGTTCGGCTTGTGAACTGGGATTTGAGGAGAGTGTTGTATCTTTTGTAAGCAGCAGAGTAGGAGGGAGCTGTGCCTCTTGTAAGCAGCGGATTGTAAGGGAAGCTCCGTCCCAATTTAAGGAGCAGGGATTTTTAGTGAAATCCTTGAGTGGGTTGCTTAAGGCAAGGACGTAGGCCAAGTTGGCTGAACCTCGTAACAATTGTGTTTGTCTTCTCTCTTCCCTTAACTCTTTATTTTCCGCACTGCATAATATTAATTGCATTGCATGTGGACGTTGAATTACTTTACACACAATTAATTGGGTAAAAGGAACTCATTGATAAAATAACTTTAATTCAGTCATAAGGCCCTACCATTAATTTGTTAAATATACAAATAGGGAGTAAGTGGTAAATAGGGTCAAATAATTTTTAAAATACCCAATTCACCCCCCCTCCTTGGGATTACACCTTAATCAACAAGCAAATATCTAAATTAGCCAAAAAGTTTTAAAACCTAATTCACACCCCTCTTGGGATCACACCAATTCCAACAAGGAGTTTATATATAAGTAAATATTATTATTGTAATTTATGCACCAAACTAATGAGAATATGGAAAAATCATGGACCAATTTGAGCTTACACCAGCCCTTTTATTTTTTATTTAGGTATTTTAATTTTTTAATGAGAGCTGATTCTATTTTGTACAAACCACATGAGAGAGAAAGGGAAGTTTTTGTTGATTTGATTCCTACAAATAAACAACAAGTATCTGGTTCAAATACCAATTTTTGTAACAAACAAAAGCTCTGATACCACTTGTCGATGTTCACTCAACTTGAACACGTGCAGTGGAAGCACACAATCACACATGAATCAATCAACAACCTAATGCAAGCACTCGATGATGAAGTATACTCAAGAAGCAATCAAACAATGATAAGAAGAACAAAAAACACAACTAGAACACACGAGCTTTATGTGGTTCGGCAATAGTCTACGTCCACGGGAGCAACACTTGGGTTTTCACTATGATCAATGTCTCTCTCCCCAATAAGGTTACATAATGATGTTTATATAACATCTAATGCATACAGAAGTATTCTAGTAAACTTAAACTACATCTATAGCAATCCCTCAGAGTAAAATCCTTAGAGATAAGTCCAATATACAAGTTGGAATTGGTGTGATCCCAAGAGGGGGGGGGGGGAATTGGGTTTTAAAATTTTTTTGACTAATTTAAACATTTCTCCGATTCACCACAAATCATATCCCATTCATAATGTAAACATGTATGTAAACTGATTAAGCTATCAGTGCAGGCATACACATGTGCAACATATCTCATTTAAATTAAATCTGTGCATGCAAATAATTGTAATGACAAATGAAAGCATTTATATGCGGAAATTACAGAGCGCGAATTTAAGCGAGATAGAGAGAGAGAGTGACACACAGATTTTTTATCGAGGTTCGGCCAAACTAGCCTACGTCCCCGCCTTGGGCATACCTTCTAAGGATTACACTAACCCTGCTCACTTAAACGAGTGAAGCAGAAGCCTTTTACATCCTATTCTTACGGGGCAAGAAAAACCCTAGTTCAATTTTTGGGTTGAACCGAACCAGTCTCACTTACGGGGCTGAGACTCCCTAGTTCAATTTTCAGGCTGAACCAAACTGGTCTCACTTACGGGGCTAAGACTCCCTAGTTCAATTCCGGGCTGAACCCAACCGATACATGAAAAATATTTTTGTGCATATGAAAAAGCTTCTAAATACTAGCATGGATGTACACCATTAAAGCTCAATACAAACACTCTAATATGATATGAAATATATGCTCAGTAGAGTAAAGGGTGTTTATCTAAATAATTTGCACAAAAAAAATACGTGGATATAAAAATGATTATTATGTTCTCCAATAAAGATTTTTGCAAATAAAAGTATTTGGAGAATCTGGAGTATAAGTTCAAGAAAATATTAGAGCAATAAATAATTTTCTCCCAAAAATATTTATCAAAGAAATAATCCGGTAGAAAACCTAAGCAATACTCTCAAAAATATTTTTCAAAGATTAAGTGCCTAGTAAGAATATGTGCAAATAAAATGTCCTAAATAAAATACTCTTCTCAAAAATGATTTTGAAATAAATGCATGAAAGAGAGTTGGAGAGATTTGTATAAAATATTTTGCCTCAAAAAAATGATTTAAACAATAAAAATTGGTTTTGGGGGAACTTTGATTAACAAAGGTTTAGAGAGAATTTGGAGTTAATCATAGTTGCTAATATGGAGTAATGAAGGGGTATTTATAGATTTTACGAAAATTATGAACATTGGGGATACGCTGGGTATTTTCCAAATTATTTAATTAAAAGTTATTTACATTTAAGCCCTTAAAAAATTCAGAACCTGAGAGATTCGATTGACTAGATTTGACGTTTGGTCGACCATGTCACTAAGTTCGGTCGACCGGGGCATTTTTGAACTACAGGTTCGGTCGACCGTCGTAGGGCAATTTTTGGAACCTCCGAGGTTCGGTCAACTGGGACAAGTTCGGTTGACCGAACTTGCATGTTCATTCGACCAAGCCATTTTGTACCTAGAGGTTCGGTCGCCCAGGGCTTTGGGAGATTCCCACGTGCCAGTTCGGTCGACCTGGGCATTAAAGTACATTTCAAAATGGTCAACCAAATGGTCAATATGTTGACCCTAGGGAGGTTCGGTCGACAGAAGGTCTAAGTGTGTTATGGTTTAGTCGACCAAACACACTAAATTTGTTCATTTAAGTCATGTTTTTGAATATTTATTTCCCCTAAAAGCATATATGATAATTGAGACTTTCCTAAGTGGCAGTGCATGGACTTAGGGTCTCTCTAAGTCAGCCCTAAGGTCTGTCTATGGTTCTGTCTAAGCATACATTCATATCATGCATGCAGATGCAATATATTACAGACCATATAGAAAAATAAATGTATATACAACTGAAACATTATGTCTTCTTATTCCTTCTTTTCTATTTGACTCCATGGAATACACCAAATTTGTGCTTTAAGACCTGCCTTGGCTTCCATGTTCTCTTGATCTTATATGTGACCTGAATACTACCTATTCGCGCACTAAAACACACACATAAGAAACTTGCGGTTTGTCATTATCAAAACCAGGGATCGGAATCAAAAAGCCAACACTACAAGCCTGTGACTTGAAAATACGTGATTTGCGCCGACGAAACCAAACCATCGACGGTTTGGAGTAGAAGAAAACGCTTTGCTTCTGTCCCTTTGTCTTTCGCGTCACCTAACTTTCTCTAGTACATGTGATGCGCTCTAAATATGAGCCACATTACCAATAATTTTTTTTATTGTGCTATTTGAATGTGTATTGGGAATATCTTTGTCATCTAAATGGTAAGCCTCATAAAAAAGGTGTACTAACCCACCAAAAGGATTATGGTAATGTTCGAGTTATGTATGAACTAAGCATCGTGAAGAAATGAGAGAGGAGAGAGAGAGATAGAGAGAGAGAGAGAGAGAGAGAGAGATAGAGAGAGAGAGAGAGAGAGAGAGAGAGAGAGAGAGAGAGAGAGAGAGACATACACACACACACACACAACACACATAAGTAGAGGTTGACAGAGATCAAAACAACGGTAGAGAAAAACTTTTGCAATTTTTTGAATTATTGAATTATTGATATTTTTTTTATAACCTGAGGACTCTAGTCATCATCACGCCACTTTGGACACTATGATATGACACCAAATTTAGGAGGTGAAAACCACTCGCCCATTGATGCACATATGGTAATTCATTGAGGTAAACTCTATTGAATTGTAAAGTCATTTTTTTTAGCATTCAAAGTCCAATATGATGGTTGCACTATTCACATGGTGGCTGTACTATTCATATGGTGGCTGCACTATTCATTTAGTGGCTACACTATTTATATGGTGGCTATACTATTCATATGGTGGCTGCACTATTTATTTGATAGCTTTGAAAAGAGGCATACAAACCCCTACAAATAAAGAAGTGGTGGTGAAGGAAGAAATCATCCAAAGCATCTCCAACTCCAGCTTAAAAGAGAGAGAAATCAAGTACTCTCCTAAAAAGTGTCCCCGTTGTAGCCTGTGTTTTAGTTTCTCCTATTTCTTAGAGAGATTTGTATACTCCTAATACAAGAGAGAGTTATCATTGTTTTCTTCTTGTAATTAGAGAGAAGTTGTAACATCCTTTTTTTACATAGTAGATTCCTTCTACTCTTACTCGTGGTTTTTCTCTTGATTTGTTTAGGGGGTTTTCACATAAATCGTGGTGTCAATTCTTATTTTCTCATTTCTTATTTTAGCTATGTGATACTGTTCCTATCCATTCAATTTCCTAACAATGGTATCAGAGGCTTGGGTTACGACCTTTGTGTTGACTCTATGAGTCTGATCCCGTTTTAATTATGACAAAACCAATGTTTCTCACCTGTGCACTGAGCTTCTTGAACAGGTTTATCCTTAGTATGCACTATTGGCAGGAACTTAAACAAGTCATATGGACTATGAAGATCAAGCTTCATTTATGGCACCTGAACAATCAAAAGAATGAAGACCTATTTTTCTATTATATTTGCATTCATTTTTAATTGGTCTGTAATAGTAAATATAGGAAAATGTATGTAATAATATCTGCATGTCATGTATGTAACATTCTCAAAATTTCTTTATTTTTTTTTATAAATATCTATATAACCATACCTAAGCAGCAGAAACATAAGTCATACAACCACATATACTATACAACACCAGAATTTTGTACATACAGACTATAGCCATAAAAAATTTCCCTCCAGTATCATCTACGTCAAAAATACATCTCTGTGCAAAACTTACCCTACAACTAGGACAACAAAGTAGTCACTCTATCTGCGAGCTTGCTCTGCTCGCCTAGTTGGCTCACTTGAAAAATGGTAAAGTAATAGGGTGAGACAACGCTCAGTAAGTGGAAATATGCTATTACTAGTACGTGGCGAAAAAGTCATAAAACTATAACATTAATATATAAAACTACATGATCTGGGAAATCTGTAAAACACATGTATAGTAGCTTAAATCATTTGCATCATCTGAACTTCCTATCATTCATACTGTTATATCATACTATATACGACAAAAGCTGTAAAACTATATACATATACATAACTGTGCTATTTTCCTGAGACTCTGTTTGTCATGATTTGACCCCTCATGACAGGGTTGTGCGGCCTATAGGCAGGACCTAACCTGATCGGCCTTCCAGGTAAGTCATCATACTCTACACTACCTCAGCCCGGCCAAACTGCATCCACTCCTAAGCTTGGGACTGGTTGCTACCTCATCAAACTACCCCCCTCAACCTAGTGAACTGGGGAGCTGCATCCTCTCCAAGCACAGTTTGACGGTACCCACACACTATCTGAGATATGTGGTTGCACTATATCTGTATTAGCATCGGTACCGTGCTCTATAAACTGTATATGTCTGTAATCTTTCCACTGGGATATGATACTATATATATATATATACTCTTATTACTATTTTCATTATGTTTCCAAAATAACCATAACATTAATAATCTATACTATAAGCACTGTAATATCTGTAACATCTTGAAACTATAATTGTATAATATGTCTGTATTTTCTATCTGTATACTCTGAGTGTTAAGGCATTTAGGAAGACATAACATTCTGTAAATACTATATATACTGATCTGAAATAAACATCTGTGTATGTATATATATTTCCATCTATGAAACTATTTGACTAAAAGTGTATATGTACATGCATCTATCTGTATAACATCATATACTAGGAAATCTATATAAAATTCTACATCAAATAATATCTACTCAGGCCACACATACTTTATAATCTCATATTCTATAGAAACTATATAATAATTGGTATATATGCAACTGTAAAATTTCTATTAATATAATCAAATCTCTTATCATAGCATATTTCCCTTACTTAGTTCCTGAAAAGCCCTCATTGAATTCAGGCCCTACACCCGCAGGGTTCTCCACTCAACACCTTGAAAATGACATCCCCCAGAATAAAACGTCAATATTTTCTTGCATACAACATTTCTTACAACTGCATGGAAAGCGTATTCTGAATAAAACACCTTACCCTAAGTTTGGGATGAATTCCAAACCGCTTCCACCAACGATCAGCTCCAGTAGTTTGGCAGAGAACTTCGCCAGAAGCGTCGTGGTGGCCTCAGATTTTTAATCTGGTAAGAAATGGGGCCAGGATCGAAGAAAGAATGTGAGAGGTGCGTTTTAGAGAGAGAGAGAGAGAGAGAGAGTTTGCGCTGAATTTTCATCAAAAAATCTGGGTTTCAACTATTTATAGGGCCGGATTCATCGAGGAGACATGTCATCTCATCGAAAAGACATGTCATCTAGTCGACGAGTCCTTAAGTAATTTCATCAGCGAAATTTAGACTGCCCAAAAACCCCTCTCGGCATCTTCTTGTCAACAAGACATGGCTTCATCGACGAGGCCTACTTATGCTCTCGTTGATGAACTCCCTGCGTTCGTCAACAAGGCCCTATGTAAAAATCTTCTGGGTTATTACATCCAAAGTGCAACATCGTCGACGAAGCCTGCTGCCTCCTAAAGTCTTTAGGTCGTTACAATGCATGTAGGTAATTGTAAGCTCAAGACCGTAGAAAGACTTTAGGGATCACCCTTTGGTCGATCGATGCTGGATTTTCTGGACCATTTCAAAATTACCCTAGAAAGACCTTAGGTCCCTACATAAATGCACAAAATAGTCCCCATAATCACTTACAATATGGGAACAAATTGAAGTGTAAATGGACTTAATAAGAAAAAATGAGAGAGGTCGGGCGACCGAACCCTTTGTGTTCAAAACACATCGAGTGCCCGAACCGTGGTCAAGTCAACATGTTGACTTGGATTCTGGCGGCCGAACACATTTGACCGCACCATCCACGGGCGACCGAAATGCTGAGGTGATTGTTCTCACCAATTCAGCCAATTGAATCTCATGTTCATTTTACCCTTGGGTGATCAAACACTTGAGTATGGTCAACCGAAGTATAGTCCAGGAGACCAAAACGCAGACAGAATGATTTTCGCCTTAGTTTAGCCAACCGAACCCAGACTTGGGCACCCAAATGTTCAAAAGATGCTTTTTTAATTGAGTTTATTCGAGCGACCAAACTAAGGTTCAGCCACCCAAAAACTCTCGAGTTGCTTACTTCTTTTGTCGAGGTTAAATGTTTAAACAGGGTTAAAATTTCTAAATTATTTTTAAACAATTCTAATAATACCCTACATGTCCTAAACGGTCATAATTTGCCCAACTTCTATATATAGGGCCTCATTTGTGTGGATTAACAAGAAATTAGGGAAAATCATTAACAAAAATCTTCTCAAACCCAAAAAGCTTATTTTTCCCAATCTTCTTCAAATACTCTCATATACTCACTGAGCTTACATTTCCTATACTGTTGATGTGTGGTTGATTGATTACATTTGGTACATATCTGCTTGACTGAAAAGCATAATCACTGTACCTAGTTTATTATTGAGAAATACAGTTGTATTATAGGCATGGCCTAAGGGGGTAATAATCCAGTCTGGGAAGAATTGTTTGTAAATGTTGAGATCAGCTCTGTGCTAATTAACTTGGTTGTTTAGGTGCTGCTCCACCCGTTAAGTGAGCCCATAGTGTAATCCTTGTGCTGGTGAGCTAAGCCGGGAAGGTAGGCAGGATTGGCCGAACTCCGATATCATATTTGGTGTCACTTTTACATTTCCTGCATTATATTCTTCTTTATGCTTGATTTAATTTCCCTACTGAATATACGACATAGCTGATTGACACTAAATTGTATTTGGTTGGGAAATACTGAAATTGTGGTGCATGTACTGAAAATTGTTTAATATATCGTATCTACAATTTCATATATACTTTGACTGCTCCTAGGTTTCATTATATTGTTGCTAGATTAGTTTAACTTATGAGGAAAATTTTTAAATCTCTAATTCACCCCCCTCTTGGGATTGCACCAAAGTTAACAATTGGTATCAGAGCCAAGTCACTGAGACTTAAACATTATTTTGTAAAAGATCATGATGGCTCGTGTTGGTGTATCCCAATCATGCATGGGTAGGTTATCTACAAACTTTCCAATGTTTTCTGGTGAAATTTTTTCTAATTGGAAACTTAGAATGACTATTTTTATAAAATCGTTGAATTGGAGGACTTGGAGAGTGATTACTCAAGGGGATATAGTGCCTATGAAAAGTGTCAATAATGTTGAAATTCGCTAATCAAAAATTGAGTTGAATGATAATGATATGAGTTTAATTTAAATAAATTTTGATGCCATGAATATTCTATTTTATGCTTTAGATACTAATATTTTTCATGAAGTAAGAGCATGTCAAAACGCTAAAGCAATATGGGAGGAACTTGAAAAGTGATATGGAGCATCTAAACATGAAAAGTCTATAGCTCTATGTGACTCCAGCTCAAAAGGCCATGAAGGAGAAAAGCAGTGCTTTATTACTTTAACCGACGATGAGGTAAATTCGTCTCCTTCTACTTTATCAAATAATCCATGTAATGATTCATATGATAAATCTTGTGATGCATCTTAGTCTGATTCGTGTGATAGTTCTGATAGTGAAAGCATGCCAACTTATGAGGAATTGCAAGTTGAATATGTTAGAACTCATAAGCCTATTGTAAAAACACTTAAACGTTATACTATTTTGAAAACCAAGAATGAGGCATCATTGAAAGAACTTGAATCACAAATTCTTGTTAAGAAAGAAAAGGATTTGAAAATCATGAATTTGGAAAACAGGAATGCTATGCTGCAAAAAGAGCTTAAAGATGTAAGATCCCAACTTACAATTGAAAATGAAAAGGATCTTCATATCCTTGATCTTGAAAATAAAGCAAACAATATGACTAAAGAATTTATGAAACTTCAGAATGTTTGCAAAAGTCTAGAGAACTTAAAAATTCAAGATCTAGAAAAGAAAATAGAAGACTAGTCTAAGATCATCCATACATTCACTAGAGGTAAAGAAAATTTTGACAAGCTCTTAGGTTCACAAAAGATGGCCTTAGATAAAGAAGGTATAGGTTTTAATGTGATTGAAAATAGGAAAAGGACGAACCTATACATGGGGCACTTTGTAAGACCATCAAAACACTATGCTAGTACCTCCTCTGGTCTATATACTCATACCACATGTGTCTTGTGGAAAAAGAAGGGGCACATAAAATTTTATTGCCCATTTAAAAGGAAAGGTGTAAAATGCAAACGGGTCTAGAGAGTCAAAGTGCCACCTAATCCTAACCCATCAAGACTCAAAGATAGAAAAATTGTAGGGGTTGTAAAAAAAGGAAACTCATTAGAACTTAAAGAGGAACAAATTCCAATTGGAGCTACATAAATGCTTTTCTTAGGTTATAGGCTTTGGGGGAATGATGTCTATTGTCCTATTAAGTGGTTTGTCCCTAAAATGTCAAATCTTAGCATAGTCATTCCACCTTTGGTACACTGAGATCATTTGAGAATCAAACCAATTTGCAAATCCATGTATATAACCAATCTGAACTTAATGCATATATCCATTGGTTGAAATATGAAATTATTCGCTGCTCGAATAAAAATCCACTTTCAAATGGACATGACATGTTTGCCTTGTATCGAATTTTAAATGCTTAACTCATACTTAAATATGAAAATCTAATGTTAAGCATACTCTGTCCATTGCATAAGACTGAGCTTTAGGAAATAAATAATACATTAAGTATCATCTAATCCTAAACTCATCGTGGAGCTTTAAAAGCATAATAAAATTCTTAGTCATCTCTCTAGATTTATGCACTGTTGATCATAACTCCTTATTCATCAGGTGCTCATTAATAGACTTCCTTCTCGTAATCAAAATTAGAATCATTGACTAAGGGATTCATTCGAAATAATCCCTTGTGCATTAAATATAAAATTCTCTGGTTTTGATTCATACAAATATCTTCCTCCTCTATAGGAAAACTTCACCAACCACGATCACATTTGGTAAAGTTTTCATCCTATTCCTTGGTTGTATTCTTGCTTAAAATAGTGATTATATTTAAAGGATACTTTCCAATCTCCCATGAGCTCTGGTCTATAATATTCATATACCCATAAATACTCCTTGCCAAATTAGTTAGGACATAATCATGCGTAATGTCCTACTTCCTTATATACTCTTCTGAACATAATAGAAGTTTATTCCTTAAGAGTATTCAATTTTTCCTCCAAGCACTCAAACTTCAATCAAATCATTTAGAGCTTCACATGATTAAACTAAGTTTAAAGGCTAAAGGATTACTATAGGTTTCAATCTAGATGATAGAACAAAATTTATAGAAGCCTATGCATGAACCTTAAAATTCAAAGCCATTTGAACTTAGGTCTCTCACGTATTGTAAATCATAAGAAAAGAGGAAAATATAGGCTTAGAACACTTAAAGAAATATTCATTGTGACGTTTTGGTCCGATAAGCCTAAGAACTCAAAGCCAAGCTAAAATTGTAAGAACCTGAAATATGAAAACTGGGTTTAAATATTAAGAGAGGGGCAAAATTTGAAATTTCCCTAGTCAAAGGGCTATAAAGGAAATTCTCATTTCTTCCAAGCTAAGCAAACTTAGATTTTTATCTCTCTCTCTCTCTCTAAACCTCTCCCTATTCCTTCTCTCTAGAATTCTTGGCCGATCATTGATGGAATCAGAAAACGGAAGCTACCACGAGGATCGTGGAAGGATTCTCTACAACTTCTACGGATCGGAATCTCGTTTCAGAGATTTTTGGGTTTCGGCATAAAATCGAGGTAAGGCTCGGTTTTCAATTCTGATTCGGTAGATTTGTAGGTAACTGTCTCATGAACATATTCTGTACTGTGATTTGTAGGTTTTGGAACTTGGTTAACTATATAGGGACCTTGGAGTTTGGGATTTGCTTACGGGGTTAAGGTAAGGGGAACTATGTTTATATTGGTTATTTTTGAAATCGAACTCGATGGAACTATGGTCCACGGTCCTGTGTGTGTTTTGGCTACTCATTTGGGGGGATCTAACAGAGAAAACTATGGGTTTTTCATTATTACAGTTTTGGGAAAAAGGGGGTGACGGGCTGAATCTCGGGTTTTGTTGAAAACCGAGTATATGTGTGATTTATACTGTGATATTGGGATGGTCGTGCCTTAACTTTGTTTAAACTGTATTTTTTTTGTAAAACCATGATTTAGATTACCAAATGAGTGTGGTTTGTTTGGTTATATGAGCATGCATGTGTGTGTGATATGTTGAAATGCTAGTAGGAACGCGGTTTCGAAATTGTCCCAGGTACTGAGAGTGTCCGGCTTTATATCCGAGGGCGTGTTATCGCCTGCCATGTAGGCAAGAGTGTCTGGCTATATATCCGAAGGCATGAGCCTGTTCCGGAAGATCAGGCCAAAGGGTGTGGATCGACCAGTTTAGCGCCGGTACGATGCCATAGGAGTCGAGGACTACTCATGTGCCGGTGGCACCGTGTTCGCAGGTTGGCTATGGGCCAACGCCATATGTCGCGGGCCAACTTCGGGCCGAAGTGTGTGACAACACTGAGGATTACTGATCATGTGTATGTATTGTGACGGGGCTGCATATAAATAGCCACCGTATGTGTGCGTGTATGCACTGTGTAAATTAGTACTGGAATGCATTTAACTACGTGTATGTTGTATCATGATAACACTCAAATGCCACACACCGATATAACCTGTGTTCTTCCTTACTAAGAGGTGTTTCACCCCTGCTGTATGTACATTTTTACAAGTCCTTCGAGTAACCGGAACTAGCGTCTTGGGGTAGGGAGCGTAGTGGCCGGTGTAGTGCGTTAGCACTTGGGTAAGTGCTAGGACTATAGTTTTGTTGGGGTTGCCATTTTGAGTTGTATTTAGGCACCCAATTGTACGTTTTGATAGAGCTGTGTTTGGCTTATGTATAGACTCTGGTATGGTACTGTATATATTGATATAGAATGACTTTTTTCCGCTGCGTATATGTTGTGATTGGATGTGTTTAGGGTGCCTGGAATCCCCACGGGGTCGGACCCTCATCCAGTGTACTGTATCTTTTGATGATTTGTTTGATACAGGGACAGGTTATGTTACATTCTCACCTCCGGGTCCCATTTTGGGGTTTGGGGCGTGACAGCTTGCTATCAGAGCTAACCAGGTTGCTAGATCTTGTAGACTTGGTTAGGCTTAGTTATGAGTACATACTAGAGTATAAGATGTGGATATGGGTAGAGTTGGTTAAGGGTTGTTCGATTGCTAGACCGGGAATTGTCGATGGTATTCTGTGTTTTTCATGGGATGACGATTCCAGTAAAAGCAAGGCAAATCATTAATGACTTTCGTGTCAGTGTGATAGGACATACCTAGACTTGGCAGAAAGTAGTTAACACAATTAGTGTAGATCATTGTGTTAACTGTATGTGTTATAGGGATACTGATAGATTCCTATTATGTTGTAGAATGGAGCCCAAGGATAATAATATGCGAAGTGGCTCCGAGGAGACTGCGAGTGATGAGTCTCCTTCTGTGCCTCGGGGTTTGACGAGGCAGGTATTGCGGGAGATCGGGCAGAGTGTGAGGAGACGCGAGCACTCTCCTACTGCTATGGGGTGCATCATTGAGAGGTTCACATGCATGCATCCTCCGATGTTCTCTAGAGCACCTAACCCGACGATAGTAGAGGACTGGATGGAAAAGACTGAGAGGATCTTGGAGGTCCTGCACTGCACGGATAGGCAGTGAGTTCTTTATGCTACCTTCCAGCTGTTTGGGGAAGCGGGTCGATGGTGGACTGCGGTGAATCTATTGGAGAAGCAGAGAGTTGGTCTTGAGGAGATGACGTGGAGCCGATTCAAGGAGGTGTTCTTTGATAGATACTTCCCTGCTTTTGTACGAGATGCAAAGGCAGATGAGTTTTCTGCACTGACTCAGGGGAGTTTGACGGTGCAGGGGTATGCGGCTCGATACATAGAGCTGTCCCACTTTGCACCATGTATGATCTCGAGCGAGTATGAGAAGACTCGGAGGTTCGAGAAAGGTTTGAGGAAGGATATCCGTAGACTAATGGGTATACTTCAGATCCCCAGGTTCTTGGTGTTGGTGGATAAAGCCACGGTGATCAAGACTGGTATCCGAGAGGACGAGGTGGATAAGGAATCAAGGAAGAGGACAGTACCTTCTAGTTCTCAGATAGGATCTCGTTAGGGATCGTGGAAGAAGAGGAGCAAGAGCTCGGGTCACCGCCAGAATACCGAGCACCAGGACCCTCAGATAAGCCAGACTGGTGGTCGTTGTACCAGATGTCACAGGTGGCACAAGGAAGAGTGCTGGTCATTTGGGGGTAGTTGCTACAACTGTGGCCAACCAGGGCACATGTATTGTGATTGTCGAGCACCGAAGTGAGACGTGCCTGTAGTTAGTGGGGACCGTGGGAGCAACCAGATACCTCAGGGAACCACTCAGACGAATACAGTGCCAGCCAGAGTATATTCTCTTACTTCAGCGGACGCTGAGCATGCAGGTAACGTGGTGACAGATACCTTATTATTGCTTTCGCATAAAGCTTCTGTTCTATTTGATTCGGGTGCAACCCATTCCTTTGTGTCTATGAATTTTGTGGGACGGTGTGGGGTTGAGATCTGAGACATGAATGAGGTGTTATCTGTTACTACGCCATCTGGGAGTGTGTCCTTCTGTAAGTAGATGTTGGTAGACTGCCCAATGGAAATTCAGGGAAAGCTACTACCGGCGAATCTTATGGTGTACGACATGTCGGGGTTCGATATCATTCTGGGATGGACTGGTTGTTCTTCAGTTATGCTGTGATCGACTATCGTAGGAAGGTAGTAGTTTTCAGACCTATTGGGGAGCAGGAGTACGAATTTGTGGGATTATGTGTGCGTTTAGTGCCACAGATTCTGTTGGCGCTGCAGGCGAGAAGGCTACTCTTGGACGGATGTCAGGGGTACCTAGCTTGTATGAAGGAACCGCTGCAGGATGAGTTGAGACTCAAGGACATTCGGTTAGTCATCGAATTCTCAGATGTGTTTCCAGGGATTTACCCGTTTTACCTCCAGATCATGAGGTAGAGTTTGCGATAGAGTTGCTGCCTGGTAAGGCAACGATCTCAAAAGCTCCATACCGGATGGCTCCAGCAGAACTTTGGGAGTTGAAGGAGCAGTTGCAGGAACTACTGGATAAGGGATTCATTCGAATTAGTGTTTCTCCTTGGGGAGCTCCGGTATTATTTGTAAAGAAGAAGGATGGGTCGATGAGGATGTGCATTGATTACCGCGAGATTAACAAGGTGACTGTGAAGAATCGCTATCCTTTTCCTCGTATAGATGATATTTTTGACCAGTTGTAGGGGACATGGGTCTTTTCGAAGAGTGATTTGCGGTCAGGGTATCATCAGGTGAGGGTTAGAGTGGAGGATGTAGCAAAGATTGCTTTCCGAACCAGATATGGCCACTACGAGTTTTTAGTCATGCCTTTTGGGTTGACGAATGCTCCGATGGTGTTCATGGATTTGATCAACAGGGTTTTCCATGAGTACCTAGATCGGTTCGTGGTGATATTCATTGATGACATTCAGGTATACTCGAGGAGTACAGAAGAACACGTGGAACATTTGAGGATAGTGTTACAAATTCTGCGAGAGAAGAAGTTGCATGCTAAATTGAAGAAATGTGAATTCTGGTTGAGTCAGATTGCGTTCTTAGGCCATGTGGTTACTGGGGATGGAATATCAGTTAATCCTAGCAAGATTGAAGTTGTGGTCGACTGGGTAAGGCCGAAGAATGTGCAGGAGGTTCAGAGTTTTCTAGGACTAGCGGGATACTATCGTCGGCTCGTAGAGGGTTTCTCTAAACTATCTGGACCTCTGACTCGATTGACCATGAAGGGAGTCCATTTTGATTGGACCAATGATTGAGAGCAGTGCTTTCAGGAGTTGAAGCACCGGCTGGTTACTGCTCTAGTGTTGACCATTCCTTCAGGGGATTGTGGATTTGTGATTTATAGCGACACGTATCTGAAGGGCTTGGGATGTGTGCTTATGCAGCAAGGTAAGGTAGTGGCGTATGCTTCTCGGTAACTGAAAGAATATAAGAAGAATTACCCTATGCATGGTTTGGAATTGGCTGCTGTTGTGTATGCACTGAAGATCTGGCGACACTATCTGTATGGGGCGTAGTGTGAGATCTTCATTGACCATAAGAGCCTCGAGTATTTCTTCACACAGAAGGAGTTGAACATGAGGCAGAGGCTTTGGCTAAAGTTGATTAAGGACTACAATTGCACGATCAATTATCACCCGGGGAGGCTAATGTGGTAGCTGATGTGTTGAGTCGGAAGTCAGGGCCTATGGCTGTATTTGCGGTTGTAACTCAGTGTCACATTAAATGGGATTTGGAGAGCTCAGGTATAGAGTTGGTGGTTGGTGATCATCACGCCTATCTGGCTGGGTTGGTGGTCCAACCGACTTTGTTTGAGTGTATAAAAGCCATGTAGGCTAGTGATGCAGAGTTGGCAGAAGTTATGGAAAAGGTACAACAGGGATTGGCTACGGAGTTTAACATCTCTGAGGGAGGTGTGTTGAGGTTTGGGACCAGACTATGTGTTTCGAATGATGATGAGATCAGAGGGACGATTCTAGAGAAGGTGCATCATTCTTTGTATACGATACATCCTGGTAGTACGAAGATGTATCAAGACTTGCGTGAGACCTTCTGGTGGTCTGGTATGAAGAGGTAGATTGCTTGGTTCGTAGAGTAGTGTCTGACGTGTCAGCAAGTGAAAGCTAAACATCAGAGGCCGACAGGGCCGTTGCAGCCTTTGCCTATTTTGGTGTGGAAATGGGAGCATATTTCCATGGATTTTGTAACTGGATTGCAGCTAGCGCTTCATGGGCAGAATGCTATCTAGGTGATCGTGGATAGATTGATGAAATCTGCTCATTTCATACCGATGAGAGTTAGCTATCCTTTGAGTAGGCTAGCAGAGTTGTATGTGCATGAGATTGTGAGAATGCACGGGATACCGGTGTCCATAGTATTAGATCGGAACTCGAGGTTTACTTCCCGATTCTGGATAAGCTTGCAAGAGGCATTGGGGACGAAGCTTACTTTCAGTACAGCATTCCACCCCCAGACTGATGGACAGTCGGAGAGGATGATACAGATATTGGAAGATATTTTGTGAGCTTGTGTGTTAGACTTCGGTGGTAGCTGGATATAGTTTATGCCACTTGTGGAGTTTGTTTATAACAATAACTTCCAATCTAGTATCAGGATGGCACCGTTTGAGGCTTTGTATGGTCGGAGGTGTCGATCTCCTTTGTGTTGGGATGAGGTTGGTGAACGTCAGGTGTTAGGACCTGAACTTGTGCAGCAGGCATCTGAGAAGGTGGGTTTGATCCGGGAGAGGATTAAATTGGCTCAGAGTCGGCAGAAGAGTTATGTAGATATTCGCCGTCGTGAGTTAGAGTTTGAAGTGGGAGGTAAGGTATTTCTGCGTATTGCTCCGATGAAAGGAGTGATGAGATTTGGCAGGAAGGCCAAGCTGAGCTTGAGGTATATCAGACCATTCGAGGTACTTGAGCGAGTGGGTCTGGTAGCCTATAGAGTTGCATTACCTCCAGCACTTTCGAGGGTCCATGATGTGTTTCACATCTCCATGTTGAGGAGGTACGTGTTGGATCCTTCACATGTGATTAGTTATGATGAGTTGGAAATTGGGGATACTTTAGCGTATGAGGAGATACTTGTTCAGGTTCTGGACCATAAAGTTCAGAAGCTTCGTACCAGAAAGATACCGTTAGTGAAGGTATTGTGGCAAAACCACGAGGTTGAGGAAGCTTCTTGGGAACTGGAAACAGAATTACGTCGGAAGTATCCACAATTATTTTGAGCACTTGTTCATGATCCTACTGTAGGTTGGGATAGGTGGTTAGTCGTTGGGAGTGTGAGTATTGTGAACTCTTGAGAGTGTTGTATATGTAACCACGGTATTCCTCCGCCATAAGTGAGGGTATGTATGTGTATGTGTAAGATGGGACGACACTGTGGTGATCGCCAGTTCGCTCTTGAGTTGTGTCTATGTGTATGTGTATGATGGGACTGCACTATGATGATCGCCAGTTTGCTTTTAAGTTGTGTCTATGTATTTGATTGTATGTATGAATCTAGGAATGAGAGATGGCAAATTTCGAGAACGAAATTTTTGTAAGGAGAGGAGATTGTAAGAACCCGAAATATGAAAAATGGGTTTAAATATTAAGAGAGGGGCAAAATTGGAAATTTCCCGGGTCAAAGAGCTATAAAGGAAATTCTCATTTCTTCCAAGCTAAGTAAACTTAGATTTTTATCTCTCTCTCTCTCTCTCTCTAAACCTCTCCCTACTCCTTCTCTCTAGAATTATTTGTCGATCGTTGACGGAATCGGAAAACGGAAGCTACCACGAGGATCGTGGAAGGATTCTCTGCAACTTCTACGGATCAGAATCTCGTTTTGGAGATTTTGAGTTTCAGCGTAAAATTGAGGTAAGGCTCGGTTTTCAATTCTAATTCAGTAGATTTGTAGGTATCTGTCTCGTGAACATATTCTAAACTGTGATTTGTAGGTTTTGGAACTCAGTTCGCTGTCTAGGGACCTTGGAGTTCGGGATTTGATTACGGGGTTAAGGTAAGGGGAACTATGTTTATATTGGTTATTTTTGAAATCGAACTGGGTGGAATTGTGGTCCACGGTCCTGTGTGTGTTTTGGCTACTCATTTGCAGGGATCTACGGGGAAAACTATGGGTTTTTCATTATTACAGTTTTGGGAAAAAGGGGGCGATGGGCTGAATCCCGGGTTTCTTTGAAAATCGAGTATATGTGTGATTTATACTGTGATATTGGGATGGTCATGCCTTTACTTTGTTTAAACTGTATTTTTTTGGAAAACCATGATTTAGATTACGAAATGAGTGTGGTTTGTTTGGTTATATGAGCATGCATGTGTGTATGATATGTTGAAATGCTAGTAGGAACACGGTTCCGAAATTGTCCCAGGTACTAAGAGTGTCCGGCTCTATATCCGAGGGCGTGTTATCGCCTGCCATGTAAACAAGAGTGTCCGGCTCTATATCCGAGGGCGTGAGCCTATTCTGGCAGATCAGGCCGAAGGATGTGGATCCACCAATTTAGCGCCGGTACGATGCCATGGGAGTCGGGGACTAGCCATGTGTCGGTGGTGCTGTGTTCACTGGCCGGCTTCGGGCCGAAGAGTGTGACAACACTGAGGATTACTGATCATGTGTATGTAATGTGATGGGGCTCCGTATAAATGGTCATCGTATGTGTATGTGTATGCACTATGTAAATTAGTACTAGAATGCATTTAACTGCATGTATGTTGTATCATGATAACGCTCAAATGCCACAAACCGATATAACTTGTGTTTTTCCTTACTGAGAGGTGTTTCACCCTTGCTGTACGTACATTTTTACAGGTCCTTCGACTAATCGGAACTAGCGTCTTGGGGTAGGGAGCGTAGTGGCCGATGTACTGCGTTAGCACTTGGGTAAGTGCTAGGATTGTAGTTTTGTTGGGGTTGCCATTTTGAGTTGTATTTGGGCACCCGATTGTTCGTTTTGATAGAGCTGTGGCTCATGTATAGACTCGGGTATGGTACTATATATATTGATATAGAATGACTTTTTTCCGCTACATATATGTTGTGATTGGATGTGTTTAGGGTCCCTAGAAACCCCACAAGGTCGGACACTTATCCAGTGTAATGTATCTTTTGATGATTTGTTTGATACAGGGATAGGTTATGTTACATTCTCATCTTTGGGTCCCATTTTGGGGTTTGGGGCATGACAAAAATCATTGAAAATATTATAACTCTTGGTCATTGAACTTGAAGATGAAAGAAAAGGCATAAAATGAGTTGAGCACATAACTTAAGGGGAGCATATATTCTTTCATGATTATATAAATTAAAATGCTCTCATATTTTTATTTCATGCCTATATGTCCATATGAGTACTGCACTGAATTCCTAACTGTCCATGGTTATTTATTGTTCATGATACCTAGTTGGATGGTTTACATTTTATATGAACTATTGATTATACTACTGGAATGCATGCTTAGTTTAGAATGTCTCCTGCATGGCAGATGCAATTGATGTGAATTGCATGCCGGTAGTGGATATAGGTTCTTGTGTGCCTTGAACTGAATTATAAATTGCTTGATTGAACCTATTAGGTACAAGTTTTAGGGGAAAACGTTCAATTTACAGATGGCATGCTGTCGAAATTTCGACAGGAATTTTCCCAAAAGTAAAACCTTGTACATAGATGATTATGATAAAATTAATGTTAAAATATTTTTGAAATGATGAGTGAAAATAATTGAATATTAAATTTCATCCTAATATAATCATTGAATAATTAGAGGAGCCCATCTCCATCCCTATAGAAAGAACTTAAAGGATTCATGTGCATTAATTTACATTTTTAAATATTGAGGCTCTTCTGTAACCCTAAACATAATATCTTGCTTTTATGGATTTATATTTAAATATGAATTGTCTTGGTTATTTTCTATACAATACGCCTTAATATCTATTTATGATGCATTTGGGCCTTATGGGTTGACTATACTAATCAGGTGACAAATATATATACATTTAGTATAGTTAGTCCAACGAATCTAAAAATAACTGCTTATAATGCTTAGCAAATTTATTCTTGGCTAGTATATGTAGTTCATCTCATTTTGGCCATATCTTCAAATTGTTAGGGGGAGCAACTTAACTTAAAATTCTCCGACTCTAAAATTCCATAACAATTCTAGCACTTTCATTCATACTCTTAATGTATATATTGAGTTGTGTGCTTCATACTAAGCATGAATGTTGGATGTATTTGAATCATAGCATGCACTATTTTGGCCTTTAAAGAATATCTTGCATGAATTGATAATGGGCCATTCTTGTAATCATTTAGGTCTTTGATTTATTTTTGGGACTTGCTCTACTTTCAAACGGCATGCCGCCGAAATTTAAAAAAAAAAAAAATTCTCAAAATTGAATCTTATATATGAATGTTTTGTGTCTACTTTCCTACCTTAGCCCATTCTTGCTAATGTCAAAAAAGGGGAGAAGTATCTAATGCAAAATTGGGAAAGTTAAATGTATTTCAGTTCATATTATCACTTCATACTATTTGAGCTTTAATTGACAATTAAAAATGAACGCATAATTTGTGTATGTTTGTCTTCATTCAAATGTCTGTACTCAAAATTCAAATTATATGCATATACTTAGGGGGAGCCTGTTTGACTTTGTCCACTTTAACAAGTTGTTTTGTCATCATCAAAAAGGGGGAGAATGTTGACTTTATGAGTCTGATCCATTTTGATTGTGACAAAACCAATGTTTCTCACCTGTGTACTAAGCTTCTTGAACTGGTTTATCCTTAACATGCACTGTTGGTAGGAACTTAAGCAAGTCATACGAACTATGAATATCAAGTTTCATTTATGGCGTCTAAAGAATCAAAAGAATGAAGACCTATTTTTCTATTATATTTGCATTCATTTTTAATTGGTCTGTAATAGTAAATATAGGAAAAGGTATGTAATAATCTCTACATGTCATGCGTGTAGGTAATTGTAAGCTTAAGACCTTAGGGATCACCCTTCGGTCAACGCCGAATTTTTGGGACCATTTCAAAATTACCTTAGAAAGACCTTAGGTCCCTACACAAATGCACAAAATAGTCCTTATAATCACTTACAATATCAGGGGAACAAATTGAAGTGTAAATGGACTTAATAAGAAAAAATGAGAGAGCTCGGGCAACCGAACCCTTTGTGTTCAAAACATATCAGGTGCCTGAACTATGGACAAGTCAACATGTTGACTTGGATTCGGGAGGTCGAACATATTTGACCGCATCATCCATAGGCCATCGAACCGCTAAGGTGATCGTTCTCACTAACTCAGCCAACCGAACCTCATATTCATTTTACCCTTGGGCGACCAAACACTTGAGTTCGGTCAACCAAAGTATAGTCTAGGCGAACAAAATGCGGATATAATGATTTTCACCTTGGTTCAGCATACCGAACCCAGACTCAGGCACCCGAACGTTCAAAAGCTACCTTTTTAACTAAGTCTATTTGGGAGACCGAACTAAGGTTCAGCCACCCGAAAACTCTCGGGTTGCTTATTTTTTTTATCAAGGTTAAATGTTTAAATAGGGTTAAAATTTCTAAATTGTTTTTAAAATTTTTTTCAAATACTCTCATTCACTCTCATTCATTTGATAAATCCTAGCATTATGAGAGTTTTTATTGTGCTTATTGCTCTGATATAGATTGCTTAACACTCTAATTAGATTGATTGTTGATTTTTTGATTTTTGAAAGTTAAGCAAGAGTGTTTCCCACAGATTTAATTTGATAAATCTTGTGTTTGGGAAAACTCATTAACTTGTGGATCTTTGCATTGTTATTGCAAGATTCCTATAGCTATATTTTTGTTGTACAAAATATTTTACAAGCTATAATTTTTCAAACAACTCTTGTGCTTATTTCTTTGAGGAAAATATTTTGAGTTGGTTTGAATGTTTGATTAACATTTTGAAACCCTAATCTATTATTGAGATTTGTTATACTTTGTTTCAAAGAAATAGCTTGTTAGAACACTCTTGAGCATATTTGTAGTTATACCTTGCTAAGTGTTTGCTTGCACAAAATCACATCACGGAGCTTTCATTTCCTATACTATTGATGTGTGGTTGATTGATTACATTTGATACATATCTACTTGACTGAGAAGCATAATCACTGTACCCAGTTTACTATAAAGAAATGTTGTTGTATTCTAGGCATGGCCCGAGGGGGCAGTAATCCAGCCCGGGAAGGATTGTTTGTAAAGGTTGAGATCAGCCTTGTGCTAATTGACCTGATTGTTTAGGTGCTGCTCCACCCATTAAGTGAGCCAATAGTGTAATCCTTATACTAGTGAGCCAAGACGAGGACATAGGCAGGATTGGTCGAACCCCGATATTATATTCGGTGTCACTTTTACATTTCCTGCATTATATTCTTCTTTGTGCTTGATTTAATTACCCTGCTGAATATACTGTATATCTGATTGATACTAATTTGTATCTGGCGGAGAAATACTGAAATAGTGGTGCATGTACTGAAAATTGTTTAATATATTGTATTTACAATTTCATATATACTTGGACTGCTCCTAGGTTGCATTATACTATTACTAGATTAGTTTAACCTAGGAGGAAGTTTTTTTTAAATCTCACCCCCCCTCTTGGGATTGCACCAAAGTTAACACTTTGGGTTGGGGTTACTATTCATGTTTACTATTCACACATGTCACCGAATACTTTTACAGTATTGTGAACGTATACGAGATTTTTTCAAGTATACAATTCCATTCATTTACGATATTGTTCACGCATATGGTATTAATCACAGTGAAAAAGTGGGAGCCGATTTAGTGGAGGAGCAGATCTTATCTACTACAATGGCAGCAAAGTGCGAAATTTAGAAGTTCAAGGGGGCTAATTTTTGAAATTGAAAATGAAGGCGGTCCTGAGAAAGGACAATTTCTTAGTGGCAATTCGAAATAGACCAACAGGGATAACTAACGAAAAATGGAACGAGATGGATGACAATGTTGTGGCCAATCTTCATCTAGCATTGGCAAATTCGGTGTTATCAAGCATTTCAGAGAAGAAGTCAGCAAAAGAAATTTGGGATGCGCTGACAAAACTCTATGAGGTAAAGTCACTTTATAATAAGATCTTATTAAAGAGGCGACTCTACACTCTTTGAATGGGTGAGTCCACATCAGTTACGGACCACATCAACAATCTTAATACGTTGTTCTCAAAACTGACAACGTTAGGCCATAAGGTTGAGCCAACCGAACAAGCGGAGCTTCTACTCAAAAGCTTGCTAGATTCATATGATCAACTCATCATCAACATTACAAATAATATTCAGTCTGATAATCTAGTCTTCGATGATCTTGCGGCAGCTGTTCTGGAAGAGGAATCCAGGTGTAAAAACAAGGAAGACAGATCGTCTAGTTCTCAACAAGTTGAGGCACTATCGATGATGAGAGGAAGATCAACAGAATGTGGCTCTAGTGGGAGTCAAAATCATGGTAGATCAAAGTCAAGGAGTAAGAAGAATTTTAAATGCTACTATTGAGGCAAAATGGGGCACATCTCGAAGGATTGTTGGCATAAGAAGAAGAATGCAGGGAAAGCTCATAAGGAGAACACTTCTCAAGGATGCATTGCGAGTACCTCCAATGATGGCGAAATCTTGTATAGTGAAGAGGAAACTATCTCTAAAGGTAGTAAGAAACTCACTGATGTATGGATCATGGATTCAAGAGCAACTTAGCATATGATCTCTCGGCAAGACTAGTTCCACTCTTATAAACTTGTTTCAGGCATATCTGTATTCATGGGTAATGATCATGCCTTAGAGATCGCTGGTATCGGTAATATCAAATTAAAGATGTACGATGATACGATTTGCACTATTCAAGGGGTACAACATGTGAAGGGCTTGAAGAAAAATTTACTATCTCTTAGGCAGTTATATGACCTCGACTATGAGACCCTTATTGAAAATGGGATCTTAAGGGTTGTCAAAGGCGCACTTGTAGAGATGAAGGCAGAAAAGATTGTGGAAAATCTATACATGCTGTTGGGAAATACTGTATAATAAGGAGACACATTAGTTGTGTCAACCCAAGAAGAATCAACGATAATGTGGCATTGCAAACTTGGCCGCATGTCTGAACATGGTTTGAATATCCTTTTAGAATGTAATCTTCTTCCACGACTGAAATCCATAAGTCTACCCTTGTGAGCACTGTGTAACAAGAGCATAGATTAAAATTTGATAGATCTACTGCTAGAAACAAACACATTTTTAAATCAATTCACTCAGATGTTTGGGAATCTCCAGTTGCATCCCTAGGAGGAGCAAATTATTTTGTGTCATTTATTGATGATTATTCAAGGAGATTAAGGGTATTTCTAATTAATAAGAAGTCTGATGTGTTTCCAATATTTAAAGAATTCAAAGCGCGGGTGGAACTTGAATCCGAAAAAAGAATCAAGTGTTTAAGGATAGATAATGGAGGAGAATATAAAGACAGTAATTTTATTTCATTTTGCAAGAAAAAGGGTATTCGAAGGCACTTCACTGTTGTGCATACACCTCAGCAAAATGGTCTAGCAGAACGGATGAACAGAACTGTATTGGAAAGAACCATAACCATGTTAAAGACTGCAAATCTAGCCAAGTCATTCTAGGCTGAAGCAGTCAGAATCGCTTGTTATGTGATAAATTGATCACCGTTAACAACAATTGGTTTGAAGACATGATGGAGATATGGATTGGTAAGCTAGCCCAATATTCTTCTCTTCACATATTTGGATGTCCTGCATATGTAATGTATAATGCACAGGAAAGAACTCAACTGGACCAAAAGTGTAACGACTTGCTATTTCTTTAATATATATATATATATATATATATATATATTAATATTGATATACACAAATATCATCTGTCTAAAATACTTCTGATAATACCACAGGCTCAAGGGAGCACTGAGGAAACTCTGTAAATCACACATTTCTAGCAGCGGTATACAAAAGGTGGAAACTACTATATTCAATACCAGATAACTACCTTGTTCTAAAATATATATATATATATATATGTATATATATATATATATATATAATACAAAAATACCCAGTGACATCACTATAATCGGAAAACTATTCCAAAACTCTGGTATCTCAAAATACCAACCCTTTCCTGTATGGGCAGTACAAGCTAATCTCTATTTGCAAGTCTGATCTGATCATCTAGTTAGATCTCTTGAAAAATAGAAAGTCACTAGGATGAGTCGATGCTCAGTAAGAGGAAATATGCTATTACTAGTGTGTGGCAGTTGAGTTACACATTTAAAATACTAAAATAATACGGTAATCTAAGTAAGCTGATAAACTGTACAGAATATATGAAGTATAATTTTAAAATATAGTTGTGTATTTGGGTTTACTGTCTGAATGTACTGCTAATATTATAATATAAACTGCTGCTGTGTAATATATCTGTACATAGGAACTTCTGCTATACCCTAGGATCTGTATATCATGATAAATCCCCTCATGATAGGGTTGTGCGACCTGTAGGCTAGACTTACTCTAGTTGGCCTACCAAGCAAGTCAATCTGAATCTCTAACATCCGCCAATCTATATTAATCTAGCCCACTGCAATCACTCTGGGCCATCTCTAACCTCTATCATCGTCTAACCGGCTACCTTAGTCCAGCATGCTGGGGAGACTACAATCTCTCCTCGCATGGTTAGACAAAATCCACATACTATCTAAGTCATGTGGTTGCACATGTCTGAAATAGCAACGGTACCGTGCTTTGCTATATTTCTCTGTCTGTATTATCCACAGTGGTCTAAAACTGTGTAATACTGTATACATACATAAATATATAATCATATTATTGCTTTTAACATGATTTCAAAACAACCATAACACTATAAATCTGAGTTGTAATATCTGAAATATCTATCTGAATTTTCTGTAATATCTATTTAAAATATCTGAAATATCTGTCTGTAATAACTGTGATATCTATTTATAATATCTATAATATCTATATGCAATTTCTGTAACATCTATCTGAAATTTCTGTATATCTGTCTATAATTTCTATAATATCTGTCTGAAATATCTGTCTGTAATTTTTGTATGAGTGTTATGGTTTAGAAATCATGTTATTTTGAGAAATACTGTAAGTCTCATTCATTGCTATAAATATGTAAAACTGAATATCTGTAATACTTTATAGTCTACATACTATACTGTAATAAACTCATGCCACACATTTGGGAAATCAAAATCTCATGCTCAATTTCTATAATTCTGCTGTAAAAATAATATTCATGTTATTCTGGAAAAATAATCTAATCTGCATGCTTATAAATACACATTCATAATCTTCTGAAGTATGTAACAAAATTTCTATTATAGCATATTTCCCTTACCTAAACTCTGGAAAAACTCCTACTGTACTCTGGCCCTATACCCGCAGGGTTCCCTGTTCAACATCTTGAAAACATCATCCCCTATAACAAAATATCAGTATTTCATTGCATACTACATTTCCTATAACTATGGGAAAGGTAAAAACTGGATAAAATACCTTACCCTGAAATTGGGATGAATTTCAAACCATCTCCACCAACGATCAGCTCCGAAAGACTTGCATAGAACTTCGCTCGGAGCGTCGTGGTTCCCTCAGACTTCAATCCAGCGAGAAATGGAGCCAAGATCAAAGAGAGAAGGAGAGGAAGACGTTTTAGAGAGAGAAAGAGAGTTTCTCGTGAGATTTATTGCTGAAAAATCTGAGTTTCAACTATTTATAGGGCCAGCTTCATCGACGAGACACGTCATCTAGTCAACGAGTCTTGTAGAAAGTTCGTTGATGAACCTGTACCCTCGTCGACGAGTTTCAGTCTGCCTTAAACCCTGTCTCAGTATCTTCTCGTCAACGAGACGTTTCTTCATCGACGAGGTCCTCATGTATGCTCGTCGACGAATCCCCTGTGTTCATCGATGAGGCCTTGATTAATTCCTTGGATTATTACGTAAAGTTCAGGAAACGCATATTCTTGGGTTATGCTGATGGAGTGAAAGGGTATTGCTTGTGGGATCCCACCGCCCGCAAGGTCATAGTCAGCAGGGATGTGATATTTTTAGAAAATGAATTGAAAAATAAAGAAAACAACCACACTTTGGAAATGACGACTACTGTTCAAATAGAAGAAAATAAAGATTCTTTTGAAGCCGCACTAAAGTATGAGGAACAAGAACCAAATGAGACCAATGATACATAAGTTTGACGTTTAGTACGTCAAATAAGGAAACCATCATGACACTCAGATTATGTCATGGAAAACAATACTACATATTGTCTTCTAACAAAGATGGAGAGCCACCAACTTTCCATAAGGCTATTAGTAGCCCTAAGGTTTCTTTGTGGATGATAACAATGGAGGAAGAAATTGAAGCCTTATATAGAAATAACACATGGGAGCTTGTTCCATTACCACATGAACGTAAAGTCATTGGAAATAAATGGGTCTACAATATCAAGCGAGATGACAACGATCAGGTGGAGCGATATCGTGCAAGACTAGTAGTGAAAGGGTATGCTCAAAAAGGAGGTGTTGATTTTAACGAGATATTTTTTTTCCAATTGTTAAACTTACTATGATCAAAATTGTATTGGTTATGTGTGCTGTGTTTGAATTACGTCTTGAGCACTTAGATGTGAAAACTGCTTTTCTTCATGGAAAACTTGAAGAAGAAATTTTCATGCTCCAATTAGAAGGTTTTGAAGAAAAAGGAAAAGAAAACTTGATTTATAGGTTAATGACTTAAAGTAGGTGCCAAAATATTGGTACAAAATATTTGATTCCTTCATAATTAGCCTAAGATACAATAGACTCAGTTCAGACCATTGTACGTACTACAAGAGGTTTGGTAATAATGATTTCATTATTTTGTTGTTGTATGTAGATGATATGTTGGTTGTAGGCCCCAACAAAGAAAGAATCTAAGAATTAAAGGCACAATTGGCTAGGGAGTTTGATATGAAGGATTTGGGACCAGCAAACAAGATTTTAGGGATGCAAATTAACTGAGACAGAAAAGACAGGAAGATTTGGGTTTCTTAAAAGAATTATTTGAAAAAAGTCTTGCAACGCTTCAACATGCAAGATTGTAAGCCAATTTTACCCTACTTCCTGTGAAGTATAAATTATCCTCAAGTATGTATCCTAGCAATGAAGCAAAGAGATGGAAATGTCTCGAGTGTCGTATGCATCAGTAGTGGGAAACCTAATGTATGCTATGAATTGTACGAGACTAGATTTTGCTCAAGTAGTTGGTACAGTCAGTCGGTTCATGGCGAATCCTGGTAGAGAGCATTGGAATGTTGTGAAGAGGGTCCTAAGATATATCAAAGGGACCTCAAATGTTGCATTATGTTACAGAGGATCAGAATTCATTGTCTGGGGATATGTTGATTCAGATTTTACAGGTGATCTTGACAAAATAAAATCCACTATAAGTTATGTGTTTACTCTTGCAGGAGGAGCAATAAGCTGGGTGTCAAAGTTGCAGATTGTTGTGGCATTGTCTACGACTGAAGCTGAATACATGGCAGCTACGTAGGCTTGCAATAAGACAATTTGGATTAAAAGACTATAGGAAAAACTCAGGCACAATCAAGAGAAAATTTCTCTATATTGTGACAGTCAGAGTGCATTGCTTATCGCAAGGAATCCGACTTTTTATTCCAAGACAAAACACATCGGAGGGTAGTATCACTTCGTTTGAGAAGTTGTGGAAGAAAGAAGTGTTGACATGCAAAATATTCACACCAAAGACAACCTAGCATATGTTATGACAAAATCAATCAACGCTGACAAGTTCATATGGTGTAGATCCTCTTATGGTTTAATAGAAACGTAAGTGGCATGAAATTGGAAAGACTAAAAAGGATGAAAAAAAAAATGAAAATGACTTTAAGTGGAAGAATGTTGAATTGTGAAGTCATTTTTTTTTTTTTAGTTCAAAGTCCAATATGGTAGTTGCACTATTCATATGGTGGTTGTACTATTCATATGGTGGCTGCACTATTCATTTGGTGACTACACTATTCATATGGTGGCTATACTAGCATCTCCAACTTCAGCTTAAAAGAGAGAGAAATCAAGTTGTAGTAATCTTAAAAAAAAATCAATTAATTAATTAATTAAAAAATTAATAAAAAAATTTATTATTATTAAAATTAAAATTTTAGAAATAAATAAATAATTATTATTAATTAAATGATATAATAATAGTAATAATAATAATAATAATAATAATAATAATAATAATAATAATAACAATATAATGTTATAAAGTATATATATATATATAAAGATCCTTCAGGAATCTCGCAGGTTCAGACAGCCCCCCCTTTCTTCAGCTCCTCCGTTCCTCTATCCCACTCTCCTTTATCTCGTCTCCATTATTCAGCTAATCAAAAATCCAAAAATATCATTGGGTTCTACTCACCGCCACCGACATTTCTACTGGAGCGAATCTGTCGTGAGGAGCGGCGTAGGCATATCTCCTGGGGTAAGGTCAAATCTCAAACTTACCTCAATTTATCTTAAACTATAAGCCCCATTAACGAACGTAAATTACCAGGAGAATCGTGGGGAGATTCTCTACAATCTAACCGGAGCGAGTTTTCGAATTGGAGCTCTGGGGTACCAATCCTAAATCGGGAGTAAGTTTAATAATTTAGACTTTTATTAAGCTATTTAGGGTATTCAGAACCTAGGGAAATTTTAGGGTAAGTTGCTCTAGAAATTGTGACGAATAATATAGTGAAATTTGAATTTCAAGATTTCAGGGGTTTTTAAACGCCTGGGGCGTAGGCCGAGATGTTATTAGGTTTTTCAGGAATCAGGTAAAGGGATTAAGTTAAGTCAATAATTTTATGAAATTTGAACCAATTTAATTGTTATGTTTATATAATCATATTTATTTATTTATCCAGGAATTTAAATGTTATTTTGAAAACCAACCATTCAAAATGGATTTTACAAACTTAGGATATATGGTATGGTATTTTTGAATAAAATGAACGGTGGAAAGTTTGTTTATTTATATGGATATGTTAAAATTTGAAAAATTGTGTGGCAGATGATTTAATTTGTATGGATTATTGTATATCAGGATTTGGGATTTTGAAATATTGAATTGTTTGAGAAATATAGGAATTGTTGTGAAAAATACTGGAAATGCTTGTGAAAATACTGGAATTGTTTATGAAATGCAGGAGTTTGAACTAACGACCAGTGGCCGGGTATTGTTTCATTGGCCAAGGGCCAAAATTATTATTTGACGGCCGAGGGCCGAGTTTTAATTGATGGCTATATGCTGGATTGTATTTTGTGGTTGGAGGCCAGATTTTTGGAATTACTGGAAATATATGTGAATTAACGTTTTAAATGGTGATTTCTATTATCTAAATTGCATGATATGTTTTAAGAACCCTGAGGACCAATGTAGTGTGAGCACGGTACTGTTGCTAGATATTTGTTATGTGGCCATGTGCGCCCAAACCTGTGTTGAGAGGTGTAGGGTGGCCATGTCCGATTTGCCTACGTAAGGTGAATGCACCCTTGGGTGAGGGCAATCGGACCAGCAGTTGGAGCTGTGTGTACCCGCGGAGTATGTTAGTTGAGAGTATAGATGACTACTGTCTGGGTGGATCCCCTAGGACATTAGTCCAGCTTTCGGGCGGCACAACCCGTGCCATAGGGATGTAAGTGGCGTGTTTGTCACAGGGAGTGTCTTATATGCATATATGTTAATTTATGTGAATACGGTTAATTAATAAGATAACTTCAAGAACTTACTGAGAAAGATGAGTGCCCTGATAGCAGTAATGATACTAGAGTAGAGGAAAACTACTTGTTACTTGTATGGGTGGGTAATCTTCTCTATCCTCAGCTAATTGTATGTGTGAATGTAAATAAGAATGTTTTCATAAATGTGTTTATCTGCTTAATGAACTGGTTATTTTTTTTGTACACTAAATGCATGCTGGTCACACACTGATATTAACTTAGTTTTTCCCTTACTGAGCTGTGCCTCACCCCTACTTTACAAACTATCTTTTCAGGAAATTCTAGAGATCGAGTTTAACGAGCTAAAGGAGCCGGGTTAGAGGTGTAAATTTATGTAGGTGGTGTGTAGATAGAGATTTTATTTTTGTTTAGTTTTATGGGATGTAATTATGTGAAACTGGATATATTTGTGTATAAAGATAGTTATAACTCTGGTCATATAATTTGAGGATTTTATATTTTATTTCTGCTGCGTATATGTGTTTTATATTTGATTAAAAAGGTATCAGGTACACTGACGTCACTAAAGTAGCACTCCGGGCCCACATGGCGGGTCGGGGTTGTTACACAAGTACTCTCCTAAAAAGTGTCTCTGCTGTAGCGTATGTTTTAATTTCTCTTATTTCTTAGAGAGATTTGTATACTCCTAATACAAGAGAGAGTTATCATTGTTCTCCTCTTGTAATTAGAGAAAAATTGTAATATCTTTTTTTTACATAGTGGATTCCTTTTACTCTTATCCGTGATTTTTCTTTCGATTTGTTTGAGGGTTTTTCACATAAATTTTGGTGTCAATTCTTATTTTCTCATTTCTTATTTTAACTGTGTGATATTGTTCATACCCATTCAATTTCCTAACAAACTCTTAACTAAAAATCGAATATATGACCTTGGGGTCATCAGAGTCATAAGTTACTTTTATCACTTGAGTCAATCCCACCCACTGAACAATTATTGACAATAACAAGTCATTTTCTTATTGAATTAGTTCAGGATATATGAATGGTGCATATTGAAAAACTATGAGAGAGAGGGTGGGTGGGTGTGTGTGTGTGTGAGAAATGAGTACCTCAGCAATTATTTGAAAATTTATTGCATAGTCCACAAGGAAGCACTATGTTTCCGATGGAGGAGTCAACATTGTGATGGGTGGAATTATGATAATAGGATCAGGGCAACACTAGGCATGGTGCATAGGTGCGGAGGGATGGACCCCACAGACGCACTCTCCCTCTCACTTGCCTTTCACCCACAAACGCGAAACTGTGTAATTCCATTTTTTAATTATGATGTGCATGGGAAAGCGATTCCCAATTTCCCTATTTTAAGCTTTCCCCTTACTTTTTATGTGGAAAAAAAATTCCCAAATCCCAACTACAAACAAGACAAACACTGCCCATCCATTCCCAAATCCCCACCCCCTTCCTTGCCTCCCTTGTCTCTAATCTTGGGTTATCTTCTTTAATACCAAACCATTAAGGTTCTTAAACACTCCATTTCCAGTATCAGAACAAAACTAGTCCATACCCATCCTTTCCCCTCACTCTCTCTCTCTCTCTCTCTCTCTCTCTCTCTCTCTCTCTCTCTCAGAGTTCTTTAATATTGTGTACATTTAGACCCCGTTTGGATAAGAATTTTGTTTAAAAAATTAAAAAGTAAAAAAAAATCATTAAATAAAGTTTTGTAATAATATGATTAAATTTTTTTAAAAAAATTAAATACTAATAATGTGAAAATTTTAAATTTTCTTCATTAACTAACTTACTGTTATTTTATTTTATTTTTTACGCTCTTTAATAACTAAACTTGCAAAGGTAGATTTTATTTGGGTCAATGATTTATTTGAGTAAGGGAAAGAAAAGAAATAAAATTTTTTTTTTTTTTTTTTTGTTTTGTATCGAGTACTACCAGAAATGAATTTTTGCTTTTGATATAATCGAAAGCTAAAAGAGTAAGATGTTAATGATGTGTAAAACTATTTTTGCTCAATTTGTTGCATATTTTATTTTCCTTTTGACTTTCTTTAAATGATAGAATCTTTCATATTTTTCATTTCTTTCCCTACTATTTTTGAAGTCCCAAATGTAAAACATTTATTGTTTACTATATTTTAGTTTTCTAAAGAATTATAAAAGTTAAGCTAACTTTTTAGCTTTTCAAGATCTATATTTAAAATGTAGGGGAGAAAAAGAATTTGCTTAAATGTGCAAAATAATTTTTTAATTTATTTTTATTTTTTAAATAATTAGAAAAAGAAAAACAACTTATTTTTTAATTTTGCCTAACGAGCAGCCAGTTGAATAGTTTTTACAAAAGATTTCTATATTTTGGCGGAGCAACTTCATATCGAGCAGGTATTTGTCTTTTTTAATCCAATGAGCAATGCTCATTAGATAAGCTACTCTTGGTGAGCTGCACTCACTCTTGAGTTGCCTCATGAGCTATGCTCATCAAGTGGGCATCTTTGGGCCTCTTGAGTGGTGCTTTTGGATGGGCCATTCTTAGTGAGTTGTGCTCACCAATTGGGTGTGTTTTGAGGCCTTATGAGTGGTGCTCATAAGATGGACCCTTTGTGAGTTGTGCTCACAACTCACTCTTGGGTTACCTGATGAGTTGTGCTCATCATGTGGGTATGTTTTCAGGCCTCAAAAATAGTGCTCATCAAATGGGTCATTCTTGGTGAGTTATGTTCACTCCTAAGTTGCCTCATGAGTTATGCCCATCAAGTGGGTCTCTTCAAGTCTCATTAGCGGTGCTCATCAGATGAATCATTCTTGATGACTTTTGCTCACTCTTGGGTTTCCTAATGACTTGTGCTCATTAAGTGGGAGGGGGGATCTCATGAGTAGTGCTTATCAAATGGGTCATTCTTGGTGAGTCGTGCTCACTTCTGGGTTTCCTCATAAGGTGTGCTCATTAAGTGGGCATGTCTTTGGACCTCATGAGTAGTGCTCTTCATATGGGTCATTCTTGTTGAGTTGCGCTCACTCTTGAGTTGCCCCATGAGTTGTGCTCATCAAGTAGGCATGTCTTTGGGCCTCATGATGGGTGCTCATCAGATGAGTCATTCTCGGTGAGCAAGTTGGTACATACCTATATGTATTAAGCCCCTATGAAAGCTCCCTTGGCACTAACAAGTGGTGTTAGAGCCAATGGTTCATGACCTCTGGGAGAGCGACATCGTAAAGTCAAGGTGTGAAGTTAATTCTCTTGATTTGCTAATAGTTGGAGGACCAAGTGTATAACCAAGACTAATAAGGATTATTTAGGCATGAAAGATGCACCCAAATAAGGTCAAGAAGTGAGAGATAAGATTGGTTCTTAGGCACATTTTTTTTTTTTTTAAGAAGAAGGGCTGCACCTTCATTTATTTATTGATAAACCCTCACTTTTGGCGGAGGAATACTGTGGTTCTTAGGCACATGGAATGTAATCTAAAGCACATAAGATAGAGATTGTTAAAAATTCCACTTGTGAGTTTGTTCTATATTTAAAAAATAGAGTGGAAGATCGATGGGTACTTATATACATGGTTGGGCCCAAGACCCAATATACTTAAACTTTTGGATCAAATTGGTGCTCACCCATATGTATCGAGTCCACCCATGGACTCCTTCGGTGTTAAAAAGTGGACTGCTATGACATAAAAATAAGATTAGAGAGACAAGTTAATGAAAGGTGAAAAATCAAGGTTTTGCAATTAACCTCCAACTATTACAATTAAACCAAATTGAGACCTCCCACTATTAAATAAATAGTGAATAAATGTCAAATTTAATAGAGGCATGTCATCCCTAACTTTAAAAGGGACATTCAAAGAGAAGTAAATTAAGTTTCTCATTCTCATCCGCTCTTTCTGTTGCAATATTATCCTCCTCAATCCCTAACTTAGGTATCAGAGCAATCCCCTAGAGTGCACCCTAGGTCCTCAAAGCTTCTAGTTATATTCCTTGTAGATAGTTGCAGTCAAAGATTAATCTATATTAACTAGCCATTTTTTGGTAGCAACAATGTGATTTCTCTCTTTTATTGATATAAAGGAGAGAGTTTTCAATTTCCCTTTTTCCTTATATTATTTCAAAATAGCTATATACAAGTAGGCATGTCTTCGGGCCTCATGATGGGTGCTCATCAGATGAGTCATTCTTGATGAGCAAGTTGGTGCTTACCTATATGTATTAAGCCCCTATGAAAACTCTTTTGGCACTAACAAGTGGCATTGGAGCCAATGGTTCATGACCTCTGCAAACTTCTTGGCATGTTAGGGAGAGGATGGCGTTACTATGAGATATCTAGAGTCTGCTTCTTTACCTCGTCTAGTTAGAGGCATGATACAACTTGACAAAATTGGTCTTCCTAATTTAAGAGTCTAATGTGTCGTTTTGTCTTCGTTTCATTTTCGCTACGTTTCGTTTTATCTGTTTGTAGTTTGCTTTATAGGAATCACGGTATTCTTCTGTCATAAGTGAGGGTTTTTTAATAAAGAAAGGAGGTGCTGCCCTCTTTTATATATATTAATACTTTTTTTTCACACATTCTACTTATAATTGTTGAAAAATTATTCACAAATTTTTTTTTTTAAATCCAATACTATCAAAACATACAAAGTACACACAATGCACACAATTACAACGAGTACTAAGTTGTTACAATGATATCCTTTAAAAATATTGACAATAATAACTTCTTATCAATATTTTTATATTAAACTAATTATAAATATATTATAATATCTCCAAAAATTATATCTTAGGCATTTGGTGACAAATCTAGAAATTTTTTCGAAGGGACAAAACAAATGAGCACACACATATTTACACAATATATATATATATGAAAATACGCAAAACATAGTTTTTAAAAAGTTAATTTATCCAAGATTTGAATTGAAGACCTTCTAAAGTAAAATTCTTATGTAATGCCCTTAAAGAGCATGTTCAAAATGATTTTTGAGATTAGTCAATTTATTCAATAGTAATACATAGACACACAAATATATGTATAATAAGAAAGAAATATATGAAAATATATGGAAAATATTTTTCATTTTTCATTTTAACTTTTCAAAGAATTACGAAAAAAAATTAGATAATTTTTCATTTTTGCAACATTTGTATGAAATAAATTATCAATAATAAATAATTTTTACACTATTTTTTTGTGAAAATATTACTATTTTTTATTTTTAATTTTTCTAATAATTATAAAAATGCAACCTTGTTTTTCAATTTCTCAAATTTATATAGAAAGTTGGAAATTATCTTTTTATTATTTTTCTAGATCTCTTAACACTTATTATGTGTATGGAGTTTGAAATTTGGATCTTAAACTTTAGCGCCTGTGGATTATATACATAATTTCTTCTAAATCCATTTAAACCCAAATTTAAGTGTTAAAATTCATAATTCCAAATATTACCTTATATAAATTTTTAAAAAATTGGAAAACAAGTTGTCATTCTATGATTATTTTGAAATCTAGATATAAAAAATAAAAAATTGTTTTACACATTTGAATAAACTCTTTATTTTCTATCTTTTTAATATGAATCTTTAAAAAATTATAAAATAAACTAATTTTTTTTATAAATCTTGGTAAACTAAAAATTAGAAAACAAAAATATTTTCCACAATTAAATAAACCCTTAGAATTTCCATATTAAAGGTCTCATATTTAAATACTAAAGGCATATTAAAGGTCTCATATTTAAATACTAAAGGGGTGGGGGGAGAGGTATAAGATGGGAGATGAGTCACCTCCCATTTAGTGACCTATGCTACTATTGGCTTCCAATTGATAAAAACAAATCCAACTTATTTACCTTCAACCTGTAAATGGTAAAAAATTTTCTTAAAAAATCTTCTTTGAGTATCTTAAAAAAAAAAAAAAATCAATCATATACTAAATATTTTTGTTGTGAATGTGACTCACATTCTAAGGGAAGACATGAAGAAAATCTAGGAGTAGCAGTACAGTAGGGGGCAGTATTTTTATTCTGTCTGAAACCGTTGATGGTTTGTTGGAAACTTTTGACGGTTTGGCTCGGAATAGCTTGCGCATATTTTGAATTTTGAATATTTGGACATTATTTTGGTTGGGTTTGGGAAGGGAAGGAACTTCAGAGGAGGCTTATATATACATAGAATACGTTGTATATGGAGTGCTTGTGCGTCTTTTGTGTGCCAAGGGTGCCAAGTGTTGTTGAGAGTATACTTGAGAGAGTTCATGTATTGTTCATGTAATTTGGACAAGGAGATAGTAAATTCTTATCGTTTACTCCCGTGGATGTAGGCATTGCCGAACCACGTAATTCCTCATGTCATTGCTATTGTTATTGCTTTATTTACTTGATGTAAATGTGGAATTATTTTGTATTCACTATTTAGATTGCTACAGTGTGAATGTTTGATCTTTTACACAAACATATTGTTATTCTGCTGTGCATTGTTTGGGGGTCTTTTTCACAATAATTGGTATCAGAGCATTGTTGTAATGACATCAGCATCTTTATCTATGAAATTTGATGTTGTCAAGTTTAATGGAACTGAGAATTTTGATTTGTGGCTCAGAAAGGTGAAAGACCTTTTGGTGCAGCAAGGCATGGTGAAGGTCGTATGAAGAATTCAACTGGATAGCATGGATGAAGCGACTTGGAATGAATTGGGGGGCAACAATAGTATCAACCATTCTTCTATGTTTGGCTAATGACGTGTTGTATCACATCATGGATGAGGACTTACTGGCATTATTTTGACGAAAATTGATAAGCCAATATATGTCTAAGAGTCCATCAAAATCTGCAGGTGTAGTGGCGGAAGATTTAGAATGCAGTGATGGGGATATGCTATGTGTTTCATTGAGTTCGGAGCGTCTCACAGATGATTTTTGGATCCTAGATACCGGATGCTTTTATCACATGACAACAAATAGAAAATGGTTCGACATCTATAGGTCAATTAATGCTGGTTGTATTTTAATAGGAAATGATATTTCATGCAAAATAGTTGGTATTGGAAATGCCCAAATCAAAATGTATGATGGTTTTGTAAGAACCATATGTGATGTAAGACATGTACCGGGTCTAAGGAAGAATATTATTTTATTGGGTACTTTAGACTGCAACAGGTATAGTTATAAGTCTGAAAAAGAGAAATTAAAGTATCTGAACGAAAGTGATAAAAGGAGAAAATGTAGCTGGAAGGGTGTTACAGTTGTAGGTGGAGCTCCAGTTATAGAATTTGAGTTAGATATTCTGTGTCATATGAGATTAAGGCATATAGGTGACTACATGTATTCAAATATTTGGAGACTGGTGAGTATAGCATCACGAGGCAGACATATGTATTTCATGGGTTTAGCACGAAAGGTCATGGTTTATCTCATATGACACAAGCTTGATGTGTTTCCCAAGTTTAACTTGTGGTTGAGCTGGAGAACCAGACCAGGAGAGAGATCCTCAAGTCAGACATTAGGACTAAGTACGCTAGTTTTGTTTAAGGAGTTTTGTTAGCAACATGCAGGGTTGCATGATACTTCTTGTTGAAGTCAGTGAGTATGATGTGTTTCTGTGTGATCGATCGCCAAAGGTATTGCTAAATAGGAGAGTTGCAGGTGAATTGTGGACAGGTTTTGTGGTAGACTACTTGGGTGTGAGTAGATGTCCATTGGTGCACTATTCTAGTGATAAAGGATCAAGGCTTGGCATTATGTATGGACAATACATCTTTTTGGGTATAAGAAAGGTGGGTGTAAGCTGGGTGATCCTGTGGCAAATGAAGGGGTGATAGTGTACATGGCTTTTTGAGATAAAGCCATGGGGTAGCGTACTCGGATAAAGGAAGAGAAACAAATGTTAGAAAACTATGGCAGTAGCAATCATGTTATTCAGGTGGAGTTAGATACTCATCGCAGAAATAAAGGGAGTTCTATCTCGGGTCAACGGTATCACGGTATGAATGGGCATGTGATGCAGGTGGAGCTACAGACTCAAGGTAGAGATGATATTATTTATACTGCAAAAAGTTTTAGCTTGGGAGACCAGCAGGATCATAGTGGGCCCATGTACACCATTAGACCACCACTCAAGTATAAATTTGGCTTTTTGGTATTTCATGTATTCATTACTATCAGCGGCAAGATTTCTACTATTTTTCATGTTGTAATGCATGGCAAAGGGAAAAGTAGAATGATAAGTGTTATGGTGAAGGAAATGGAAGTATTGCATAGGTACCATATGTGTGAGTTGGTGAGGCTTCCAGTGTGGAAAAGGGTGATAGGATGCAGTGGAGTGATGCATCTATTGTGTTTAAATGTGTTATTGGCTGGGAAGACTTTGACTGAAGCTTATCAGTTGGGAACTTTGTTGAAAGGTGTTAACATGAATGTGTTGGGTATGACCAAGAAGGGTCTTGATTTGCTTATTCACATTGGCAAAGTTGTTGGGAGATTGATGTTATCTTAGGGCGACTTTGTGGACGAAACTGGATGGAGACATTATTTATTGCCTCAAGGGGGTTCTGTGGAGAATCAATATGGAATGTCTAACACTTAGTACCTAAGGACGAGCTGTGATGTTTGGGATATGTCAAAGGTCCCTCATAATGATGTAATGGGGTTTTTTGGCAGGCAATATAGTGGACCTTCAGTTGTTAGTTTTTTTAAAGACTATGCAAGAGGCTTTGGTGATATAAGGCTTCTAATTGCTTTTGTGTTTACTATTGTGGGAAGGTCTTGTTGGAAGCCTAGGGTGAAGTTTTTGGGTCTTGCATCTACAACTATATCAGGGTTGATGGTAGAAGCTGAAGTTGTGATAGGCAAGTTCAAGCGGTGTTGCTTGGACTTGGTGTTTGTCTCCAGTTTCTATATGGGAGGCAATGCCAACCTAATGTCCCAAGTTCAAGGTGGAGCAGCGGGTTCATATTTTTGGTTTCTCCTAAGGGGCATATGTTCGTCGAGGTGGAGATTGTTGTGAATGTGGCTCACATTCTAAGGGAAGGCATGAAGAAAATCTGGGAGGAACAGTGCAGTAGGAGGCACTATTTCTATTATATCTAAAATCGTTGACAGTTTGGCTTGGAAAAGCCTGCACAAATTTCAAATTTTGAATATTTAAATGTTATTTTGGTTGGGTCTCGGGGGAAACTTCCGAGGAGGCTTATATATATATATATATATATTTATTTATTTATATTTATATAATACGTTTTATATGGAGTGCTTGCGTGCCTTTTATGTGCCAAGTGTGGCTGAGAGTATTCTTGAGAGAGTTTATGTATTGTTCATGTAATTTGGACAAGGAGATAGTGAATTCTTGCCGTTTGCTCCCTTGAATGTAGGCATTGCCGAATCACATAATTCCTGGTGTCATTGCTATTATTATTACTTTATTTACTTGATGTGGTTGTCGAATTATTTTGTATTCACCATTTAAATTGTTGCAGTGTGTATGTTCGATCCTTTACACAAACATATTGTTATTACGCTGTGTATTATTTGGGGGGTTTTTTCACAACAATTTCTTACAAGGCACGTTCTTTGAAATCTATTTGAAGTAATCCCTGAAATAACGTAATAAAGCAAAGATTTTTAAAAATATGATTGGTCAAAATGTTTTTTTTTTTTTTTTATGTTAAAAATATGGAACTAGTTCTTTGAAATTTTGTTGATGAGGAATAAATGTCACAAACATGCCACATCACTCTAATTATTGAGGTGCAAGAAAATATTGGGTACCGAGCAAGTACTACATTAGCGTCCTACTTGGTACCCAATAAATCAATAGCCATGTAACACATATATTGTGGACCTCTTTCCATTCTAAAATTATGATATCTAATTTTTTCTCTTATACATGGAATAGGTTTGGTAATAAAGCCTAACTATAGAAACAAATGAGTTTCTAAATCAATTGGTTTCTTCTTAATTTCTTTACAAGGAAAGAATGAGTTTTTTTTTGTTCAAAATTTATTACTTAGGAAACTTAAGTTTAGAAAAATTGAGTTTCTTTAAAATTAATTGGTTTCTAGGGCTGGTTTCCATTTTTAGTATAAATGTGCTCAAGATTATTAAAATATGATTGACCTAAATGTTTCTTCAATTATATTAAAAATATAGAACTATTTCTTTTTATCAAGTAGATGTTTGCGAAATAGATTATAAAAAAAATATATTTTAGTTCCAGAATATGGAAGGTACATAGTGAGATCATGAACATTAATTAATGTGAATCATCATGTCATTTATTCTTATTTTTTGGTTTGAATTTTGCGAGTTGATGTTGCCTATATCTCTTCTTGTTCTTTAGCACTTAACTCTTTGTTCATACCTATTTGTTGATTGGCCATATATAAAAAATTATAATTATAAATTATGAAAAAATAAAATTATATATTAATTTTAAATTATAATTATAAATGTTTCTTCAATTATGTTAAAAATATAGAGATATTTCTTTGAAATTTTATTAATCGAAAGATTATTGGTTTCTAGGGCTGGTTTCACATTGATTTGCTTATATTTTTGTAACATCATTTTGTATTATAAAAGAGTTGGGGAGGATAAGTATTTGAACTCGCTCAAATATGTTATTTTTATACTATTTAGCCTTTAGGTAATTTCTTATTCAAGACGTACAACACACTTACTCAATTTAACCAACTAAAAGTAAAGTTAAATTAATTATAGTTAAGTCTTGATCAAATTAGAAGTCTTAAATACACAAGAGAAGTTTCAACACTAAAGTAATAATGAACATTCAATATTACCTAGAGAAAAAAAAAAAGCTTTAAAGTACGAATGTTAGTACCATCATAATGTTTTGTTATTATGAATAATAGTGGGATTAACAACAATTGCAATCTTAAAATAGGTTTCTCTTAACAACTCATTTATTGCATTCTTATGTCTTTATAAAATATCCCATAGCCTTTTTATGCCCATACAATTCGCTTGCGTTATGTCAAGCTTCTATATTGTTTTTTACGTTTTCTTTTTTTCTAAAAAAAAGTAATATATTTGATTTTTTATTTGAACCTCTATTAGAAAAGGACGATAATTGGAAACTTACTTAGAGATGCAGGGTGCCACACCAAACTAGACCATACTTTTAATTGGAAGTTTATATATGAAAATATTAACATTGTAATATATGAACAAAACTAGTGAGAATATTGGAAGATCAATGACCATTTTGAGCTTAGATTGGTCCTTTTATATTTTATTCATAGCTATTTTATTTTATTATGAAAACAAATTAAATTTTTAGAAACCACATAAGAGAGAGGGGGTGGGGGATTTCCCATTGTGCCATTTTTTTTTTATGTGTGTCAGGCGCATCCTTGTCATCTAAATGGTGGGCCTCGCCGTAAAAGTCTACAGAGCCATTGAAAGGATGCCAATAAAGCGCTAGGTATGTATGGACTAAGCACTGTGAAGAATTGAAGAGAGAGAGAGAGAGAGAGAGAGAGAGAGAGAGAGAGAGAGAGGCACAATTGCAATTTTTTTAATTATTGGATTATTAGCAATTGCAAGTTTTTTTCTTGTTGAATGACTTCAAGATACATGAATTGAGCATATTGAAGAATTGAGAGAGATAAATAGAATGAAAATAAATTTAACATATTGAAGAACTGTGTGTGTATGTGTAAGAAAGAGAGAGAGAGAGAGAGAGAGAGAGAGAGAGAGAGAGAAAGTTTAAGAGATTGTTGATTGCAAGTTGTTTTTTAATAGATTCTTTTACAAATTTTTGCACTTGATATGTAGTTTTAATGTAAGTTAAAGAATTACTATAAATTTTTAATATGACAATTAAATGTTACCCTTAAATTCCTTAATAAGTAGTATAAATGATTTTAAGAGGTACTAGCTTGGGAGGAAATTTGGAAATGACTTTTCCCCCTTATGTGGCAATTGATTGAGGGTAACCTTTAAACAACTTTGAGAATGTAAAATAGACATCCAAATGCCAGTAATTTTGAAAATTAAGATTCTTATGGACATCTAAAATTTTACTCAAAGCCAACTATGTAGGACCTTTTAGATGTTGTCCCTCCAAATTTTCACAAAAGGTTTTGTCAAAATTTGGATGCCCCACAACCTTACAAAATCAAATTTTTTGAAGAGCTATATATTTATATTGGGAGGTAAGTATGGACAATTGTGACTTCTCTTTGTTATTGATATAGGGAAGGAAAGATGTGTTATGAATTATGTCTCACATACTAAGGGAAAACATGAAAGAAATCAAGGTGCAGCAGAGCAGAGGGAAATCGTCGACAGTTTCAGGAAAATCATCGACGGTTTGGCTGAGTTTTCGGAAAGTTTGCTCTCACTATTTGAAACCGTCGACAGTTTAAGGAAAACCGTCGACGGCTTGACTCAGTACAAACTGCACAGATTTTGAAATTTTAATTCTTTGGACGTTATTTTGGTTGGGTTTCGGGGGGAAACTTCCGATAGGGCTTATATATATATACATATATTACATTGTATATTGTGCAAGAAGTTAGAGAGAGGGTGAGAGAAGGAGAGAACATCATTGTAATGTTTAAACTTTGATCTTCATAGTGAAAACTTTTGTCAGTTGCTCCCGTGGATGTAGGTTTTGTCAAACCACATAATTCCTGGTGTCGTTGCCTTTATTATTGTTTTCTTTATACTGCTGTAGTTGTGGATATATTCTGTTTATCACTATTTAGATTGTTGCAAGTGCATGTTTGATTCTTTACAATAATATTATTATCCCGCTATGCATTGTTGTAAAAGGCCCCATTGTAACAACAATTGGTATCAGAGCATGTTGTATGACCTCTAAATTGAAGGATCTCGTGGTGCAGTAAAGCATGGTGGAAGGTTTATACAGAATTCAATCGAATAGCAAGATTGTAGTCACTTGGAATGAATTTGGAGCAATCATTCATCTTTGTTTGGCTAAGGACTGTTGTATCACATCATGAATGAGAATATTCTGGCATTAGTTTGGAGAAAACGAGAAAGCCAATATATGTCTAACGGTTTATCAAAATATGCAAGTGTAGGTGTGAAAGATTCAAAATATAGTGATAAAGATATGCTATGTGTTTCATCAGGTTCGGAGTGCCTCACGAGTAATTCTTGGATCTTGGATACCAGATGTTTTTATCCTAGAAAATGGTTTGACACCTGCAAGTTAGTTTATGCTAGTTGTATTTTGATGGAAAATGATATTTCATGCAAAATATTTGTTATTAGAAATGTCAAAATCAGAATATATGATGGTGTTGTAAAAATCATATGCGATATAAAGCATGAACCGAGTCTAAGGAAGAATGTTATTTTATTAAGTATTTTAGACTGTAATGGTTGTTGTTTTAAGTCTGAAAGTGAAGAAATGAAAGTGTGTGAAGGCGATTCGATAGTGATGAAAAAAGAAAAAGTAGCGGGAAATATTTATGCATTGCAGGGTGTTACAAGTTGTTGATGGAGTTGCAGCTGTTGAATTTGAGTCATATATTCTATGGCATATGTGATTAAAACATATGGGTGACTAAATGTATTTAAATGTTTGGGAACCGATGATGATATCATTAAGGGATAGACATGTATATTTCGTGTGTTTATCACAAAGGGTCTTGGTGTACTTCATGCGGTGACTGAGTACGCTGGTTTCGTTCAAGAAGTTTTGTGAGCTGGGCATGTTATATGCAGGGTACTTCTTAGTGAATTTAGTGAGTATTGTGTGTTTCACATGTGAACGAATGCCAAAGGTATTGCTAGATGGGAAAGATGCAGGTGACTTATGGGCAAATTTTTCGGTAGACTACTCGGTTGTGAGGGGATGTGCACTGATGCAATATTCTAGTGATGGAAGATCTAGGTTTGGTGTTATGTCTAGAAAATACACTTTTCTAGAGTATAAGAAAGGTGGGTGCAAGCTAGGTGATCCTGTGGCAAACAAATGGGTGATCGTGGATATGACTTTTGTTGATGAAGCCATAGGGCAGCGAACTCAACTAAAGAAAGAGAAACAAATGCCAAAAAATTGCAGTAGTAGCAAACATGTTATTCAGGTGGAGTTAGGGACTCAAGGCAAAAATGTGGGGAGTTCTATCTTAAGTCAACAGTATCATGGTATAAATGGGCATGTGATGCAGGTGGAGCAACAGACTTAGGGCAGAAATGGCATAGTTCATATTGCAGGGAGTTTCAGCTTAGGAGACAAGCAGAATCACAGTGGGTCCATGTGTACTATCATACCACTACTCAGGTGTGTGAATTAGTGAGGCGTTCAGTTTGGAAGAGGGTGATGGATGTCGTGGAGTGATGTATATGTTGTGTGTGAATAACATGTTATTGGCTGGAAAGACTTTGACAAAGGCTGATTAGTTGGGAACTCTGCTGAAAGGTTTTGAAATGAATGCGCTAGGTATGGCCAACATGGGTATTGGTTTGTTGATTTGCATAGACAAAACTACAGGGAGATTGGTGTTATCTCAGGGTGGTTTTGTGGACAAGGCTACAGGGAGATTAGTGTTATCTTAGGGTTGTTTTGTGGATGGAACCGTAGGGAGACTTCGTTTGCCATATCAAGAGGGTTCTATGGAGAATCAATATGGAACGTCTACCGCTCAGTACCCAAGGATGGGTTGTGATGTCCGGGATATGTCAAAGGTTCCCCATGATTATGCAAAGGGGCATTTCAGTAGGCAATAGAGTGAACCATCAGCTGTTAGTTTTGTTGAAGACTATGCAGGGGCTTTGGTGATAGAAGACATACATCAGTGTTTGTGTTTACTGTTGTGGGAAGGTCTTGTTGGAAGTCTAGAGTGAAGTCTTCAAGTGTTGCATCTACAACTGTATCGGGGTTGATGGTAGAAGTTGAAGCTGCCATCGGTAAGTTCAAGTGGTTTTGCTTGGACTTGTTATTTGTCTCCAAGTGCTAGAAGGGAGACGGTCCCAACCTAACATCCCAAGTTCAAGGTGAGGGTTCATGTTTTCAGTTTCTCCTAAGGGGTGTATGTTCGCCAAGGTGGAGTTTGTTGTGAATTATGTCTCACATACTAAGGGAAAACATGAAAGAAATCAATGTGCAACAGAGTAGAGGGAAACCGTCAATGGTTTCAAGAAAACTGTCGAAAGTTTAGTTGAGTTTTCATAAAGTTTGCTCTCAATATGTGAAATCGTTGACGGTTTAAGGCAAACCATCGATGGTTTGGCTTGGTATAGACTACGCATGTAACGCCCCCAAAATTAATTCACAAATAATCATAATAATGACATCATCAATGTTATTTCTGATACCACACACACCATATCCTAGGACCCAGTGGGGTCCTAAGTAATACCATCCTATAATTAATTTAAACATACAACCAACAGAAGGAAAATATACTTTACAACCATACATACCAGAGTACTAATCCTCAACCAGTTGTACTAAAATTTCCCCAAAACATTATACAACCTAGAATGTTCAAAAACATCTAAATAGAAAAAAATAGTATCCTACCAAGCCTACTCTCGGCTAGATAGTCTAGGTTCCACCCTGGAGCTCCTAAACTCGGTTTCCTAAAAGTCCTGAAAATTTTGTATATTTAATGGGGTGTGACACTTCTTAGTAAGATGTAATAGATTATTGTCAGTGTGTGGCTAATATGAGTTCTCATAAATTTAAACACATTCTTTAATTTAATTTATCTGATAGATATAACATTTGTACAATATAATTCACACCTATACAGTTGAAAAAACACATTTCTTTCATAATATAAAACAATTTGATAAATAACCTCATTTACATAAATTCACATATATGTGTAGAAGAAACCCCCTTCTAGACATACAACATCATCATGTATAAACCCCATGATCAGGTTGTGCGATTTGAAGACTAGACTTAGCCCTGGCTGGCCTACCACTAGGCTCAGTCAAACCTCATGTCTGAAAGTTTGATTTGCTTACCCAGCTTGGTCTAGACTCCAGGGGGGTACACAAACCTTCCGTGGCCAAATCGACTTGTCATTACCAACACTTCTATCCAAAATAGTGTGGTTGCACTATCTCACATACTAGCTATGGTATCGTGCTTTCACCACATCTGGTCCTCAGGGTTTTTAAACCATATAATGCAATTTAATTAATAAAAACTGTTACTTGAACTCATTTCGTCACTTAGTCGTCAAATAAATATCGACATTTAGCCATCATTACAAAGTTTCACCACAATTCTAGTATTTCCATCAATCAGTATAAATCACATTTTCACAATAATGCTACAAAAATACTTAGATTCAATTATGCAGTAAAATATAATTAAATCTCATGCCACATGATTCATTCAATAATTATAATTTCACCAATCGCCTGCATAATTTTCAAAATATATAATTTGTAAATTTAATGATAACACAATGATTTGAAACCTAATTCGACCCAGCCGGCCATCTCTCTCACGCCTCACCGTCACCATCCTCCAACCACCTTCTTCCACGATCCACCCTCATCACCCACGTTCCTCCGACCACCTCCCATCCCAGTCACCATCTCCCTCACAGCCTCACGACACACACCCACACTGCAGAAGAGATGAGAGCCGCAGCACCGCCATCACCTTTCGCAAGCTCCCCATAGCACATAACCTCCAACCTGCAACCCAGACAGCCCAGCACATCATTGTCGTCGCTGTCATCCACTCCCCTCATCATCATTGTTGCCCACGCTGTTCATCTCTGTAGTCAGACCAAATCTATTCATTCCCGCAGTTCGTCATCATCCCCGTCTTCGGCTCTACCACCGTAGCTGCCCTACGTCCGTGGCCGAAAGTGAGAGAGAGATAGAGGGTTGGATTGCAAGATTTCATCGCTAAACCCTAGCATTGAAGGCAATTCGCTAAAGTGCCGACTCCTGAACCAGGTTTAGGACCTGATCTCTCTAGACTGCTGCAACACAGCCCTCCACAGACCCCTCGCTATCACTCACTCTTATCCATCGTCACAGTCTCAGAAAGCATCCTCTACTGTAGCTCCGTCAGAACCCCCCATCCTCTTCGACGTTTCCTGCTCCGGCCGCCAACATCCACTCTCAGCCAGCCACTACCTTGCTGCCAGTGCGCCCTTCGTCGCCGCCGCAGCCCCAGCCACAGCAGCCTCCACGCTCGGCAACTCTCTGCCGCTTCCCAGCGCTGCCGCTGCGTTTCTCCCGTCACCGTCACCACTTTTCCCTGCGAAGTGAATGCCAAGACTCAAGGTTTGTTGTTTTTCTGAGGACACACACGAGGGGTAACACAGAACAACAATCTGTGCCAAAAACCGCGAGTCGTCGCCGTTGAGCACAGATCACGAAAACTAAAAGTCGTCGCTGCTCAGGGAGTCGCCAAACAATGTAGCTCATTCTTTTTTATATTTAGAAAATTTTGTATTTAATCTTAATATTTTGCAGTACAATTTTGTCCCTCGTCGATGGCCACACCTTCGGCAGGGAATGCCATCTAGGTTAGTCCCGAGGTGCAGTCATATGCACAAATTGTGAGTAAAAAAGTGGAGATGCCTACGTTCAAAATTCCCATGAGATTGCCCGTTAATATCAATGGGGAATTGAGATTTATTTTCTTAGAAGCAGAGATGGTTAAGGCTGAGGAAGAATTTCGTTTTGCATTAGTAATGAAATTTTTGAGGAATCGGCCATCTATTGATAAAATTCGGCTTTTGATTGTGAAAACATGGGGTTTGACGGAAATTCCAACGGCCAGTGTTATGGATGATTATCACGTGTTAATTCCATGAAAAACGAATGTGACTTTTTATATGGTTGGGTAAGGGAAGGTAGAATTATGGAAGGCAAATCTTTTCGGATGTTCAAGTGAATGAAGGATTTTGATACCAAAAAAGAATCCCCATTGGCTCCTCAATGGATTTTCTTACCAGGGTTACCAATGCATCTTTACCGAATGGATTTTCTCCAGATAATAGCGACTCGTTTTGGTTGTTATCTTGGAATTGATAATGCAACAATTAATCGTACGAGAGCATCGGGGGCACGTATTTGCATGGAAGTTGACCAAACAATGGAGCCGGTAAAGGGATTTCCTCTTGTTTTATCTTCGAAACAATGTATTTGGAAAGAGGCCAAATATGAAAAGATGGATTTTTTCTGCTCTAAACGTTGCAGGCAAGGACATACCTCAATTGTTTGTAGGGTGGGAGAGAAGTGAAGGGAGGAGGAAAAATATAAAGAAAAAAAGATATGGAAACCAAATACTAATGATGATGTAATATAAACCAATTCCGACGTGGATAAAGGAGTAAAAAAGGTGGTGCAAGAAGCAGAACCCAGTAATGTGCATATGACGAAGTAGATTAATCATAAGGGCCCTGAAATAGAGGAAAGTCATGTAGTTCAAGAAAATGGGGATCATGCAAGGAAAAACTCTGATATACCGCAGAGAGCATTAGCAAATAATGGGAATGAAGATTCAATAGAGAGGAATGAAGGGGAGTGTGAAGAAGTCAGATGTGATGATTATCCTCGAGTTTTAAACAATGAACCTCTATCTCAAGAGGAAGTGGATCACGTGGATAGTTCTAAACTGACTAAAGGTTGCACCAAGGTTTGCAACAGGAGGAATTGGCTTGGGGTTATTCTTCTGAGAGGGAGGAAGGTGAAATATCAGTTTTAAAGGGCAAAGAAAAAATGTATGAGTCTGATATAGGGCTGGGATGGATTTTCGTAAAAAATTCGGTGAGGAAATCTCAAAGGGTTCTCATCCGACCGCATAAATTAAATTTATGATGAATATAATTCTTTTTTGTAATATTAGGGGGTTGGGCAGGTCTAGAGGCAAGTTAAAGATGCTAACTAAAAGGTTTAATGTTGGGTTGTTTATTATTTCAGAAACGTTCGCGGATGAGGAGCGAATGGTAATGTTGGGTAATTTTTTGAAATACCACCATTTTATATCTAATGAAAATCAGGACAATAAATTGTGGCTATTTTGGAAGGATATAGATGCCTTTGAGGTGATTTCAATCACGACTCAAAAGTTTTTTGGGTGGTTTTTTAAGGATGGACAAAGAATTTTGGTGAGTTTTGTCTATGCCAAATGTTCTTATGTTGAAAGAAGAGAGTTAAGGCGGCAACTGGAGAAGTGCCAATCAGATTTTCCTTGGTTGGTCATGGGTGATTTTAATGTGATTCGAACGGATACTGAAAGGATTGGTGGAAATCCAAGACCATTGTTACCTATGATGGAGTTTCATGACTACTTACATCATTGCGGTCTCTTTGATTTATCAAACACAGGCTCACGAATGTCATGGTGCAATGGCCATGAAGGGGTGGCTCGTAGTTGGGCTAAGCTTGATCGTGTTCTTATTAATAATGGTTTTTCCAACCTATATGATTCGGCTCAATCCAAATATCTGAGTCGGAAATCATCAGATCATAGCCCTATGGTGGTGTATACAAATACGTCTTTCTCCCGGTATAGCCCTACCCTATTTTGGTTCTTAAATATGTGGAGCTTGCATGATATGTTTTTTTCCTACGTTAAAGATGTCTAGATGAGGAATGACTTGGCATCGGGTCTTCTAAAACTTGTTATTCTCCTTAAGAGAACTAAAGTTGCATTACGTGCATGGAATAAAAATGTCTTTCGGAAAGTAGAAGAAAATTTAAAAGCTCTTGAGGAAAGGATGGAATATCTAGAAAATCAACTACAAGCAAGTTTTCTTGAGGATTTCGAAGCTGATTACTTGACTACTAAGGTGGAGATTCAGGTGTGGGAGAAGAGGGAAGCATCTCGCTTAGGATAAATTGCGAAAAAAAAAAAAAAATGGTTGACTGAGGGAGATCAAAATTCTAAATTCTTTCATTTAGTTATCAATCAAAAGAGGAATAAAAGTCATATAGACCGTATGGTTCTGAATGATGGGAGGATATTGGAGGTGCGGAAACAATTCATAATGAGGCAACTGTTTTTTTCCAGAATTCTCTTTCTGAGTCTTCAGCGGTTGAACCATGCGATCTCTCCAAATTAATTCAAAGGCAAATTTCAGATGTTGATAATAATTTACTCTGCACTGATCCGACAGAAGAAGAAGTTAAAAGAGCGGTGTTCTCTATTCCCAAAGAAAGCAGTTCAGGACCGGATGGATTTGGATCTGAATTTTATAAATCTTGCTGGGACATTGTAAAAAAAGATCTCTTGGATGCGGCAATGGATTTTTTTTTTTCCGGGCACTACTCTTTCCAAGTTTTTTTCCTCTTCATGTATTGTTTTAATTCTGAAGGTGGATAATCCTTCTAACTTTGATAAATTCTGGCCTATTAGTTTATGCTCCATGGCTTATAAAATTTTTTCCAAGATCCTTGTTTTTAGACTAATTGAGGTTGTTGATAAGTTGGTCTCCAATGAACAAGGCGCTTTTATTCCTGGGCAAAGTATTTTTGAAAATATTACACTGGCTCAAGAAATGGTTTAGTCTTTGCACAAAAAAATAGCTGGCAACAATGTGATGATAAAACTAGATATGGCTAAGGCTTACGATAGAGTGAATTGAAATTTTATTCTGGAGGTACTTAAGGCTTTTGGTTTCTCTGAGAGGTTTTGTAAGCTCATAAAAAATTGTGCAGAGTCTCAATGATTTTCTGTTTTGATGAATTGAACCTTTAAGGGGTTTTTTTCAATCTATGAGGGGCTTGCGGCAAGGGGATCCACTATCTCCTTATTTATTCATCATAATGGAGGAGGTTTTGACAAGGTTGCTTAGGAAAAAATATGAGACTGATCTGATTGGTAAATTTAATCATCCGATTGGGACCCCATTGGTTTCGCATCTGTTATATGCGGATGATATTCTTATTTTTGTGAATGGTGGGAAGAGGTCTGAGAAATTTAGTTTACGCTCTGGAAAGTTATGAGAAGTGGTCGGGTTAAAAAATCAGTAAGCCTAAGTCAGCATTATTCCTCTCAAAATACATCACTCCTGCTAGGAAGCGTGGTTTATTGAGAATCATGGGTTTCATGGAAGGTAAATTCCCTATTTCATATTTGGGTGCGCCTTTGGTGTCTGAAAAATTGTCTTCAAGGACATTGGAGCCTCTTGTGGAGAAGATTAGAAAGAAAACTGCAGGGTGGAAATCTAAGTTGTTCTCGCAAGGTGGAAGATTGATTTTATTAAGACATGTGTTTTCTAGCATGCCTATTCATTTGACGTCTATTATTAAGATTTTGCAGGTCACATATTCTCGCATTAGCTCTCTTTTTTCAAATTTTTTATGGGGAAAGGTGAAAGATAAAAGGAAGATTCATTGGCGCTCTTGGGGGAAAATTTGTAAACCTACCTCGGAAAGGGATTTGGGCCTGAGAAATCTTAAGAAAGTTCAGAATTCTTATCTCATGAAATTTGCCTTCAGATTACTCACTTCTAACAATCTATGGGCAGATTTTTTTAGAGCTAAATATTATAGAAATGATCATTTATTAATAAGGAAAGGGAGACCAAATGACTTTTGGTTTTGGAAATCAATTATGGCCACCATTTCAGAAGTTATGGATAATGTTAAAATTTTGGTGAGAGGTAGGAACTCTTCTTTTTGGTTCGACAGGTGGCTGTCATCAGGCCCGTTATCTATGAATATTTTGAATAAGAAACTGTGTATTAAGGATTGCTGGTTAAATAATAATTGGAACTCTGATTTAGTATGGGAATTGGTTGGTGCTGATAAAACAAGGGAAATTTTGCAACTGGTGCCAGTGGGTAAAAGTGGGCAGGATATTTTTGTCTGGAAGCCTGCCCCGGACGGTAATTTTTCTACAAAAACGGCTTGGGAGGCAGTAAGGAGCAAAAGTGATAATTTTTTGTGGAATGACTGGTTTTGACATTCTTTATTGCCCAGAAGAATCTTAATGTGTTTATGGAGAGCATGGTTTAGATGCTTGGCTGTAGATGATTGAATTTAGACCAAAGGAATATCGATGGCTTCGGCTTGTAATTGTTGCGTTCAGAAAAGCCAGGAAAACATTGATCATATTCTTTCTTTAGGAGAGGTGGCTTTAGAGGTTTGGCGTCGGGCTAGTGTGGCATTGGGGATTCCTTTCCAACAATCTCTTCCTTGGAAAAATAAAATGGCAAATTGGTTCCACTATGCAAAAAAATTGTCTATTAAAGGTATTTTAATTGGGCTGATTCCATGTTTGATTACGTGGTGCCTCTAGAATCGAAGATGTAAAGCGAGAATGGAAGGAGTTTATCAAAGTGCAGATCAGATGTGAAGAAGTGTTTGATTCTAGGTTAGTTTTTTTGTTGAAAGCACCATTTCTTTTCAAAAATTGAAGAAGTCGGACATTAAGATTTTGAATGAGTTTCAAATTAAGCATCAGAGAGTTTGCGATAGGCCTGAAAAAATTATTTCATAGGTTAAACCTCCAGTAGGGTGGATAAAACTTAATTGTGATGGGAGTTGTAGGGGCAATCCGAGTACTTCAGGAGGTGGAGGAATTATTCGGGATTGCCATGGCATGGTAAAAGCGGCTTTTTCAAGTTATTTTGGCAATGGTATGAATAATAGTGTGGAATTAAAAGCAATAAGGGAAGGAATTCGTTTGTGTAAATGTTTGCATTATGTTAATATGATTATTGAAAGTGACTCGAGAATTGTAGTTGATTGGCTTCGGAAAGGTAGATGTACTTTGTGGTATCTTTGGGAATTTTGGGAGGAGCTCGTGGCAGAGTTAGAAGGAGTGAATGTCATGGTGATACATCAGTATAGGGAAGGCTATAGTGCGGCTGATTTTCTTGCTAAAGAAGGAGAAATGGGAAACAATGTAATATACGAAGAACAACATTTTCTACCACGTTATCTGAAAGGTATCATTCGGATGGATAGGTGGGGTCTTGTTTCCGTTTGTCTTTCGTTCATCTCTAGAGTTTCGTTTGGTGTATTTCGTTTTGTTTTTGGTTGGTTTTATGTTTTTATCTCCTTTGTTAGTTATGTTTAATTTTGTTTGTCCTAGTTTGGTTGGTTGGTTTTAACTTGTAACCACGGTATTCCTCCGCCAAAAGTGAGAGTTTATTAGTAAATAATTGAAGGTGCCGCCCTCTTTTAGCAAAAATAAAAAATAAAAAATCCCCATCTTTAAATTTAATCCCCAATATATTTTAAAAACCTGAATATGATCAAATCCCCGCAATTTAATTTAATTCTAAAATATTCCCAAAAAATCTGATTTGATCAAATCCCAAGAGTTTAACTTAATTAGAATATATTCCCAAAAATCCCGATCTGATCAAAACCCTATAGTTTAATTTAATTAAAATTTATTCCCCAAAACATACATATAATAATTCAAAATTACCATTCCCATAAGCCTAAATACTCAGAAAATTATGTATATTATTCTTGAAACCAAATATTACAATTTAATCGTGAATATTTTTAAAATAAACTGAAATAATCTATTCCCTTTACCCTATCCAATGAGGGGCCTAACGATGAAATCACCTCGGTTAAAACGTTGGTGAGTGGAAATGGAACTCAGGATATTTTCTATTTTTCAATCGGCGCTCGTATCGCCAAAAAATTGAGGAGAGAGAGAGTGATGGCGCAGGGGAGGGGGGGTCTCTAGACTGCTGAAGGAGCCTTCAGGATCCTTCAGTTACATATATATATATATATATATATATATATATATATATATATATGAACATAAAATATTATATTATAATATTATTATATTATATTATATTATTTAATTAATATTATTTATTTATTTAATTTTTTTTTTTTTGAATCACCACAACGTAGAGTTTGAATTTTGAATTGTTTGGACGTTATTTTGGTTGGGTTTCAGAGGGAAACTTCTGAGGGGGCTCATATATACAAATGTTACGTTGTATATTGTGTAAGAAGTAAGAGAGAGGGTGAGAGAAAAAGAAAAGATCATTGTAGCGTGTAAACTTTGATCTTCATAATGAAATCTCTTGTCAGTTGCTCCTATGAATTTAGGCTTTGCCAAATCATGTAATTCCTGGTGTCGTTGCCTTTATTATTGTTTTCTATATACTGCTATGGTTCTGGATATATTCTGTTTATCACCATTTAGATTGTTGCAAGTGCATGTTTGATTCTTTACAACAATATTATCATTTCGCTGTGCATTGTTGTAAAAGGCCCTATTGTAATAACAAGAGGGTATTCAATTCCCTTTTTCCCATATTATGTCAAAATAGCTAAATGCAATTTTCAATAAATTAATGAATAAATTACCATATTAGTACTCTATTTGATTTTTCAAACATTCTACTTATAATTCTTGAAAAATTGTTCATAAATTTTAAAAAATTGTCCAATACCACGCATCCTACATGCTCAAAGCTAGTACTAAGTAGTCGCAACGATATTCTTTAAAAAAGTATTGAAAATAAGATCTTTGTGTCAATATTTTTATGTTCAATCAATTATAAATATATTATAATGGCCCCAACATTTATATGCATTAGGTGGTCCTATTATGGCAAAAAATATGGCATTTTGTAGTATGTTGTATTAAGCTACATGTTTGGGCGACTTAGTGGCAAGCCTAGAAATTTTCCCAAGGAAACAAAACACACGCGTGCGCACACACACCCATTTGCACAAAACAAAAGAAAAATGCATGAAAATATGCAAAAACATATATTTATATATATATATATATATTTAATAGCTAATTTCTCCAAGATTTGTGGAAAATAATTTTTCATTTTTCATTTTTGATTTCCAAAAAAATAGGTAATGTTTCATTTTTGCAACATTTGTATAAAATAATTAACAATAATAAACAATTTTGACTAAATAATGTATCGTTTGGATATGTATCGGGACATCCATGTCATCTAAATAATGGGCCCCACAACAAAAACATAAGGACCAACTAACAAGATAATGGTAATGTACCAAGTACGTATGAACAATGCAGGATGAAGAATTGAGAGAGACAAAGAATTGCAATTTTGAATTATTGGATTATTGGTAATTTCAAGTTGTTTTCTCATTGAATTACTTCAAGACACATTAATTAAGAGAGAGAGAGAGAGAGAGAGAGAGAGAGAGAGAGAGAGAGAGAGAGAGATTGTTGATTGCAAGTTATTTCGTTATTATATTCCTTTTCAAACTTCTATATTTGATTATGTAGTTTTTAAGGAAGTTAGAATTACTTTGAAATAATTTTTCTAAAATATGACCACTAAATGTTACCCTTAAATTTCTTAATAAATAGTATAAATGATTTTAAGAGGTATTAAGGAGAAAATTTTGGAAATGACTCTTCCCTCTTATGTGGCATTTGCAACTTTCAGAATGTAAAAGTGGACATCCAAATATCCTAGTAATTTTTAATGAAAATTAAGATTCTCATGGACATATAAAATTTTTAAAAAGCCAACTTTGTAGGACCTCTAGATGCCCTCCCCTCCAAATCCTCACAAAAGCTAATAACTTTTCACTACAAATCTTCCTTGAGTACCTTCAGAAAAACTCAAATCATATCTAAAAGATTTCTTGCAAGGCACATTCTTAGAAATCTATTTTAAATAATAAATGAAAAGCAAAGATTTTTAAACATGATTGGCCTAAATATGGAGCTAATTTTTTTTTTTTTTGATTTTTTATTGATGAGGAATAAAGGCCACGAACATGTCACGTCACTTAGATTGTGATGAGGTGTAAGAAAATATTAAATACCAAATAGGTAACACATTAGTGTTCTTATTCGTACCTAAATATAGCAATAGCCATGTGATATAAATATTGTGGGTCTCTTTTCTTCCTAAAATTCTACCTGTATATGGAATATATTTAATAATGAAGCCTAACTACATAAACAAATGAGTTTTCAAATCAATTAATTTCCTTCTTAATTTTTCTATCAAACAAGTATGAGTTTTTTTTTTCTTTTTGTTTAAAGTTAATTACTTATTGAAACTTAAGTTTAGAAATATATAGTTGAGTTTCTTTAATATTAATTAAGGTTTGGTTTTTCATTTTTAGCATAATATATTAATTTATACATAAATGTTCCCGAGAGTTTTAAAATATTATTGGCCCAGATGTTTCTTCAATTATCTTAATTCTTTTTTGAAATTTTATTGATGATGAATAAAGGTCACAAATGTGCCACATCACTTAGGTCAGATCATTGAGGCACAATGCTATGTAAGTCGGCTCGATAAGATGCCACGTCATTAAGGTCAGCATAACCATTAATCACTAATAAAAGAAGCTTTGGCCTAGGAACAAATAAGTTCCACAAGCCAAGCATTCGTCATAATAAATGTTAGATTTTGATTCGTTCAAAGACAAGGCAATTATAAGAATTGAGCTGGATATCTAAACAAAAAAGAGTGGTAATCCTAAGACTAAGTTACTCTATGATTTGTGTCTATTTAATCTCAAGATTCCTAAAATCTTTTACAAATATATGCATTAGAGGATCAACGCCGAAACCTTCATTCAATGTAGATTTTTTTTTTTTGTAAGCCCCTGTTTGAGCTCACATAGACACATTGCTTTGCTTTGGATTTTTGTAACATCATTTTGTAATATCTAAGAGTTGGAGAGGATAACTATTTGAGCTCACTCAAATATGTTATTTTTATACTTTTGTTTTGATCCCTTGTGACTTTTTAGAACTACCTTTTAAGAAAGAGCTAATGATCATGTGTTTCTTAATATTATTTCATATTACTGTCCATCCAATCCCACATCATTTTTGTGAGCAGTTCCAAAGTCAGTATAAGATCCTTTTAACTTTCTCTCTTTAACACCTAGGTTTCAAGGATGAGTTCTCTAACATGGTATCAAAGCTGGACCTTTGGCTGCTTAGCTCCTCCATGGGCTGGACTTCTCCTCGCCTCATTTCCCCCTATGCGCTCTCATCACCTCATTTCCCCCATGGGCTTAAGGGGGAGTATTAATGTCCGTCCAGTCCCACATCATCTCTATGAGCAGTTCCAAAGCCAGTATAAGATCATTTTAACTCTCTCTCCCTAACACTTAGGTTTTGAGGATGAGTTCTCTAACATGGTATCAGAGATGGTTACCAGGAGATCATGGGTTCTAGTCTTGTTGTCTGCAATTTTTTTTAAAAAAGTATTGCATTCCTTATTATGGGTGTTATTTATCATGTGTTTATCTCTCCACGTGCTGTTGGGCTGCAAGTGCGGGGGAGTGTTAAAGCTTGATATACATTGTTGGCCCACAACCTAATAACTTAAGCTTTTAGGTAAAGTGGTATCTAACATTTCAAGAGTGTTTGGCCCTTTGTAAAAGAAAAAAATAGAAAAAAAAACAAAGCTGTTAGAAAGAAAAATTTTTTGTTCTAGAGCTACTTCAATTTTTTATAAGGAAATAATCAATATTATATAAACTACGAGAGAGAGAGAGAGAGAGAGAGAGGAAAATTTCCTATTATGCGTTTGTTTATGCGTACTAGGCACATACTTGTCATCTAAATAGTAGGCCCTACCACAAAAGTTTATGGAACCACGAAAAAGATAACGACAATGCTCAAAGTATATATGAACTAAGCACAGTGAAGAATATATATATATATATATATATATATAGAGAGAGAGAGAGAGAGAGAGAGAGAGAGAGAGATGGAGATAAAAAAATAGAGAAAGAGGCATAGCTCTAAATTTTTATATTATTGAATTATTAGCAATTGCAAGTTGTTTTCTTATTAGAATCTTGCTTCGAGATACATGAATTGAGCATATTGAAGAACTAAGAGAGATAAAAAGAAAAAGTTTAGCACATTGAAGAACTGCATATATGTATGTTTGTGTGTGTGTGTGTGTGTGAGAGAGAGAGAGAGAGAGAGAAGAAAATTTCCTATTGTGTCATTTTTTATGCATATTGGGCACATCCTTGTCATCTAAATAGTAGGCCCTACCACAAAAGTTTATGGAACCACGAAAAAGATAACAATAATGCCCCAAGTATGTATGAACTAAGCACAGTGAAGAATATATATATATATATATAGAGAGAGAGAGAGAGAGAGAGAGAGGAGAGAGAGAGAGAGAGAGAGAGAGAGAGAGATGAAAATAGAAAAATAGAGAAAGAGGCATAGTTGTAAATTTTTATATTATTGAATTATTAGCAATTGTAAGTTGTTTTCTTGTCAGATTGCTTCGAGATACATGAATTGAACATATTGAAGAACTGAGAGAGATAAAGAGAAAGAGAATCAATTTAGCACATTGAAGAATTGCATGTATGTATGTTTGTGTGTGTGTGTGTGTGTGTGTGTGTGTGTGTGAGAGAGAGAGAGAGAGAGAGAGAGAGAGAGAGAGAGAGAGAGAGAAATTTCCTATTGTGTCATTTTTTATGCATATTGGGCATATCCTTGTCATCTAAATAGTAGGCCCTACCACAAAAGTTTATGGAACCACAAAAATGATAACGACAATGCTCCAAGTATATATGAACTACGTACAGTGATATATATATGGAGATAGAAAAATAGAGAAAGAGGCATAACCGCAAATTTTTATATTATTGAATTATTAGCAATTGCAAGTTGTTTTCTTGTCAAAATGCTTCAAGATACATGAATTGAGCATATTGAAGAAATGAGAGAGATAAAGAGAAAGAGAATCAATTTAGCACATTGAAGAACTGCATGTATGCATGTTTGTGTGTGTGTGTGTGAGAGAGAGAGATATAGAGAGAGGAAAATTTCTTATTGATTCATTTTTTATGCGTATTGGGCACATCATTGTCATCTAAATAGTAGGCCCTACCACAAAAGTTTATGGAACCACGAAAAAGATAACAATAATGCTCCAAGTACATATGAACTAAGCACAGTGAATAGGAGCGAGAGAGAGAGAGAGAGAAAGAGGCATAGCTATAAATTTTTATATTATTGAATTATTAGCAATTGCAAGTTGTTTTCTTGTCAGATTACTTCGATGTACATGAATTGAGCATATTGAAGAACTGAGAGAGATAAAGAGAAAGAGAATCAATTTAGCACATTGAAGAATTGAGTGTATGTATGTGTGTGTGTGTGTGTGTGTGTGTGTGTGTGTGAGAGAGAGAGAGAGAGAGAGAGAGAGAGAGAGAGAGAGAGAGAGAGAGAGAGAGATGTTAAGAGATTGTCAATTGCAAGTTGTTTTGTTATTAGATTAGTTTGAAAACTTTTGTACTTGATTGTGTAGTTTTAAAGTAAGTTAAAGAATTACCTTGAAATTTTTTTTTACTGAAATATAAGACCATTAAATGTTACCCATAAATTCCTTAACAAGTAGTATTTTTTTTTAATAGTTACTAGGGAGAAAATTTGGCATGACCTTTTCCCCTTTTGTGGCATTTGATTTAGGATATCCATTAAACATCTTTGAGAATGTAAAAGTGGACATCCAAATACTCTAGTAATTTTCAATGACAATTAAGATTCTAAAATTTTACTGAAAGGCCAACTATGTAGAACCTTTGGATGCCATTCTTTCAAAATTTTCACAAAAACTAAGTTTGTCAAAATTTGGATCCCTTATAGCCTTAAAAAAGCAAATTTTCAAAGATCTGTATATTTATATTAAAAGGTGATTGTGGACAAATATGATTTCTTTCTATTGTTGATATAGGGAAGGAGAGAGAGCTTTCAATTTCCCAATTTCCCAAAATATGTCAAAATAGCTAAATACAATTTTTAATAAATTAATTACTTCCTAGGTTTACAAATAAAGCAAGTTAAGAATGGAACATTCATTAATTAGTCAAAATACATAAAAGATATGCACAAGAAATTTGATATGGAAGGATATAAACCAATAGGAACCCCAATGAGTACCTCAACAAGTCTTGATAAAGATTAAAAGGGAAAACCAATAGATATAAAATACTATCGAGGTATGATAGGAAGTTTATTATACTTAACAGCTAGTAGACCAAATATAATGTTTAGTGTATGCTTATGTACTCGATTTCAATTAGCTCCTAAAGAATCCCATCAAATCGTTATAAAAAGAATTCTAAGATACTTATTAGGAACCCTCGATCTAGGACTATGGTATCCAAAAGACACCGAATTTGAAGTAACTAGTTATTCGGATGCCAATTATGCCAGATGCAAGATTGATAGAAAAAGCACAAGCGACATATGTCATTTCTTTGGACATTCCTTAGTATCACAGTTTTCAAAGAAACAAAACTCAGTAGTCTTATCTGTTGGCCTTACAAGGCTTAACATCTTGTTTTAATACTAACAAACAAGTAGAACTTAACATGTTTTGCTTAAGTGATGTAGTTTCATGACTCAATGATGAATGCAAGGTTAAAGAATTCATAAAAGCTTATATTTAAAAAAGGATGATCAATATGAAGCTTAAAGCATGGACTCAAAAATAGATTTAATGATAAAGCTTGAAGATCATGAAAGCATGAGGATTAAAGAGAACTTGATGAAATCTCAAAGAAAGATGAAACAAGCACAAAGACCTCAAGGAATTCAAGAATTGAAAAATTGAAAGAGTTTATAGGAAATTTCATGTAAGTACTTCAAATAATTTCAATATAAATATATGAAACTCTTAGGTTAATTTATTGGACCTAGATGCCTTTTAACATACTTGGAAAATATTTTTATGAGGTCAAAAATTATTTCAAAAAGGTTAGAATCATTTTTGGAATGAAAAGCAACAAAAAGAGGATTTTCCAAATGTTGTTAATTTTTCTACATCTGTATTGAGGTATTTTTTTCTCTATCAAAAACTATTTATTTTAAAAAGTGTTCAACATGCAAGTTGTAAGATTTTCTCTTAGCTTTCATTTGACACCAAGATCATTAAATTCGGAGTTACAAAGAAAAAGTTATGACTAAAAAATAGAAGGGTACTTGAAGCTGACAGCAACCAGTAGACTGCTTGAACCAGGACAGGCGCCTGGGTGGTCAAACCAGGCGACTGGCTATGTCCTGGCAAGCGACTACCACCCTACTACCCCTGCTGTTCCTTTAAAAATTACATGGCAGGTGACTGCCAGATTGGAATAGGTGACTGCCACGAACAGAAACTTAAAAAAACTCAATGGAAACATTTTTTAAATGATTTGCTTGGAGCTCAAGTTTTGTGAAAACTTGGGGGATACTTTAAGTCACTTAGGGACCAAGTTACATACCTTCTAAATTCTATAAATAAGCCTCAAAGATCATTGAATCAATGCACCAAGAATTCAAATTTAGTAAAAATTCAAAGTCTCTCTCAATTGCTCCCAAATTCTCAAGGGTCTCTCTTGCTCTCAACTTGCACGAATTCAACTGAGTTTTTGTTGATCTTCTTCCACTGGAATTGTTCTAAAAATTTTAAATCTTTTATTCATTGAAAGAATTAATCGGTGATACACTTCATTGGGCTTCAAGTTAAATTCCATATTGTTATTTACTTTGAAGTATATTAGTTTCTAAATTGTTGTACTAATCAGCTCTTTGTGCGAGCAAGTTCTTGTACACATCTATTTGATTTATTTCTTGTAGATTGAAGATTCCAAGGATTGTTTGGATCATTGGCTAAGCAAGGGGATATTTCTTAGAGAGGCGGGCTCTAGCCTAGTTAAGGAGTGACCGGACGAGAGGATATTGTTTGGAGAAGGTGGGCTCTAGCCTTAACCAAGAAGTGTTGTAAAGGTATTTTTCCGCCCGTTAAAGGAATAGGTTTAGTGAATCCTTTGGTGGTTTGCCAAAGGCGAGGACGTAGGCTGGGTATAAGCCAAACCTCGTAAAAATCTTCGTCTCACTCTCTCTTTCCCCTACTCTTAATTTTCAGTACTTATTTCAATTGTGTGGATGGTTTAAATTTGAAAATCATACAAACTATGTATATTTGGAAATCAAACAAACTTAAGGTTTAATTTTGATTTGGGATTGCGGAAACCGAAAGGGAGTACGTTGTTTAAACCATACTTTGCGGAAACCATACGGGAGTACGTTACTTGGTTAAACATCCCAAAGATAAATTAACTTAAGAGTTTATTTGAATTCTAAAGTTTGGAAAGAGTAATTGGATTTTATATTGAACATCATATTGAAGAAGCAATTTCATATATACTGGGCTTTGTTCAAACTCACATTCACCACAGGGCTGAACAGAATACAAAAGCTGAAATTTACATATACTATAAATATATTGTGATTGAATGGTATAAAGCTTGAGATTGAGTGAACTGTGTTTATATTTTAGAAAGTACTGAATCTTGAATCTTCCATCAATCTAATAGTGCTGCAGTGAACTTATATTTGGCAAATTAGTTGTGGTTAAAGATTGAATGTTTTATTGGTTGTCTTGTTGATTGTTTAAAAGAAACCAAGTTCTTGTTTGATTGAAAAAATAGATAAGCAAGTCAAAGAATTGGTTAAATATTAAAAGAAACTAAGGACTTTAAAAAGAAATTTATAAAAGCCAATTCACCCACTCTCTTGGGAAGCTATTCCTAATTTCATTATCAACTACTGAAGCCAAGTATATTGCAGTTGAGAGCTGCTGTGCACAAAGTCTATATATGAAATAACAGTTAAAAGATTTTAATCTAGAATATCAAACCATTCCAATAAAGTGTGATAATACAAGTACAATAAATATATCTTAAAATCCTATATCACATTTTAGAACAAAACATATTGATATTATACGTCATTTTTTGAGAGATCATGTTCAAAAAGAAAATATAACACTTGAATTTATTAATACAAATAATCAATGAACTGATATTTTTACTAAACCTCTCTCAGAAGACAGATTCATAACCATTAGAAGAGAGCTTGGTCTATTGCATAGTAGAGAAATCGTGTAAAGAATCAATTTTTAAGAAAGATTAACAGTCAGCCGACTGACTAAAGGCACAACCAATTGACTGAACAACTGTGTGTAAAGAAGGTTATAGTCATCCAGCTAACCAGCCGACTGATTGAAGGAACCATGTCCTCTAATACAACAACTAGTTAGCCAACTGACCACAGGGTCAACCAACTGACTGACGGAAATCTCCAAATTCATTTATAAAAAACCCAATCATTCAAGTGGGTTTGTACTCCACTTGTACTCTCCTTCTCCTCTATTCCTCAGTCTTTCCTCATCCAAATCTACTAAAACCTAATCATCCATCTTCCATTCCATACATAATCCTTAGGTTTTTCACCTTTGATTTCCAAAGGAAATTCAAAAATGCCAAGACCAAAGTCAGTTGGAAGTAAGAAACCTTCCACCTCCTCTCAAAATACTGAGGATTCTTCAATTGAACAATGGCTCATAGCTCAGCATGCCAAGAGGTTTTACCGGAATCACCTAAGCACTGCAAATCCAATACTAGGTAAAATCCTCGATACCTCATTTTTTCACATCTGATTTATCTCACATCCTTTCATTGTTTGAGGCCCTAGGATGGAATAATTTTGTTTCGTATCAAGCCAAGGGACACTTTCCAAAACTTTTAAAAATTTTCTATGCAAATTTGGTTAAGGAATAAATCGGGCTTAGTACCAATGTTATGGGAAAATCTATTTCTCTCACTCCCGATTCTCTAGCCAAAATTTTCAAAATCACCAAAGGAGATTTCGAATGTCCTCCTTTTAGAACTTCATGGATCCTAGAACAAGGCTTTACTCCAGAAGAATTTCTTCCTTTAATCTTGGACACCGAGCCTACTTCATTTGACAATCCACCATTATACAACCATATGAACCTTTAAACTTAAATTCTTCAGAAAATTATTAGTTATAATATACTTCCTCAAGCTGGTTCACACACGTATATCTCCTATTTAGACTGTTTCGTACTATGGTGCTTGCTCAAGGGTGAGAAACTTGACCTACCAAGTCTAATGCTCAAATGGATGATATCTCATATGGAATCACGACAAGTTACTCTTCCCTATGGAGGAATCCTAAATCAGCTCTTTGCTAAGATGCAAGTATCCTCTCCTTCTGATTTCTTTGTGAAACGAACCCATTACAACATTTTCAATTCTTTTTAAAAGGAAGTGGAGACCGAGTGCATCAACCTCTTGTCACAACTCCTCCTGCATGGTTTAATCCTTTTTATCAACAATTTACCACCTTTAGTAACGCCATGCAAACAGGGCTCCAATCCCTTCAAACCAATTTTTCTTCCATCCAAGCAAATTACTCTTCACTTGATGAACGCTTAAGTCGTATTGAGAAACACTTAGCAAGCTCCTCATGTTCTATTGATCTCATGGACATCAGTTTTGCTCTAGCTAGTAATGATGGGAGTGATGATGAGGACTCTAAGGAAAAGAGTGATGCTAAAGACGAGGAAAACATGGAAGAAGAGGATGGTTCGAAAGAAGAAGAAGAAGATGATGATGATGATTATGATGATGATGATGATGATGATGATGATGAAGAAGAAGAAGAGGAAGAAGAAGAAAAGATGATTATGATGATGACTACTTTTGTACTCACAAAATCTGAACTATGGAACTTTTTGAATGTATTTAGTATTTTGTTCAGGTGTTTCTCTTGCTTTGCTTGTTCTCGTATGACTTCTTAAAGCCTGATACTTTTCCCCGTGTTTTGATTGATGTCCAAAAGGGGAGAGATTATGGAAAGCAAAGATGATATTTTGAGTATATTGAATACTTTGACTTTGTATGAATGTTTGTTTTAATATATTGCATATTTTTTAGCATATTCATCATGTTAAAGCATATGAAGCATTATACATGCTATATTGAATTATAATGGATCATGTGTGTTCATAAGCTTATTGAAAGTATGCATATAATAAGTGGGAGCCTTTTCAAAGGAACTCTCATCTTTGCTCCTTGTTTGTCATCATCAAAAGGGGGAGATTGTTGGCCTAACTATGCTTTTCAATTTTGTTTTGATGATAACAAATGAAGGATATATTAACATGTATTGTTAAGTGATAATGTTTTAGGATTGAACAAAGTTATCATGGAAGGAAGCTTAGCAATTAAATCCAATCAAATGAAATATTAGCGGAGTATAGAAGTAGTACATGTCAAACTTAAAAATTAAAGGCAATTGGGACTTGAAGTCAAGCTGAACCTCAAGAGATGGACAAAAAGCTTGAAGACTTAGTGCTTGAAGAGTTTATGTTTAGAAAGTCGTTTGTAAGTACTTCAGTTCAAATATAATTTAGAATTATAAAGCTCATTAGGATGCATCATAGACTTAGAGACCAGTTTTTAAAAACCCTGAAAAATGATTTTGAAAAATTACATTTGAGTCTTTCAAATAACAAGGGTTTAAAAATAAAAATAAAAAAAAATGAAAGTTTTTCAAAAAATGAAACTGGTCTGCCGACTGACCTAAACAAGCTATGTTTGCTCAACCGACTAACAAAAACATCAAGTTGAATATCTGTCCAACCGACTGACACTTTTTAACTGTAATCCGTCAGCCAACTGACATGAGGGCCTATCCTGCCGACTGACATTTTTGAACTAAGTTCAATCAGCCGACTGACAATTTCCTGGAATTTATTTCTGGCAGTTGTTAGCCGACTGACAAATACCTACCCAGTTGCCTGTCCAACTGACTGACTCTATGAGATTTTAAAATTTGAACTTTAACGGGAAAATTCTAAAAATTAGTTTTTCAGATATGAATGTTATAAAAACTTGGTGGACACTCCAAGTAACTTGGGAAACAAGGAAAATCATCCTAAAAAGTCTATAAATACTCCTTTAAACCTTAGAAATCAAATCACCAAACAATCACACAACATTCAAGCATTAAACTCTCAATCTCTCACAAAGCTCTTTCTTGCTCACACTCCATCTAGGAGAATTCATCTAAATTGTTGTTAATTCATAAGCCTATGGTTTTAATACTGAGTTTTCTCAATCCCTAAAGAACCCTTGGTGATCTATAATCTTGAACTTCATACTTTCTATCTTTATATTTGATTGAAGTATATTTAAGAGCTCTAACTTATACAAATTTTCTCTATTTTGAGAGTTATCTTGTACACAGATTCTTATACCTTTCTTGTTGTACTTTGATGGTTCAAGGTTGATTTGGATCGTTGAACCACACGTGGGTTGATTGCTTGGAGAGGTTTCTCTTTCTAAAAAAGAGAGATTTTTGTAAAAGGTTTTCTCCACCCGAAAGGGAGCATTCATAGTGGAATCCTTGGTGGTATTGGCCAAAGGCGAGGACATAGGCTAGGGATAAGCTGAACCTCGTAAAAACGTGGTCTTCTTCTTTCCCTATTTTTTTAAATTTTAGTACTTCATATATTTTGTATGTATATGCTAAGTGTAGGTTGCAGGGCTCAAACTTTGAATTAGAAAGAAGACTCTTAATTTAACAAAATTATGTTTCAATTAACCGTTTACGGAAACCCACAAAGGAGTATGCTAGTTAATTTTAAGATATATTAATTAAGAGAACGCAATAAAATCAATTAAAAAATAGGGTTTGCAATTTACTTACAGGGCTGCTTACAAAAGCAAAAACTGAAATTCCACAAAGGTCTTCAAATTGTGATTGGTTTGGTATTTGTGGTTCGTTACTCTTAAATTGATTGGTTGTTTAAGTTTTCAGTTAATTTGTGGATTGTTTGAGTTTTAATTGTGAATTGATTGGTTTACTTAAGTTTTGTTGTGAGTATTTAACAAGTAAAAATTTGTAAAAGGAACAAAAAGATTTTAATAACCCAATTCACCCCACATCTTGGGATCACTATTCCACTTTTAAGATTTAACCACCAAAAAACTGTGATTTTACCAAAAGCATGATATGAATGATTGCGTTTGAGGTTGCAAGACTTTAAAACAGTCAACGAATATAATTCAGTTCTGCATAAGATTAGCTCGAACCTAAAATTATGTGATGAAAATATTATTGATGAAGACATGCTAGAAAAAAAAAATGTACTACTTTCCATCCCACTAATGTGCTCCTAGAGCAGCTATATAGGGAGAAAAAATTTACTAACTTTTCTAAAATTATATCATATCTTCTTGTTGCTGAGCAAAATACTAAACTTTTGATGAAAAATCACCAAACTCGTCTAAGTCATTCGACCCCATTTCTTGAATTGAAAATGAATACATCTTGTGGTTGAGAATGAGGCCGCAGGCATAGTCGTGGCCATGGTTGAAATAATAACCGGCATCAACATGAGGCTACAATCCCCCAAAAGAGGGACAGCCCCCAGAAGCGGGTTAATGATCAAAATCAGTGACCCGGGTAACATAAAACTGAATGTTACAGATGTAGAGGAAAATGTCATTGGTCACATACTTGTTGTACACCCACACACTTGGTAGATTTATACCAAGCCTCTATAAAAAAAAAAAAATTTTAAAAAGGAAAAAAGTAAAGAAGTTGAAACAAATTTTGCCAATAATGTTGTTCCAACAGATCTTAATGTTGGACCATCCAACTCTATTTATCTTGATGTGGCTGATTTCCTTGTAAATCAAGATGAAAATAATGATGTAATATTTTAAGATATAAAGGAAGCAATATTGTGTTTTGATTTTAATAAATAAATTATTGTATTTATTGTTGCTATGGCCAATTATAATAAAGGGTTTTTAAAATATATGTTGTAATGTGAATTGTCTTAAAGCTTTGATAAATTCTAACATGTATTTAGAAGAAGTCTGTTTAGCTGACAGTGCTACAACACACACAATTCTTTGAGATAGGAAATATTTCCATTACTTGAATATATCTTCAACAAATGTTAATGCAATATTTGGTTCTATAAAGTTGATTGAAGGCTCCGGAAGAGGTAATATAAAGTTACCCAATGTTACTTTATTACAAATTGATGAAACTTTATATTCCAATATATCCAGAAGAAATCTATGAATGTTTAAAGATTTAAGACTCAATGGATATCACATTAAAACTACAAATGAAGGAAGTAAAGAATTCCTTTATACTACTTCTATTGTTTCTAGGAAGAAATAAATTTTAGAAAAACTGTCAACTTTATCTTTTGGATTGTATTATACAAAGATTAAAGGAGCTGAATCATATAATGTCTTGCACCAGAACTGCAATGACCCAAAGTTATTTACACTTTGGCATGATCGTCTTGGGCATCTTGAAGATGTAATGATGCAAAGAATCATTGAGAATTCATATGGTCATCCACTAAAGAACCAGAAGAATCTTTTATCAAATGATTTCATGTGTACTGCTTGCTCTCAAAGGAAATTAATTGTCAAACCATCTGCTTCAAAAGTAAGTCTTGAATCTCTCCTAGTTTCTTACAGAAAATTCATGGTAATATATGTGGACCAGTACATCGACCATTTGGACCATTTAGATATTTTATGGTCTTAATTGATGCATCTACTGAATGGTCACATGTTTCTCTACTTTCTACTTGTAATATTGCATTTTTTAGACTTCTTTCTCGATTGATTAGATTACAAGCTCATTTTCCTAATTATTCAATTAAATCAATTTGTTTGAATAATGCTGGTTAATTTACATCCCAAACTTTTGATAACTATTGCATGTCACTTGGAATAGATGTTGAACATCCCGTTTCTCATACCCATACACAAAATGGTTTAATAGAATCTTTTATTAAGAGATTTTAACTCAATACTAGACCTATGATTATGAGAACCAAATTGCCTTTATTTGTTTGGGGACATGCTATTCTTCATGCTGCATGTTTAGTTCGTATAAGGCCAACTACTTACAATAATCTTTCACCCATGAAATTGGTTTCTGGACAACAACTTGATATTTCTTATTTAAGAACTTTTGGTTGTGTAGTATATGTTCCTATTACCCCTCCTCAAAGAACTAAAATGGGTCCTCAACGTAAGCTTGGTATCTATATTGGTTTTGATTCCCCTTCTATTATTAGATATCTTGAACCTTTAATAGATTATTTGTTTAAAGTATGGTTTCAAGATTGTCATTTTGATGAAGTAGTATTCCCTACATTAGGGGGAGCAAAATCCGTGCCTGAAGCACAACATGAAATCACAAGGAATGCTTCTCGCATAAATCAAAGTGAACTTGAAGTTCAAAAAATTATACATTTGTAAGGGGTTGCAAATCAATTACCAGATTCTTTTGCAGATATTAATGCCATATTAAAATCTCATATACCTACTGCAAATATTCCATCATGTATTGATGTCCCTGAAGGACAACAGCCAGCTAATGAACCTAAACCGCAAGTTAAGCGTGAAAGACCTCTTGATGCAAAAGAAAAACCTCTCAGAAGAAAAAAAAAATTGAAATCTATAAACACTCCATAAGATGTTATAGAGGTGGATAATTCATTCAACATTCACAAACTCGTTTCTTTTGAAAATGAAATCCCTATTATGGAACCTCCTGAAGAGGAATCTGCTGAAGAGAAAACTCTTGAAGAGACGCCTCTTGAAAAGGGATAGGTACCTAGAAATAATAATAAGATCTCAATTCATTACACAAGAGAAATGTGGGATAGAAATAAATTTGTTGTCAACAACACATTTGCATATGCAGTAGCTGCTAACATTACTAGATGTAATGAGGATCCTAAACCTAAACCTGCTAATAAATGTGGATATATATATATATATATATATATATATATAAGTCATTGGCAAAAATGGAAAGAGGTTATCACATCAGAATTAAACTCTCTATCAAAAAGAGAAGTTTTTGGACCTGTAGTCTAGACACCAAAATATGTCCAACCCGTTGGATACTAAGGAGTATTTGTGCGCAAGCGAAATGAAAATAATGAAATAACTCAATATAAAGTAAGGCTTGTGGCATAAGGTGTCTCACAGAAACCCAAAATTGATTATGGGGAGACATATTCTCTCGTAATAGATGAGATCACTTTTAGATTCTTAATTGGGCTACCAATTGTTGAACGACCAAGCATGCGTCTTATGGACGTAGTAACAACATACCTATATGGATTGTTGGATAGTGAAATTTATATGAAAATTCCTGAAGGATTTAAATTTCCTAAAGAAAAACCCAAAAATTTATATTCACTGAAACTCCAACGTTCTTTATATGGATTAAAGCAATTTGGATGCATGTGGTACAATCGATTAAGTGAGTACCTTGTGAAAAAATGATTCATAAATGATCCAATTTGTCCATGCATTTTTATTAAAAGATTAGAATATGGATGTGCTATAATTACTATTTATGTTGATGATTTGAATTTAGTTGGAACTCCTGAAGAGCTCACTAAAGCTGCTAATTATTTAATGGCAGAATTTGAGATGAAAGATTTAGGAAAGACAAAATATTGTCTTGGCCTACAGATTAAACATGTAAATGTAGCAATTCTTATTCATCAATCTAAATATATCGAGAAGGTATTAAGGCAATTCTATATGGATAAAGTTCATCCTTTGGGATCTTCAATGATGGTGCGATCACTTGATGTTAAGAAGGATCCATTTCAACCTCATAATGAGGGGGAGAAATTACTTGGTCTTGAAGTACCATATTTAAGTGCTATTAGCTCTCTAATGTATCTGACCAATTGTACAAGACCTAACATTACATTTACTATAATTCTACTAGCAAGATATAGTTATGTTCCTACTCGGTGACACTGGAATGGAATTAAGCACATTCTATGCTATTTGAAAGGTACATCTAATTTGGGTCTATTTTAGTCATTTGATTCCAATCTCAACTAGTAGGATATGCAGATGCTAGATATCTATTTGATCCTCATAATGCTAAATCTCAAACTGGATATGTGTTTCTTTACGGAAAAACTACTATATCTTGGAAATCAATAAAGTAGACAATTATAACAACGTCCTTCAATCATTCTAAAATGCTAGTTATCCATGAAACTAGTAGATAATTTGTGTGACTTAGATCAATGATTTCTTATATCCAAGAAAATTATGGTCTTTAATCAATCAAGGATATTCCAATAGTTTTATATGAAGACAATGTTGCATGTATAGCTCAACTAAGAGGAGGATACATAAAGGGTGACAAAACAAAACATATCTCTCCAAAATTCTTATATGCACATGAACTCCAGAAGAATGGTGATATAGATTTTCAGCAGATCCGATCAAGTACTGATAATCTGGTAGATTTGTTCACCAAAGTTTTTCCTACTACAACATTCAATAAATTGGTTCTTCTCATCGAAATGAGACATCTTAAAGATCTTAACAGAAGAAGTTAATATATGGCTGACATCCAAGGGGGAGTTTTATGAAAAATATGAATGTCACCCCATCTTCCACCCCTTGATTTTTTACCTCAATAAATGCTTAGCTATCCTTATTGCCCTATACAAGGGCACCCTCCCCCTCATATTTGGAACACACACATTACATGCTTGTATACACATATTGCATGCTTGTGTACACACTTGCATTCTTGAAATAAGTAGAGTATATAGAAAGACGAGGAGAGATAAAGAAAAACGAAATATTTTGTACAATGCTGGTTCCAAATCATCTTGTAATTTCTCCCAAGATAGTGAAGTTTTTTATCCCATCTGCCCGTGGAGTAGGCATAGCTGAACCACGTAAATTTATATCTCATCTCTATTCATTTTCAAATATTTTACTTATGATTCTTGAAAAAATTGTTAATAAATTTTTAAAAAATTCTCAATACTACCAAAAGCTACAAAGTAAGCACATTGTGCATGCCCACAACTAGTAATAAATAGTTGTAATGGTATGCTTTAAAAAATAGCAGTTGTAACGCCCCAACTGCCATGTGGGGCCTAGGGTGTTATTTCCCTATACTGTAGTCTCTGATACCACAATTATCCAATAAAAGCATCGGAAATAATTTAAAACACCTCAAATAAAATACCAGAGTACTATACTATGCATCCAATATAAGCATCTCTAAATAGAATTATTACAATCCAAGGATTTAAAATAAAAACATAACGTTCCATATTTTACAACCACTCACAGCTATCAAAAACTAAACCCTTCCCAAGATTTCTAAGCTCGATCTCTAGAAGGACCTAAAAAGTTAATAATTCGCTAGGGTGAGACACTTCTCAGTAAAGCGGAATAAGTTATTACCAATGTGTGACTAACATGAGTTTTAGTGTATATAAAATATAACCGTTCTTTAGTCAATTACAATTGTAAGGACACTCATGAACTGTACTCACACATACATCATCAGTCACACCACAAAAATCTACATACACGTATCATACGTAATATGTAGTGACCCGAAAAATAATAACATTTTAATAATAAGAGGGAGAGAAAATAGATACAGAAATAGAAGGAGGCTGTAGACTTCGTTGACGACATTGCATTTTGGAGATAATATTAAATAATCATAATTTCAGAAAATTTTCCAAGCTTCGCCGATGAACACAGGGTCTCGTCGACGAAGGTCTTCAGAATTTCGTCGACGAACACAGGGCTTCGTCGATGAGAAAATACCGAGAGAAAGTTCGAGCTTCTCTGAATTTCGTCGACGAACACAAGGTCTCATCGATGAATTTTATGAAGGGCTCGTCGATGAGGTGACGTGTCTTGTCGATGAACCTGGCCCTATAAATAGTGGAAATCCGGGATTTTTATCATTTTTCACCGAGCTCTCTCTCTCTCTCTCTCTCTCTCTCTCTCTCTCTCTCTCTCTCTCTCTCTCTCTCTCTCTCTCTACGTCTCCCTCTCCCTTCTCTCTTAGTTTTTGGCCCCACCAGTCGCCGGATCGATGATCCGAAGCTACCACGACGCTCTTGGTGGAATTCTCTACAAGTTTGCCGGAGAGGATCGTCGAGAAAACGAAGTTTGATTTCATCCCAAAATTTAGGGTAAGGTCTTTTATTGAGTTTTTGACTTTCTAGCAATTATAGGAAATGTTGTAGACTAAGAAATGCTAATGTTTTATTTTGGGACGTTGTGTTTTCAGGATGTTGAGTTAGGAATCATGCGGGTATAGAGCCAGATTTTTATAAGGGCTTCTCAAAGTTGAGGTAAGGGAAATATGCTATGCTAGGAATTTTTGGTAATGATATTAGAGATTTTATATATGCATAATTCCACCATTTTACTATATAGAATTCTCAGAATATGAATTTGAAACAGTATTTGTTTTAGAATACGAGTTTAAATGATTGTGTGGCCTAAGTGATTTTCATGAGATGAAGCAATTTATATAGCTTTAATAATATATATCATACTATGCGGAATGCATGGAAGTAGATAGTATGTACCGTTAATATGGTTTTTCTCAATATACGAAATTATATAGAATATACACATGTAGATATATATATATATATATATATATATATATATATTCACAGGGATTATATAGAGAATGTACATGCATTTATAGTTTTATATAAATAGTTTCTTGAAACAGAGATATACACATATACATACATATATATATATATATATATATATATATATATATATATACATGTATACAGTATTATTCAGATCGGTATTTATACCACAACTTTATATAGAATTTAGTATGCCATGTTTCCTATTACCGTAATATACAGACAGAGATACAAAGGTAGCATCAAGATGCTACAAATGCAATATACAGTTTTACAGTATATATATAGTACATAAAGATAGCGTTACGGTAATTTTGGAAACATGATGAAAATAGTAAAAGAGTATATATGTATATATGTATATAGTATCAAATCCTTGAGGAAAGTTACACAGACAGATACAGATTACAAAGCACGGTACCGTTGCTAGATACAGATAGAGTGCAACCACATATCTCAGATAGTATGTGGGTACCATCAGCCGTGCTCGGAGAGTATGTAGCTCCCTAGTACATTGGGTTGAGGGGGCCAGTTTGACGAGGTAGTAGCCAATCCCGAGCTTAGGAGAGGATGCAGTTTGGCCGGGCTGAGGTAGTGTAGAGTATGATGACTTATTTACAGGGCCGACCAAATAGAGTCCCGCCTATGGGCCGCACAACCCTGTCATGAGGGGTCAAATCATGATGTACAGAGTCCCAGGGATAAAAGCACAGTTATATATATGTTTACAGTTTTACAGTATTTGATGAGAATAGTATGATATTACTAGTATGAAAAAGTAGAAAAATAGACTATACAATATGTTTTAAATTGTGAAAGAAAGATATGTTTTACAGATGATTTATTTCATTACAGTTCAGTTATTATTTTTAAAAAGTATCCTTAACTTAACTGCCACACACTAGTGATAGCATATTTCCACTTACTGAGCGTCAACTCACCCCATTACTCTAACATTTTTCAGGTGAGCCAGTGAGGCGATCAGATCAGGCTCGCGAATAGAGTGTAGCTCTAATCACCTTTGTTACAGGGTGAGTTTTTGTTACAGTGGTGTATGTTTTGGATAGATGACACTGGAGACATATTTTTGTATGGTCTGTATATTTTGGATTCTGGTATTGTACAGTTTATGTATAAATGGTTTTATGATTTGTGTTTCCGCTACGTTGGAATGTTTATTGTATATATATAAAAAAAAAAATGATAAGAATTTTGTGGTCGTTACATAATACCATAACACATCCACAATCACAATACATTTGATTCACATACAAGTATCCACACCCACAAAGGATAATGCACAAATACTTCACTTCCTGTGGTTCTCAGGGCATCCCTCCCCATCGTTCTCAGCACGTACTTCACAATAGACAGTTGTTACACTTTCACAATGACCTATTCATGGTAAATCAGTAAAATGACCTCCTTATTCACTGCCAACGTTTACCCCCTTTATATAAATGACAATATAACGAACTCCTCATTCCTGCCAATGTTATATCACGATTTATATCAAGGACAATATAACAAACTCCACAAGTCTGCCAACGTTATATTGTGAAATACACGAATAACCACAGGAAACAAATCACCCAAACATAAGTTTATTTACCACAGTAATCACAAACGGTTCATTATAAAGAATTAATCCCATGCCACGTGATTTGAATGATATATCATGTATCATATAATACTCAATATACTTTAATGAAACCCAATGTATGATCACCTCTACCATTTTAATTTAACTCAAAATATATAGTTTACAGGAAAACGGAGATGATCAACCCTACTTACCTTAGTTTTCCCAAAATACAGGTATAACCACCAAAACCATCAATTCCATATGTATATTACATTTAGAAAATACCATATTATGTTCCTGTATCCACAAAATCAATTTCAAATGGTTCCATTTCCTAATTAAACTAATATAATATAATCCCTATTGTAACGACCTGCTAACTGTAGAACATTTATTTTTATTTTTATTTTTATTTTTTTTCCTTTTCTATATATAAACATAAATATCACCTGTCTCAGATACTACTGAAAACATCTCAGGCTCAAAAGAGTACTGAGGAAACTCTGTATGTCATACACACCTAAGCAGCGGTATACAAGAAATTGTAAACTGACATATATGACACCAAAAAGCTATAATATTTTGAAGTATATTTACAATACAAAATACCTAGTGACAACATAAAAAATCTGGGATCTACCCCAACTCACTAGAACCAAAACACACCTACCCTCTCAGCAAGGGTGGCACAAGACAACCTCTACCTGCGAGCCTGATTTGCTCGTCTAGTTGGATCTCCTGAAAATTGTATAAGTCACTGGGATGAGACAACGCTCAGTAAGAGGAAATATGCTATTACTAGTGTGTGGCGAATGAGTTGCACATATATTATAATGAAATAATACTGATATAGTAAAATGAGTAAACTGATATTATATACAAAACACATGTAATGTATTTTAAAATACAACTGTGTATATAAGTTAACTATCTGTACATACTGCTAGTATGATAATATAAATTGTTGATGCGTGATATATCTGTACATAGGAACTTCTGCTATACCCTAGGATCTGTAAGTCATGATATAACCCCTCATGATAGGGTTGTGTAGCCCATAAGCTAGACTTACTCTGGTTGGCCTACCAGGTAAGTCAATCTGTATCAAACATTCGCCAATCTGGCCCACCATCTCTCCGGGCAATCTCCATATCTAACATCTTCTAACCGGCCACCTCAACCTAGCTTGTTAGAGAGACTGCAATCTCTCCTGACACAGTTAGAAAGAATTCACACACTATCTGAGTTATGTGGTTGCACTTTATCTATACTAGCAACGATACTGTGCTCTGCTATCCGTATCTGTGAGAAATTTCCACAGGGATCTGATACTATGTAATACTAGTATATATATAATTATCTTGCTGCTTTTAACAAGATTTCAAAGCAACCATAACACTATAAATCTGAGCTGTAATATCTGAAATATCTGTTATATCTATCTATATTATCTGAAATATCTATCTGATATATCTGTAATATCTATCTATAATATCTGTAATATCTATTTGATGTATCTATAATATATGTCTATAATATTTGTAATATCTATCTAATATATTTATAATATCTGTCTGAGTGTTATGGTTTAGAAATCATGTTATACTGAAACATGCTATAGATCTTACTTTCTGCTAATAAACTTGTATAACAGGATATCTATAAAACTTCCTAATCAACATATTAAACTATAATAGACTCAGGGCATACAACTGTGTAATTAAAATTCCATGCTTCATAACCGTAATTTCTCTGAAATAATAATACTCATGATATTCTAGAAAAATAAACTGATCAACATGCTTGTAAGTATACCTACAAAATCTTCTGTTATTCATACTAAAAACTCCCTAGCATAGCATATTTCCTTTACCTAATTTCTGAAAAGCTCCTACGGTATCCTGCCCCTACACCTGCAGGGTTCCCCGCTCAACACCCTGAAAACAACATCCCACAGAAAAAAATATCAGTATTTCTTCGTATTCTACACTTCTCATAACTATGGGTAAGTCAAATGCTAAAAAACAAATGCCTTACCCTGAGATTTGATGAATTTCAAATCACTTCCACCAACGATCCACTCTGGTAGATTTGCAAAGAACTTTCTCACGAGCATCGTGGTGGCCTCAAATCGTCGATCCGACGAGAAACGAAGCCGGGATCGAAGAGAGAAGGGAAGGGGACGTTTTGGAGAGAGAGAGAGAGCTTTCCTATGCCAAAATTCCTGTGAAAAATCCAGTTTTAAGAGTACTTATAGGTCCGGGTTCGTCGACGAGACACGTCATCTCATCAACGAGCCCCTAAAGTAAGTTCGTTGACGAACCTGAACCCCTCGTTGAAGAATTTCAGACTATTGAAACCCCCTCTCGGTATCTTCTCGTTGATGAGATGTGTCCTCATCGACAAGACCCTCATGTATTCTTCCTAGGTTATTACACCCATACACATACTCAACTTCAACTAGTTGGATTTTGGAATACAACTATTGTACCATTTCTATTATCATAGACTCTAGTTTAATCAGTTCAAATTTAATAAAAGTTAGCATAAATCATTCCCATTAACTGTTCGTGAATATTTGTCTAAAACGTTTAGAAGATAGAAACCCTAACTTTTCGAAATCACCGCAGGAACTGATCTAGTAAACCGAGAATGAATAGATAGATGAGGGGAAAGCGAGAGTGAATCCCAGAGAGCTGGGGGGGGGGGGGGAGAGAGAGAGAGAGAGAGGAAATGAATTTTTCTAAAAAAAATGAGCTTAAACCTATTTATAAGCAAGCTAGCCCGCACGAAATCGTCGACGGTTTTTTCTCGGCTTCTTGAAGTCGTCGACGTTTTGGCCCTGTATCCCCTTTTAAAAGCTCTTGATAGTTTAAACCGTCGACGGTTTTCTAAGATGGCCTCGGTGCTGAACCAAACCATCTTCATTATTTTTCTTGTTTTTCCTTTCATTTTATTTATTTTTTTTATATTTTTTTTTCCTTTATTTCCTGGGTTCGGGTCTCTATAGTAGTATACTCATATCAATATATTTATGTTATTATAAAGAACCCAACATTTATATCTTAGGCATATGGCAAACATTATGGCATCTTGTAATTTGTTCTGTTAAGCTATGTGTCCGGGCGACTTAGTGACATGCCTAGAACAAAACATGTGCACAAAAGGAAAAAAAATATTAAAGTTAATTTCTCCAAAATTTGAATTCCATGCCACGAAATTGAAAGTCTTATGTATGCCAAACCATTAGGATGTCCTTAAAGAACATGTTAAAAATAATTTTTGATATTAGTTAATTTAACAAAGATTAACACGCACAGAACAATTATAATCTTGAATATGTTTCTCTTACCAACTCATTTCTTGCATTCTTATGTCTTTGTAAGATATCTCATAATTTTTTATTTTTTTTATTACATAGGAATCTAGCCACCAACAAGGTTTTCGGATCCCCTGATGCGGCACCAAACCTACGAATCAACGTCCTACTCCTAAATCTCGCTGATCAAGTAAAGTCTGGAATGCGGACATGGCTTCCGTGCATCAAGTGGACATTTGGCCAACTCGATCCCCGAGACATATCTCCATTACCATACATGGTCCCCGCTGGCTCACAAAAAACTCTCACCATCCACGGTCCCCACTGGATCACAGAGCGAACTCTCACCATCCACGGTCTCCACTGGTTCAAAGAGTAAATTCTTTGAAACTTTATTAGGAAATGGTAATGACTTACTTAGGCTTAGTCCCCCTCTCCCATAACTTAGCCCTTAAGTAAACAAGCTTGCACGAAAATCGTCGCCGATTTTTTTGCACTTGACAAAATCAGTGACGATTTGGCCTTAAACTAGCTCTCGGTTGTTTACCTGTAGCAAAACCGTTGACAAATTTTCTAATCCTCACAAAATCGGCGATGGTTTGGTCCTGCCCAAACCTTTTTTCCTCTTTTTTCCTTTTCTTTCTCTTTTCTTTTATTTATTTCTTTATTTTCTTGATTCGGATTACTACAAAAATAATATAAGATTATTACTTAATAAGCAACACTCTTATTGTTAATTTATTTTTCTAACATATGAATATCTTGTTAATTTATGATAACAATAATATTATTAAATAAATTAAAATTTTCAATCTATTTAATATTAATTTAAATTAATAGATGGCTCTTCTTGTTCCAAAATTGAATTATATTTCATTAATAAATAACACGTCATCATACATATAAAATAATATTTGATTATTTTAGTATATTTTAAATAAAAAAATTTATTTTTATAATTAAAATTTTAATGGATAACTATAAAATTTACATATTTTATATTTAAAATAATGTGATATTATTATTTTCATTAAGAATAATCTTGTTATGAATGTATATTTATAACATATTATTATCAAATTAATCTATATTAAAAATAGTATGAATAATTAAATTAAAAATTAAAAATTTTAATTCAAATATATATATAAATATATATATATATATGGTTCTTTTTATTCATTCTAAAATTTAATTATATTTCATTAGTATGTTATTATACATAATAAAATAATATATGATTATTTTCTAATGTATTTTAAATTAAAAGTATAATATTATTAATTAATAGCTATTTAATTATAGACTGAGTGTCACACCAAACAAGTCTTTACTTTAATTAAAATTTTATATAATCAAAAATTTATATTGCAATTTTTGCACTATATTAAAAAGAATATGGGAAGATTATGGTTCAATTTGAGCTTAAACTAGTCCTTTATTTTTCATATAGTTATTTTTATTTTTTATGAGCGAATTCTATTTTGTACAAATTTTAAGAGAGAGAGAGAGAGAGAGAGAGAGAGAGAGAGAGAGAGAGAGAGAGAGAGAGAGTAATGGTGAGAGAGAGACTAAAGCATCTTTGAATTATTTGAAAAAGTTAGTAGTAAAAAAATAAAACTCTTTCCACAAGCATGTAGTGACATAATTTTTTATTAATGTTCATTTATTTTTTTACAAATATTGTAAAAATAAAAATATAATTTTTTATAATATTTTTAAAAATAAAAAAAATAAAAACTTTTTTTCACTATTAAAGGGGTGCTTAAATAATTAAACCTATCATGGGAAAGTGGGCATATATAATAAGTGGCATGAATGATTTATGCACCCATTTACTGTTCAATTCAATCTTCTTTTTAAAAAAAAAAAAAAAAATTATCATCAAATATTATTACATGACTTTTACTTCAATTTCCCAGCATAACTTTATTTTGCTTAAAAGTATACCACAAGCACTATTGCCATTCTTATTCACTCATGACCCTTGTTAAAAACAAACTGAAAATTTAATGATGAAAAAACAAAGCAAGTGTGATCTAATGATGATGGTGAGATTGAAATTTTTGTACATTTGTTCTCATACCCATGATGATGGTGAGTTTGAATTTTTATTTATTTATTTTTTACATCTATTCTCATATGTAGAATATGTCCACTAGGTATTATTAAGAGTTATCAGACACATATTAGACATAATAGATGTCTTCTATTAAATGTCACATTTTATAGAAGGGCATTTGTACAAGTGTTGTGTTTGGTGGCTCATTTCTTGGAATGGTTTAACATACACGAGGAAAACATAGTTAACATTAGCATTCTAGGAAAATTCGTTGACGATTTTTTCTGAAACCGTCGACGGTTTTGTTTTGGGTAACGAGGCTAAATTCAAAATTTGAATTCAAACGTTAAGTTGGTTGGGTTTGGGGGAAACCTCTGAAGATAACTTTATTTATATACTTGTCTGAGTGTATTGAGTAAAGAAGATCATTGTGAATTGTATTGTATTGTCTTCTTTGACATTTACATAGCGAAAACCTTTGCCGATTGCTCGTGTGGATGTAGGCATTGTCGAATCACATAAATTTTTGTGTTGTTCTTGCTTTCAGATATATAATGTTTGTGTGTTCCACATTCGTTCTTCACTAATTGCTACATTTAATTCCGCTGTGCAAAATTCATAGTTCATTCACAACAAATTGGTATCAAAGTGTTGTTGTTATGGCCTCAGACACTTCATCTACAAAGTTTGACGTTGTCAAATTTGATGGAACCAGAAACTTCGGTTTGTGGCAGAGGAGAGTGAAAGATTTGCTTGTGTAGAAAGGGATGGTGAATGTCTTGTATGGTGTTTAACTGGAAGGTATGGATGAGGCTAATTGGAGAGAATTAGAGGCAAAGGGTTCTGCTATAATACGAATATGTTTGGCCGACGAAGTACTCTATCATGTTATGGAGGAAGATTCTCTTGTGGCTGTTTGGAAAAAGCTTGAAAGTTGGCACATGTCCAAATCCCTTACTAAAAAATTATTCCTTAAGTAGTGTCTTTATTCACTTAAGATGGTTGATGGTTCAAACTTGAATCAATACATCAACACATTTAATCAAATTATAAGTGATTTAAAGCATGTTGATGTGAATTTTGAAGACAATGGTAAGGCGTTGATGCTATTAAATTCCTTGCTAGTGACTCACACATATGAAAATCTAGTTACCACTCTTACATAGGGGAAAGAGACCCTAAACTTGGAAGAGGTGACAAGTGCCTTATTGGGTTTTCATCAAGGGCTGAAAATCTGCAATGAAAATTCACATGGAGAAGGACTTGTGGTGAAAGGAAATTTGATCGTGGGAAAGGAAAATTCAGAAATGGATCAAATCAAAAATCTTGTACTTAATCCAAGAAGAAAAAGGATATCCAGTGTTATAAGTATGGTAATAGGGGGCACGTTAAACTAGAGTGTCCGGATTGGAAGAAAGGAAATGTTGAAAAGCATGAAGAGACTTCAAAATCAGCAAATGTTGTTCAAGAAGGAAATTCAGTTTGCAATAATGATGGTGATGTACTCTTAGTTTCGTCAGGATCGGATCGCCTAACGGACTTATGGATTCTAGATTTGGCATGTTCTTACCATATGACTCCAAACAAGGAGTGGTTTAGCACCTACATGTTGGTAAATTCAAGTTCAGTTCTTATGGGCAATGATGTCTCTTGCAAAATCATTGGCATTGGAAGTGTTAGAATTAAAATATTTGATGGTGTTTTGAGAACCTTGAGTAATGTAAGACACATACTGGACCTACGGAAGAGTCTTATTTCACTTGCCACTTTGGATTGTAATGACTTTAATTACAAGTTCGAAAGTGGGATTATGAAAGTGTGGAAAGGTAATTTGGCGGTGATGAAAGGGGAAAAGTTAGATGGAAATATTTATACACTGCAGTGAACTACTATTGTAGGTGGAGCTATAATCGTAGATACTGAATTTGATGAAACTATTTTGTCACATATGCAGTTTGGGCATATGGGCGAACATGCTATGAAAGAACTTCACAAGAGGAAACTCTTAAAAGGTATGCAAACATGTACGCTGATTTTTTGCAAGATTTGTGTTCTTGGGAAACAAAATAGAGCAAAATTCAAATCAGTTATTCATAAGATAGAAGGTATTCTTGATTATGTACATTCTGATGTTTGGGGTCCGATTAGAGTAGCATCAAGAGGTGGACATGTTTATTGTAACGCCCCGAACCCTTAAACTTGGTCTGATGTGTTATACCAGATTAAATCATGATGATCCATAACTAAATCATACATATGCAACGAAAAACATAACTATGATTCTCAATCATAAAAAATAAATACTAGAGTTTACTAATTCTATCTGTAATCCACAATAGTCATTCATCACCTGTATTTCCATATATATATATATACATATCTCCAAAACATCAATATTTGCAACACCAATATGTTTCACAACCATTTATACCTTAAAACATAAAATATAAAACATAACTTATACATATCCCAAAATATCATCAAAATGTTTATACTCTTTTCCCTATCTAGAACCCCAAAAATGCTATCAACTTCGAGTTTCTCTAAGCTCGTTTACGTGGTGGTCTTGAAAAGAATAAATTCGTAATTGGGCGAGAAAAATCTCAATAAGGGAAAGAAATAATATAAATTGAAACAACATGTGGTCAACATGAAATTTTAATCAACATTTTAATATCATTTCCAAACCATTAACATAAATTTTGAAATCATTTTCTGAATCTAATCGTACACAAGAAAATATTTACCCATGAGACTACCCAATGATAGGGGTAATTACCCGCTCATACAAGTAGCAGCCCTCTGCTCTGATATATTAGGCAACCTGAAGGTCACAACTGAAGCATACCAATGCACTCACCTTACTTAGTAAACCCTCAAGTGACAGATTAATCTCGTACTCACATAGCTCATACAAAGGTTTACTAAAGAAGGCCCCCAAGAATAAGAAAATCTACCCGCCAATACAAGTAGTTTTCCTTTGCCCTAATGTGTTATGCAACCTACTGCTACATCTGATACTACTAGTGAACTCGCCTTTCTTAGCAAGCCCTCAGGCAAAGAGTTTGCCCCGCCCTAAAGTAACATGCTCTACTAGCATAAATACCTGATAATACCATAATACATTATTCTATTTGTCATTATTCAACCATCCATATTTGTTCATGTTCATAACTTTAGCATTTCATAGCATTTCACTTTACGTAACCTTTAACATTTTACATCATTCACATTTCATATTTCACATCCATTTCATTCACATTTCTATTTCATTTCATTTTCATTTAATTCATTCGTACTATAGCTCCTTTTAACTGTACATCAGTTAGTCCATATAGATATGTGCTAGAATAATCTAATAACGCTCCTTTTAGCTGTTATTGCATACATGGTTACATTATCAAACACAAGCAACATGGTCCTTACAACATTTCATTATCAATGCATTCCTTACATTGCCTGCATCTCATACATATTACATACATTTACACTACATTACCATCTGCTCGTGCTACACAATTTTAGCAATAAAAATCATACATTGCCTGTAAAATAAGTCAACCATCATTTAAAATTTATTTACTAAGAATATACCTTCATTTCTTACATAATTATCCTGAAATACTTTCCACTTTAATCAATTCATTTTCACATATATACAGCTAAATAAACAGCCCTAAGCTCAGAAAAACATTATTTAAATGGTTGGCATTTATACCCATGTGAAAACATATATACATATATATAACATAATCCATTTCCATTTAATGCATAAAAACCTGATTTAATATATATAAGTTCCCCCTTACTTGAATCCTCGAACTACACCAATAGGTATCCCAAACTAATGTCTGTGATGCTCACCCGATCCTTGGTTCGAAAACCATAGTTTAATTAAATAAACTCCAAATAAACTATTATTTTTGCATTTTCTCAACTTATAAACCTTAAATAACCTTTCTAAAAACCCAGAACTATAAATCTAGACCCTTACCTCAACTTAGGAGCGTTTCCCAAAATGTCCAGTTTAGGAAACTAATCTGCTAGATGTGTAGAGAATCCTCCCTAGAACACCGTAGCGACTTCCGATCGTCGATTCAGACTGAATCTGGGCCAGATTCTTAGAGAGAAGTGAGAAAGATGATTTTAGAGAGCAATAAACAAAGGAAAATTAATTTTCTTCACAAGGAAGCAACCTTAGGTATTTATATACTCGTCCTTGCCACATGGACTCGTCGACAAGAAGATAAGACTCGTCAATGAACCACTGAAGAACACTCGTCGACAAGGCTGTGAGCCCGTCAATGAATTTTAGAATAGCCCAAACCCTCTCTGTTAATCCTCATCGACGAGACATACATACTCGGCGACGAGTTTCTGAAGATCTCTCGTCGACGATAAAATCATGCTCGTCGACGAGCACTTGTTTGTACCCTTTTACAATTTTTTCCCCTCTTCTTCTAAACTTTTCTTTTCCCCTCTTTTCCCTTATTCCTTATTTATCTTTTTCATCTATTATTTTTTTCAATTATTTTATCATTAAAATTTCCTGGGTCATTACATTTATTATGTGAGTTTTGTTGATGACTACTCATAGAAAGTCTGGGTATACTTCATGTGGCACAAGTCTGATATGTTTGCAAGGTTTAAGTTGTAGAAAGCTGAAGTGGAAAACCAAACATGGAGGAGAATCAAATGCCTCGGGTCAAACAATGGGACCAAGTACACTGATACTAGGTTCATGGAGTTTTGTGAGCAATAGGGCATTAGGAGACATTTCACTATTCGCCAGATACCTTAGCAAAATGGTGTGGCTGAAAGGATGAACTGAACTTTAGCTGAAAGAGCTTGGTGTCTCAAGCTTAATGCAAGTCTACCGAAGAACTTTTGGGCCGAGGCGGTTAGTATGACTTGTTTCTTGAAAAAATGATCACCAAGGGCATCGCTAGAAGGGAAAGTGGCTAAGGAGGTATGGACGGGAAATGCAGTAGACTATTCCAGATTGAAAGTATTCGGCTATTGATTACGCATCAAAGATGCGTAGTTAGGCGTTTAAATTCATGCATTAAAGGCTATAATTTTAATTAAATGTCTGATTATGTCTCATATTTTAACATTGAGCTCCATTTATAATATTTAGGTCGTTATTCGATAATTTACGAATTTTTGGTATTCATATTTGCATAACAATTTTTAGAAATTAAAATTGAAATTAAAAATGTATGTGAAGCCATGCATGTGACCATGAGCTATGCATGTATTTGTTTGAGGTCGCGTAATCAAACTTGTGTCTGCGTCTAAGTGTGCACATTTGAGAATAATTTTCAGAAGCCGAGCTGTGCCCGTGAAGACGTGGAATGGCCGTGACGTGAAAACAAGTGAGACACTATGCATGCATATGATGTGGGGCGTGAGTGGCAAGATGGGCTTCAAACAAAAGAGTCGTGTGGGTTGGTACCTGGGCTTAATGGCTCGCATGGAGGTGACTACGTGTTAGGCTACGTGAAGAATAAAGGGCTCAGATTGCACAAGAGAGGCAACCCATGGAGATCCATACAAAGGGCGCTGGACGTGAAGAGTCTTGGAGGCCCATGGGGCTTGACGTGACCCATGCATGTAGCCCATGCGTGCACAAGAAAGGCAAGTCGTGCGGTCTCTCTCTGGCAGCATTAGTTGAAGAAAAAGCAAGCGGCTAGGTTACTTTTAAAAAAAGGAGGCATCCTAGGGTTTTGGGGGGTAGTTTTTTAGGTCCTTTTTTTCTTCCCTTGGAGGTGGTGCACTCCAGGACAGAGCAAAAGCTTCTCCAATTTTTCCTCACAGCAGCTTTTGAAAAAAAAAAAAAAAAAGAAAGTGGGTTTTTGCCGGGGATGGCCATGCACAGCAGGGGGGACCTGAGAGTAGCATAGGAGAGAGGAGGCACCACACACAGCAGTTGCAACTCTCTCTCTCTCTCTCACACAGCTTGATCTCTCTCTCTCTCTCTCTCTCTCTCTCTCTCTCCCACCCCCCCCCCATTCTCTCACTTTCTCTCTTTTCTCTTGCTCTTCTCTCTTTTGTCATCTTACTTTTTCACTTTGATTTTATTTTAACGTTTTGTTTAACTTTAATCTTCTTTAATTATTGTTGAAGTTGGTATTTTTATTTGAGTTATTTTATTGTGAGTTTAATTTTCCTATGCTCATCTCCTTTGTTCTGCTTCATTATCATTGCCATACTTACTTTAATATTTAGTTTGGGTTGATTAGTGAATTGAATATCTTTGTTTAAGTATTGTTAGGCTTATTTATGCTTGAGATTTTGTTTGGTTATTTTATTTAATGGGTTGTTTTGTTCAAGTAATAGTTAAATATTTTGTTTAAGCACATCATTGAGTTTAGTTTAATTTATTTTAAGAATTTGTTTGGTTATTTCTTTAGTAATATTTGATTGAGGATTTTGTGGTTGAAAGCTTAATTTGGTTAATAAAGTTTTGATCTTTAGGTTTTTGTCTGGAATTTTCATACGCAGTATTTATTTATTGTCTGAATAGGATTTGATTACCATCATTCGTTTCTTGTTATTTTATGCGTATTAGGTTCTTCATTTATGTTTTAATTTTAGGTTCTTGAATTATGTTTTAATTTCGTCACAAAATCTCAAAAATCCAACAAAACCGAATCTGAACTATGTTCAATAAATTTTTCTTTTCTTATTTTCTTTTGGATTTACGCAAAGTTTGGAATTAAACTACATTCCCTAAGGAGACGATCTGGCCCTTGGGGCTAATTATTACATGACTGAACTTCTATACTTGGGATAGCTTCTGAGTTACTCATTTTTAGAGTGAGTCAGTTGTACAGCCGATGTTCACGTGTGTAGTGAGGAGAGATTAAAACATGAAGCAAAGTTTAGACGTTGCATCTTTTTAGGATATCAAAAGGGTGTGAAGGGGTTCAAGTTGTGGGATCCAATGAAAAATAAGGTGGTGATAAGTAGGGATGTAGTTTTTGATGAGAAAGTTATGTTGAAGTGTACTAAAGAATTTGATGAAAAGAGACAGAAGCCAGAAAACTGGGTTAGAGATGAACATGTTGTGTAGGTGGAGTTAGGAGCTCAGGGTAACGACAATGATCTTGGTCTTTTAGTTGTAGGGAATTCTAGCTTGAGAAACCATCAAGTTGACAATATCCCTAAACAGAGATCCAGACACACTATCAGACCTCTGCCAAGGTATGGGTTTGAAGAGTTAGTATCTTATGCTATCATTACCAGTTGCAATGATCCAACTAGTTTTCAAAAGGCACTGCACGACTAGGAGAAAAGTAGTTGGATGAGTGTTATGGCTGAGGAAATGGAATCGCTACATAAGAATCAAACTTGGGAGTTAGTAGAGCTTCCAAATGGGAAGAGGGTGATAGGTTGCAAATGGGTATATAGGAAGAAGGAACCAATTTCAGAAAAGGAAGAAGAGAAGTTCAAAGCACGGTTGGTGGCAAAAGGTTACTCACAAAAAAAAAGGAATAGATTTTGATGAAATCTTTTCACCTATGGTTCGACACACTTCCACCAGGGTAGTGTTGGGGTTTGTAGCTCATTATGATCTGCATTTTGAACAAATGGATGTGAAGACAACATTTCTCCATGGTGACTTGGAGGAACACATTTATATGGTACAACTAGAGGGATACAGTGAACCAGGGAAAGAAAACTTAATTTGCAAGTTGAGGAAATCTCTTTATAGGCTGAAACAATCTCCAAGACAATGGTACAAAAGATTTGATTCCTATATGATCAAGATTGACCACAAAAAATGTGAGTATGACTGCTGCGTGTATGTTAATAAGCTTGATGATGGTTATCTTATTTTCTTATTATTGTATGTCGATGACATGTTAATAGTTGTGAAAGATTTAACTGATGTAAATTAGTTAAAGGAACTATTGCAGAAAGTGGTTGACATGAAAGATCTTGGTCTGGCCAAGAAGATACTTGGGATGAAGATTCGCCAGGACAGAAGTGTAGGGAGGTTGTGGCTATCTCAAAGCGGTTATGTGGAGAAGGTGTTGGAAAGGTTTCAGCATGGCCGATGCTAAATCAGTATGTACACCTCTAGTGAGTAATTTTAAATTGTCTACTATTGAATGCCCAAGTACGGATGATGATATCCAGGACATGTCAAAGGTCCCTTATGCTAGTGCCATGGGGAGTTTAATGTATGACGTGGTGTGTACAAGACCAAACTTAGCACATGCAGTGAGTGTGGTGTGAAAGTCACTTTCTAATCCAAGTAGACAGCACTAGGAAGCCGTCAAATGGATTTTTAGATACTTTCTAGGTACTTCTAGTTATGGCATCATGTTCGGCAAGCTACAGGATAGTCCATTAGTTGTGGGGCTTGTTGATGTCGATTATGCAAAGGATATGGATGACAAAAGGTCTACAACGGGTTATGTATTTACCCTTGTGGGAGGACCTATATGTTGGAGGTCCATGGTGTAACGCCCTGACCCTCTACGTGGGCCCGAAGTGCTACTAATCCATTCATTTACCTAATAATCTAAATTCTAATATCACTTATGCAGCAAAAGACATAAGTATAATCTTCCAACAAATATAGTACCAGAGTTTTCTAAATCTATCTACACACCATTACAAACCATGCATCCACCTGTATTCCTATATATACACATATCTCCCAAAAATATTCAGTATTCACAAAACCAGTATGTTTCACAACCATTCATTTCTCAGAAGACTTAAAACAGAAAACATAAAATATACATCTCAAAATTAACATAAAAATATACCCTTTTCTCTTTCTATTTTTCAAAAAATGTTATAAAACTTAGAGCTCTTTACGCTCGATCTCGAGGAAATCCTAAAAAAGATAAATTCATATTCGGGTGAGACACTTCTCAGTAAGGGAAGAAACAATATATTAAAATAGCGTGTGGCTAATATGAGGTATATAAATATCATTTTAATATCATTTGCAAACCATTAATATAATACCAAAATCATTCTCTGAACCTACCAATCACATGCAAAGGTTTAACCCACGAGACTACCCAAGGATAGGGGTGATTACCCGCCCATACAAGTAGCACCCCTCTGCTATGATACTAGGCAACCCTAAGGTCACAACTAAAGCATACCAGGGCACTTACCTTACTCAGTAAGCCCTCAAGTGTTAGATTGATCTTGTACTCACAGCATTTAAAAATAGCTTACTGGCAAAGGTCCTAAGGATAGGGAAATCTATCTGCCCATACAAGTAGGTTCCCTCTGCCCTAGTACGTTATGCAGTTACTGCCACATCTGAAGCTACTAGTGTACTCGCCTTTCTCAGCAAACCCTCAGGCGAAGAGTACACCTCGCCCAATGATAACATGTTCTACGCACATAGGTACTTCTAGTATAATAATACATTATTCTTTTCTGTCATTATTCAATCATACACATATGTTTATGTTCATAGCTTAAGCATTGCATTGCATTTCACTTTACGTAATTATTCAACATTACATCATTCACATTGTCACTTCATACCATGTTATTTATTTTCATTGCATAACATTTTCATTTCATTTTCTTCGTACTACAGCTGGTCTTTAGCCATCATCAGTTAGTCTACAGCTCCTTTTAGCTATTATTACTATAGCTCCTTTTAGCTGTCATCAGTTAGTCTACGTAGAAACGTGCTAGATCTGCTAACATGGTTGTCTTTCAACTGTCTTACATTTATATGGTTGCATTTAACATACACAAGTAACATAGTCCATTTCATTTTTTATTCTCAATATTTTACTTACTTAGTCTGCATCTCATACCTTTAACATATATTTGCACAGAATCTCATGCCACACAATTTAACAGTAAAAATTCATACATATTCTTGTAAAATAGATCAACTCACATTTAACATTTATAGGCTGAAAATATATTTCATTTCTCACATAATTCCTCATAAATCACTTTTCACTTTCATTCAGTTCATTTCCACATATACATAGCTAAATAAGTGGTCATAGGCTCTGAAATCATAGTTTTACATGGTTGCCATTTTATAATTCACACCAAAACATACATACATTATAACATAATTTATTACCTTTAATTTCATAAAATCTGATTTAATACATAATTTCCCTTTTACCTGGTTTCTTGAACTACACCAACAGGGACCCCAAAAGGATACCTGCAGTGCTCACCCGGACCCTAAAATACAAATCCTAATTTCATTAAATTAACCCTAAATAAAATATCATTTTAATATTTCTTAAGCCCTTAAATACCAAATAAATAATTATACCCTTAAATATAGTCAAGTTGCCAAATTTTCCAAACCCCACTCTCGCTTTGGAGTGAGGCCTAGAAAACCTCAATTGAAAATTTACTCATGTTAAAATGATGACGATCACGACTAGGACCCTGTGGTGGTGCCTGATCGTCGATTTAATAACAGATTTAACAAGAAATTGAGAAATTAGAAAAAAAATTTCCTTACCCCAGGAATGGTGTCTATGTCACTCCCACAATAAATCCGCTCTAATAGAAATGTCGGTGGCGAAGTTAGGAATCCAATGGCACCTTCCATTTCCCGATTGGTCAAATATCCGTCAAGAAATGAGGGAGAGAGAGACGGAGATGGAGGGAGTGACGGAGACGCAGAGAGAGAACAGAGAGATTCAATTTCCAATCTTCCTGAAGCAGAGCTTCAGGAAGTAATCTTAAATATCTATCTATATATATATATATATATATATAATCTTATATTATAATATATTATATTATATTATATCATTTAATTAATAATAATAATAATATAATTAATTTAATTTTTTTAAAAAAATTAATTTTAATTAATTATTTATTTATTTTATTATTTTTTATTTATTTATTTATTTTTATTTTTTTGGGATCACTGCATTCTCCCCTCCTAAAAAGAATTTCATCCTCGAAATTTTTACCAACTAATAAATCATTTTCTCATTTTAGGAATTCATAACCTAACATATCCCAATATCCATCCAATGAATTGCTACATTATCCACAACGAAATAAAATCATCATATAAACTTTTCAATCATCCATAACCAAATTAAATCATTTTTACCTTAATCATAAACTCATACCCGCGCCCTTAACAACCTCTGCCTCAACCGAAAATCAATGAGTACACTCGTGTTGGACCACCTCCACCTAGAGGTACTTGTTTCCCCCAATACCATAACCTCTGAAATCAACTAACCAACCTCATACTACACATTTCCATATACTCCAATTTAAATATTAAACACCCAACTTGACCACAAACCATTAAATCACATCACTTAAATTATTCTCCTTCAAAGATTTTCCTTTACAAATCAATCAACCTAACTTTCGAGTTCAAAATTCATGTTCTAATTTCTCTGCTCGGAAACATCACCATCGATTGGATTTACCATGATTTTTTGAAGCTAGCTACTTCTTCAGAAAAACACAAAAGACCATCAAGGGATTTCTGCCCCCAAGCTTACGAAACACAACTCAGAATTCCTAACGGTATCTTAATCTACCCATCTCTATCCTTATCGCAACTCAATCCTATACTCTAGTATAAATCATCCCTAACCTAATACTCTAACACTTCCATATCCAGGAGATGTGAAATTAATCACATTTCCGGCTGGACATTTCTCTGATACCATCTGTAACGCCCCAACCCTCTACGTTGGCCCGGAGTGCTACTAATCCATTCATTTACCTGATAATCTAAATTCTAATATCATTTATGTAGCCGAAGACATAACTACAATCTTCCAACAAATATAATAACAAAGTTTTCTAAATCTATCTACACACCATAATAAACCATGTATCCACTTGTATTCCCATATATACTCATATCTCCCAAAAATATTCAGTATTCACAAAACCAATATGTTTCACAACCATTCATTTCTCAAAAGATTTAAAACATAAAACATAAAATATACATCTCAAAATTAACATAAAAATATACCCTTTTCTCTTTCTATATTTTCAAAAATGTTGTAAAACCTCGAGCTCTCTAAGCTCGATCTCAAGGAAATCCTGAAAAAGATAAATTCATATTCGGGTGAGACACATCTCAGTTAGGGAAGAAACAATATTTTGAAACAGTGTGTGGCTAATATGAGGTATATAAATATCATTTTAATATCATTTGCAAACCATTAATATAATACCAAAATCATTCTCTGAACCTACTAATCACATGCAAAGGTTTAACCCACGAGATTACCCAAGGATAGGGGCAATTACCCGCCCATACAAGTAGCACCCCTCTACTCTGATACTAGGCAACCCTAAGGTCACAACTAAAGCATACCAAGGCACTCACCTTACTCAGTAAGCCCTCAAGTGTTAGATTGATGTCGTACTCACATCGTTTAAAAATAGCTTACCGGCAAAGGCCTTAAGGATAGGAAAATCTACCCGCCCATACAAGTAGGTTCTCTCTGTCCTAGTACGTTATGCAGCTACTGCCACATCTGAAGTTACTAGTGTACTCGCCTTTCTCAGCAAGCTCTCAGGCGAAGAGTACGCCTCGCTCAATCATAATATGTCCTATGCACATAGGTACTTCTAGTATCATAATACATTATTCATTTCTGTCATTATTCAATCATACACATTTGTTCATGTTCATAGCTTAGGCATTGCATTGCATTTCACTTTACCTAATTCTTCAACATTACATCATTCACATTGTCTTTTCATTGTCATTGCATAACATTTTCATTTCATTTCCTTCATACTACAGCTGGTCTTTAGCCATCATCAGTTAGTCTACAACTCCTTTTAGCTGTTATTACTACAGCTCCTTTTAACTGTCATCAGTTAGTCTACGTAGAAACGTGCTAGATCTGCTAACATGGTTGTCTTTTAGCTGTCTGACATTTACATGGTTGCATTTAACATACACAAGCAACATAGTCCATTTCATATTTTATTCTCAATATTTTACTTACTTAGTCTGCATCTCATACATTTAACATATATTTGCACAGAATCTCATGCCACACAATTTAACAGTAAAAATTCTTACATATTCCTGTAAAATAGATCAACCCACATTTAACATTTATATGCTGAAAATATATTTCATTTCCCACATAATTCCTCATAAATCACTTTCCATTTTCATTTAGTTCATTTCCACATATACATAGCTAAATAAGTGGTCTTAAGCTCAGAAATCATAGTTTTACATGGTTCGCATTTGATAATTCACACCAAAACATACATATATTATAACATAATTTATAAACCTTTAATTTCATTAAATCTGATTTATTACATAAATTTTCCCCTTATCTGGTTTCTTGAAATATGTCAATAAGGACCCTGAAAAGATACCTACGGCGCTCACCCGGACTCTGAAATAAAAATCCTAATTCCATTAAATTAACCCTAAATAATATATTATTTTCATATTTTCTAGGCCCTTAAATATCAAATAAATAATTATACCCTTAAATATAACCAATTTACGAAAGTTCTCAAATCCCACGCTCACTTGGAGTGGGGCCTAGAAAACCTCAATTGGTAATTTACTCATGTCAAAATGACAACGATCACGACTAATACCCCACGGTAGTGCCTGATTGTTGATTTAACAACATATTTAATAAGAATTTGAGAAATTAGGAAAAAAATTTCTTTATCCCAGAAATAGTGCCTACGCCGCTCTCACGACAAATCTCCTTCAGCAAAAATGTCGGTGGCGAAGTTAGGAATCCAGCGACACCTTCCGTTTCCCGATCGGTCGAATATCCGTCGAGAAATGAGGGAGAGAGAGACTGAGATTGAGAGAGTGACGGCGACACAGAGAGAGAACAGGGAGATTCAATTTCCAATCTTCCTGAAGCTCTGCTTCAGGAAGTAATCTTAAATATCTATCTATCTATCTATATATATAATCTTATATTATTATATTATATTATTATATTTAAATAATAATAATAATAATAATTTAATTAATTAATTTTTAATTTTATTTATTTATTATTATCATTATTTTTTTTATTTTTTTTGGATTACTACACATGGTACAATGCTTGGTAGTATTATCTACAACTGAATCTGAATACATGGCAGTTGTTGTAGCTGCAAAAGAAGCCTTATGGATTATCGATTTGGTCAAGGAGTTAAGTATACAACAAAGAGGAGCATTGTGATAGTCAAAGTGTCATTTACTTGGCGAAGAATCACGTGTACCATGCTAGAACCAAGCATATTGATGTGAGGTTCCACATGATTCGGGAATTGATTACTTCAAGTGAATTTATATTGGAGAAGGTTGACACATCTAAAAATGAAATGGACATTTCGACAAAATCGGTTACTACTAAAAAGTTCAAGTATTTCTTGGACTTGTTTCATGTCTCCAAGTGTTAGAAGGGAGACAAGCCTAACTTAACGTTCTAAGGTCAAGGTGGAGCATCGGGTTATATTTTTCGGGTTCTTCTAAAGGGCAGAAATTCGCTATGGTGGAGATTGTTGTGTTTGATGGCTCATTTCTTGGAATGGTTAACATACACAAGGAGGAGAACATAGTTAATATCATTCTAGGAAAATTCGTTGACGGTGTTTTTTGAAACCGTCGACGGTTTTACTAAAATCTCATAAATCTAAGAAATCTACTCTCGATATTTTATTCCGTCGACGGTTTTGGCAACAAGGCTGAATTCAAAATTTGAATTCAAACGTTAAGTTGGTTGGGTTTTGGGGAGAAACCTCTAAAGGGAACTTTATTTATACACTTGTCTGAGTCTATTAAGTAAAGAAGATCATTTTGAATTCTGTTGTATTGTCTTCTTTAACATTTACATAGTGAAAGCCTTTGTCGATTGCTTCCGTGGATATAGGCATTGTCGAATCACATAAATCTTTGTGTTGTTGTTCTTGCTTTTAGATATACTGTGTGTGTGCATGTGTGTGTGTGTGTGTTTGTGTGTGTGTGTTCCATATTCGTTCTTCACTAATTTTTGTGTTTAATTCCATTGTGCGAAATTCATAGTTCATTCACAACAACAAGGAAACTAAATATGCATAAGGACGACATCTTTTATTTCTTCTTTTGCATTTATGTTATTAACTTTTATTATTTACATTTGAGATATCAGGTTAAAGTCAATAAATCCCATCTTTGTGTAGATTTAATAATAAAATGAGACCATTAATAATAAACTTGAATTTTATCTTGCAAATGGCACTTGTCGATATCATAGAGGAAGAGAATATTATTTCCCCGTAGTATAAACCGACTTGTATTATTTTGTTTTAATCCTAGGCTTGAAGAGACATTAGATTTGAATTTGTATTAAATTTGAATAAAATATAATATAAATTTATATTAAAATTTGTCTAGATCCAAATCGGTGATCTGAAATTCATGCTCTTAAATGCAGCATCACTCTATATTTTTCATATATATGTACGTATATTATATAGTGCACAAGGAAGAAGAACGTCTTGAGGTGGTGGGTGAAATCATCATAATAGGATTAGGGCAATATTTTTATTTTTGGGTATAGTGTCATAGTGTGGAGGGATGGACCCCACCGCACGCACACTCCTCACTTAGGGGGAAAATATACCTCCCCTTTGTCCCACAAACACGATATTGCCAATTCCATTATTTTATGATGCGCATGGGAAAACATTTGCTCAATTCCCTATTTTAGGGTTTTCCCCACTTTTGTGTGAAAAAACAAATCCCAACTCCAAACAAACCAAATACTGCCCATCTATAATGATAATGCTAACAAATTGTATTCCAAAATTCCCACCTCCTTCCTTGTCTCTAATCTTGGGTTATCTTCTTTTATACCAAATGATTATTTTTCTGCAATACTTCATTTCCAATATTAAAACAAAACTAGCTCATACTCTCTCTCTCTCTCTCTCTCTCTCTCTCTCTCTCTCTCTCTCTCTCTCTCTCTCTCTCTCAAAGTACTATCACAATGTTTTGTTATTATAAATAATGAAATCTGATATGCCCATAATAAATCACGCTAATAAGGGCAGGTCAACGCCTGTCTCATACTTTCTCCAAGTATGACTTTCTGACGAGTGATTAGCTCCGACCTAATAAAGAGAAGGAGAGATTCACGCCGACGCCCTTAAAAACCGAGTAATAGGCGCACGCACTTATGGCCGAAGAGCAATTCGCGCCCCCACGCAATAAATCCAAGCCAACCAGCGGTCAACTCAAGCCCCTATAAGTAGGGACTGGGGATACAAGCAAAGGTAAATGACATAACACTATTCTACTGTTGCATTTAACCTTCCTAAAAGCCTTCCTCTTACTTAAGCATCGGAGTGATCCCCCGGAGTACACCCTGGGTCCTCCAAGCCTTTGTTCTTTTCTTCTTTCAGGTCAACGAGAGTCGAAGGAGCATCCCAACCATTTTTTTACCCCGCACCAGTTGGCGCCGTCTGTGGGAAGTTACTTTTAGGAGGCGATATTATCTTGCTCTTGACTTTCAAACATTCAAGCAATGCCAACCTCACGCAATTCCACCTCCTTCCCTGATAACAAAGAACCATCCCAATCCATCCAATGGACCTCCGATTCATCTGGTGTCAGTAGGGAGGAGTTCCTTGCCTTCCAGAAGGAAATGAAGGACATGCTTAACCAACTCTTACAACAGAAGAGTCAAGAGGGGCACGTCCTTCCCCAACCGCAAAAGAAACCCAGCGCAGACAAACAAGCTGACGAACTAAGGGAGAAAGAAGAGAAAACTCAACCCAGCAAGAAGGTAGAAGATGCAAATAGCGTGGACGTCAACCAACAAAGATCCACCGAGCTCGAGGAAAGAATAAAGAAGATAGATTACATAGAGAAGATGATGAAAGAGGGCAGAACCAGGCCCTACCATGGGGAAACATCCCTAAAGTGCGCGGAATCTCCGTTCAGCAAAGAGATCATGGAAGCTCCATTGCCCAGCAGATTCAAGATGCCCACCTTTGAGAGATACGAAGGTTTGTCTGACCCCATTGATCACCTGGAAAATTTCAAAATGTTAATGCAGCTGCAAGGAGCTCCGGACGCCATCATGTGCCGAGCGTTTGCTACCACCCTTAAGGGTACCGCCAGAGACTGGTATCGAACTCTTCGACCAGGATCTGTTGGTTCCTTCCAAGGGATGGAGCAAATGTTCATCGGCCATTTCCTTAGTAGCTGGAGAGTTGCCAAAACAACAGGCCATCTAATGAGTATGGTGCAAGGGGACCGGGAGACTTTAAAGAACTTCATGCACTGTTTCAACACAGCGACCCTAGAAATCCGTAACTTGGATATGGGGGTAGCCTTGGCCGCCCTGACAACGGCTCTCCAACCCGGAAGTTTCTTATACTCCCTTGGAAAAAAAGCTCCAGTAAACATGGGGGAGTTAATGATTCGAGCATAGAAATACATAAACCTAGAGGAGATGATGGACACGAGAGGAAATCGTCTAGAGCGGAAAAAGAGAAACAACGGCAGAGAATCTAGAGACGCATATAGACCTACAAAAAGGCACGAAACTAGTGCGCTGCAAACAGGTCAAAAGAGTAGAGGACGGCACAACAAGTTCTCCACCTACACACCTCTAAATGTACCGCGCTCAGAGTTGCTGATGTAGATCAAAAAGAAGGACTACGTCTCATGGCCCGAACCTATGCGAACGCCTTTACATAAGCGGAACATGTCCAAGTTCTGCGCATTCCATAGGGATCACGGCCACGACACAGAAGAATGCATTCAGCTAAAGAAAGAAATCGAAGTCCTAATAAGAAGGGGACATCTGTCAAGATTTGTCAAGAAAGAAAATTCACAAAGGGAATCAAAGAGCTCGGACAAAAGAGCTCGGCACGAATCCTTCCCCGAATAGCTCGGTAGAAACAGCTCGACACGAATGCTCCCTCGAAGAGCTCGGCCCAAACAGATCTGCAGAAAATAGCTCGGCACGAGTCCTGCTTCAAAGAGCTCGGACTAAAAAGCTCGACACGAATCCTTCCCCTAACAGCACGGCAGAAACAGCTCGGCACGAGTCCTACTTCAAAGAGCTCGGACAAAAGAAGCTCGGCACAAATCCTTCTCTGAACAGCTCGGTAGAAACAGCTCGGCACGAATCCTTCCTCGAGGAGCTCCGCCCGAACAGCTCGGCAGAAGTAGCTCGGCACTGGTCCTGCTTCAAAGAGCTCGGTCAAAAGAGCTCGGCCCAAACAGCTTGGACGAAACAGCTCTGCACAAAACAGCTCGGCGCAAACAGTCGGCACGAGCTACTCAAGTATTCTACCACAAAAAAAAAAAAAAGGGAAGACGAGGAAGTGTTAAAACCGAAAGATGCAAACACAAATAATGATTCAAAATTCTATCCAGAAATTTGAAACTGAGGGGGGGACAACTGATATGCCCATAATAAATCACGCTAATAAGGGCAGGTCAACGCCTGTCTAATACTTTCTCCAAGTCTGACTTTCTGACGAGTGATTAGCTCCGACCTAATAAAGAGAAGGAGAGATTCACGCCGACGCCCTTAAAAACCGAGTAATAGGCGCACGCACTTATGGCCGAAGAGCGATTCGCGCCCCCACGCAATAAATCCGAGCCAACCAGCGGTCAACTCAAGCCCCTATAAGTAGGGACTGGGGATACAAGCAAAGGTAAGAGACATAACACTATTCTACTGTTGCATTTAACCTTCCTAAAAGCCTTCCTCTTACTTAGGCATCGGAGTGATCCCCCGGAGTACACCCCGGGTCCTCCAAGCCTTTGTTCTTTTCTTCTTTCAGGTCAATGAGAGTCGAAGGAGCATCCCAACCATTTTTTTACCCCGCAACAAAATCAAACCTCCTCTAATCTTGTAATAGGTTTCTCTTAACAACTCCTTTGTTTCATTCTTATTTTTTTTAATAAAATGTCCCTATAACTTTTAATTTCTCTCTCAATACATTTCTCTTATTTGTTATGTCAAGTTGCTATATTGCTCATCATTTTTTTTTTTTACATTACCTATTTGATTATTTATTTTAAACTCTATTAGAAAAGTGTGATAATTGAAAGTTTACTTAAAAATTTGTGGGTGCTACACCAAATAAATCTCTATTTAATTAGAAATTTATACTTGCAAATATTAGCATTGTAATTTATGCACTAAATTGATGAGAATATGGAAAGATCATGGACCAATTTCAGCTTAAATAAATCATTTTATTTTTGCTTTAGATATTTTATTTTTTTATGAGTGAATTATATTTTGTATCGACTACATGAGAGAGAGAGAGAGAGAGAGAGAGAGAGAGAGAGAGAGAGAGAGAGAGAGAGAGGCACAATGGTAATTTTTTTTTTTTTTTTTTTGAATTATTGGATTATTGGCAACTGCAAGTTGTTTTCTTGTTAGATTACTTTGGGACACATAAAAATTGAGCATTTTGAAATAGAGATAGAAATAGAGTGAATTGAGGAATAGGTAGACAAAAATATAGATAGAGATAAACAAGCAAATAGACAAAAAGAGGCAAAGCCATAACATAGATAAAGGCACTGTTAAAGCTTGATATACATTGTTGGACTACAATCTAACAGTTTAAACTTTTAGGTAAAGTGGTAATTTAACATGGTAACAAAGTTGGTTATTAAGAGGTCCTATGTTCTAGTATTGTTGCCCACGTTTATTTTGCGGTATTTAAAAAATTATTGTATTCCCTATAATGGGTGATATTATCATATCTTTATATCTCCACATGTTGTCGGGCTACACGTACGAGGGAGTGTTAAAGTTTGATATACATTGTTGACCCACAACCTAATAGTTTAACCTTTTAGATAAAGTCGTAATCTAATAGACACAATTGCATTTTTTTTTTTTTTTTTTGAGTCATTAGATTATTGGCAATTGCAATTAAGTTATTTTCTTGTTGGATTACTTTGGGACATATGAATTGAGCATATTGAAGAACTAAGAGAGAGAGAGAGAGAGAGAGAGAGAGAGAGAGAGAGAGAGAGAGAGAGAGAATTGAGTATTTTTGTAATTATTTAAAAAATTAGAAATAAAAATTAAAAATATTTTTCACAAGCAAACAATGAAAGACTTTTTTATCAATGTGTATAAGAAAAAAAATAGCTATCTTTCTTTATAATTTTTCTAAAAATTATAAAAAAACTAAAAACTATTTTCACAATAAAGGGTTCTAAACTTTTCAAGTTAAATAATTGAATCTATCATAAGAAAGCAAGCATATATAATAAGTGACATGAATGATTTATGCGCCCACGTAGTTTTTATTTCACTATTTTTTTAAAATAATTTATCATATGTTGGGGATGTGGCTCATTTTCAAAGCGGATCACATGTACTGAAGAATGTTACGTGACGCGAGGGACAAAGGGAGAGAAGCAAGGTGTTTTTTTCTGCTCAAAACCGTCAACGATTTCCACCGGCACAGATTACGTGATTTGAATAGGGACTTGTAGATTGTGCTTATCTAGAGGATTTCCTCCGGAAGATTGCTATAGATGTAGTTTAGTTATACTAGAACACTTATGTACACATTAGATGTTATATAAACATCATTATGTAACCCTATTAGGGAATGAGACACTGATCATAGTGGAAACCCAAGTGCTATTATTGTGGACGTTGGCTATTACCGAACCACGTAAATCTTGTGTGTTCAAGTTGTATTTTTTATTCTTCTTATCATTGCTTTACTGCTTCTTATATATATTTCATTGTCGAGTGCTTGCATTAGGTTGTTGATTGATTCGTGTGTGATTGTGTGCTTCCGCCGCATGTGTTCAAGTTGAACGAACATCAACAAGTGGTATCTGAGCTATTGTTTCTACAATGGCTGGGGTCTCTTCGATTAATTTTGATGTGAACAAGCTTGATGGAACTGGTAATTTCAAGCTTTGGCAATGAAGGGTGAAGGACTTGATAATGCAACTAGGACTAGTGAATGCGTTACAAGGAAAGAAGTCGGACGACATGAACGACGCAAGTTGGAAAAAGCTTGAAGCAAAGGCAGTTTCCACAATCAGGTTATGTCTAGCAGATGACGTGTTGTATCACATCATGGATGAGGACTCACCAGCGGCGGTTTGGTAGAAACTGAAGCGCCGATACATTTCCAAGTCGATTTTGAACAAGTTTTATCTTAAGAAAAAGCTTTATTAGCTTAAGATAGCAGAAGGTTCGAACTTGACTTAGCACATCAACACATTTAATCAGATCATTAGTGATCTGGAGCAAGTTGATGTGAAGTTCAAGGATAATGACAAGGCATTGATGCTACTGAATTCCATACCTACGTCACCTACATACGAGAATTTGGTTACGATGCTGACTTGGGGAAAAGAAACCTTGGAGTTAGAGGACATCACAAGTGCATTGCTAGGGTTCCACCAAAGGAAGAAGACCAATGATGAGGGTTCACATGGTGAAGGGCTCATGGCGAAGGGTAATCAGGATCGTGGGAAAGGTAAATCCTGGAGTGGATCGAGTGGTAATATACCTCAGTCCAAGAGGAAGAAGGATGTTCATTGTTTTAAGTGAGGGAAATTAGGGCACATAAAATCGAAATGTCTAGAGTGGGAGAAGGGAGAGTCAAAAGATCAAGGGCGTTTGGCAAAATCCTTGACTGAAGTTGAAGAAAAGGACTTAGGGAGTAGTGATGGTGAGATGCTTCTAGTTTCATTAGGTTCCGAATGCTTCACGGGTTCTTGTATCTTAGACTCACGATGTTCGTTTCACATGACACCCAACAAAGAATGGTTCACTAGTTACAAATTGGTAAGTCTTGGTTCTGCTTTAATGGGAAATGGTGTAGTTTGCAAAGTAACGGAATGGGGGATATCAAGATCAAGATGTATAACAGTGTGGTAAGGACGTTATGTGGGTTAAGGCATGTGCCCAATCTACTAAAGAACATCATATCATTGGGTGCTTTGGATTGTGACGGGTATAGTTACAAGTCCAAAGGTGAGATGATGATGGTGTGTGATGGCGTATTTATGGTGATGAAGGGACAAATGATAGTAGGGAATCTTTATGCACTGCAGAATAACACAGTTGTAGGTGGAGCTATAGTTGAGAGTTCTGAGTTAGGAAATATTGTTTTGTGTAATGTAACCACACACACAAAACGACAGGTACTCTTAACTACATTAGTGTGGATGTTTGGGGACCAGTGAGGTTAGCATCATAGATTAGACATGGGTATTTCATAAGGTTATCACAAAAGGTCTAGGGGTATCTCATGCGACACAAGTTGAAGTTGTTTTCCATGTGTAACTTGTGGCTGAAGTGGAGTACTAGATCAGGAGAGAGTTCCTCAGGTTAGATATTGTTTCTGAGTACATTGATGTTCAAGGAGTTTTATTAGTGGGGCATGGTGTATGTAGGGCTTACAAAGGACTTCTTGGTGAAGTCAGCGAGTATGGTATGTTTCTCGGTTAATCAATCGCAAAAGGAGTCACTAGATGGGAGAGTTGCAGGAGAGGCTTGGACTGGTTATGCGGTAGACTTTGGAGGTCTAGCTATACACGTTTCTAGTGAGGTGGGATCTAGGCTTGGTTTTATGTTCGGACAATGCATCTTTCTAGTATATAAGAAAGATGGGTTCAATCTGGGTGATCCAATGGCAAACAGGGTGGCGATTGGTGGACAGATGGCTTAAGGTGTTAAAGTCATGGGACAATGTACTCAGGTAGATAAAGAGAAACGGATGCCAAAAAGTTGCAATAGCAGTAATGAGCATGTTGTGGAAGTGGAGTTGGAGAATCGGGGCAGGATTGCAAGGAGTACTAATTCAGGAGACTTGCAGTACCACAGGATAAAATGGAGTAGAAAGGAGATTGTGATGTAGATTGAGTTTAGACTCAAGGCAGAAATGCAGGAAGTTCAAACTTGGGAGACTAGCAATATCACAGTGGGCTCAGAGGCACTATCAGGCCACCACCCAAGTGTGATTTGACGTCTTATGCAACCATTACCACCAGGAAGGATTATACTACCTTTTAGGAGGTAGTGTGTAATGACCCGGAGATTAAAATAATTAGTAAATATAATAAATGAAATGGATTAATGGATAATAAAGGAAAAAGGATAGGATTTTTAAAAGAAAAGCAGGCCTCATCGACGAATGTCCAGTCTTTGTCCACGAGTTCCCTTCTAAGATTGTCGACGATCACTAGTTCCTCATCTATGAAGGAATCCTGAGAGAGTATTTTGGAACTCTAAATTTCGGCAACGAAGGTATCTTCTCATCGACGAAGTCTTACAGTACCTTATCTATGAATCCACGTGTCTTGTTGACGAAGCCCTGTCTATAAATAGGTTGTTCTTTCATTTTTCAGCGTGAACTCACGAACTCTCTCTCCTCTCTCTCTCTCTCTCTCTCTCTCTAAAATAGTCTCCCAGCCTTCTCTCTTCTATTTTAGGCCAGATTTGACATGGTTTGATGATCCGAAACCACCACGGGGTTCGTAGGATCATTCTCTGCAAGGGTGTAGGAGCTAATTGTTGGATTGAGGGGTTTGGAAAACATCTCAAAATCAAGGTAAGTGAGTTATTTTGTGATTTCCTTAATGAATAATGTTATTTGGAGCCTAGGAAGTAGTAAATAGGTGTTTTTCCTAAGATATGAGTTAGGTTGAATTTATTTTAATTAAACAAGATTTTTGGCTTCAGGGTCCAAGTGAATGTTGTGGGTACCAATTCGGGGATCCTATCAGCGTAACTCGGAAGTCAGGTAAGGGGAAAATTTATGTATTAAAACAGATTTTTCATGAATTAAAATGGATTATGTGTTATATATATGTTTTTATGTGGATTTAAAATGCAAACCATGTAAAACTATGTTTTCTAAGCCTAAGAATGCATAGCTATGTATATGTGAAAGTAAACGAATGAAAGTGAAAAGTAATTTTTTGAGGAATTCATGTAAGAAATAAAATGTAATTTCAGCATATAAATGTTAAATGTGGGTTAGCCTATTTTACAGGAATATGTATGAAATTACTGTTAAATTGTGTGGCATGAGATTCTGTGCAAATATATATATTAAATGTATGAGATGCAGGCTAAGCAAGTAAAGTATTGAGAATAAAATATAATATGGACAATGTTGCCTGCGTATGTTAAATACAATCATGTAAATATAAGACAGCTGAAAGATAGCCATGTTAGCAAATTTTAGCGCATTTCTTTGTGCACTAACTGTTAGCAGATTCTAGCATATTTCTATGTGGACTAACTAATGATCGCTAAAGACCAACTATAGTACGAAGGAATGAAATGAAAATGTTATGCAATGAAATCACAATGAAATGGCAGTGGAATGAAATGTGAAATGTGAACGATGTAAATAGGAAAGAGTCACTTAAAGTGAAATGCAATGAAATGTTTAAGTTATGAATATGAACATGTGTGTATGATTGAATAATGACAGAAAGAATGAAGTATTATGATATTAGAAGTATTTATGTGCATAGAACATGGTATGATTTGGGCGGGGCGTAGGCTTGCTGAGAAAGGCGAGTGCACTAGTAGCTTCAGATGTGGCAGTAGCCGAATAACGTACTAGGGCAGAGGGAACCTACTTGTATGGGCTAGTAGATTTTCCTATCCTTAGGGCCTTTGCCAGTAAATTATTGATGAGCTGTGTGAGTACGAGATTAATCTAATACTTGAGGGATTACTGAGTAAGGTAAGTGTCGTGGTATGCTTTAATTGTGACCTTAGGGTTACCTAAGTATCAAAGCAGAGGGATGCTACTTGTATGAGCGGGTAATCATCTCTATCCTTGGGTAATCTCGTGGGTTAAATCTTTGCATATGATTGATTAGGTTCAGAAAATGATTTCAATGTTATGTTAATGATTTCCAAATGTATTTAAAAATGATATCTATATACCTCATGTTAGCCACATGCTGTTTTAATATGTATGTTTCTTCCCTTACTAAGATGTGTCTCACCCGAATATGATTGTTTGTTTTTTAGGACATCCTCGAGGTCGGGCTTAGGAACTCGAGGATTTATAGCCTTTTGAGGGTTGTAAAGAGAAAGGGTATATTTTTTATATATTGAGGAGTTGTATAAAGTTTAAGTTTAAGTTTAAGTTTAAGTTTAAGTTTATGTTTTATGTCTTTATGTTTTAAGGATGTTAAGTAAGGAATGATGGTGAAAATACTAGAATGATTTTGGAGATATATATATTTGTGGAAATGTAGGTGTTGGATGAATTATATGGAATTTAGATAGAGATAGTAAACTCTGGTATTACGGTATTTTGGAATTACTGTATTATGGATTATGGAGATTATGTTTATGTTTTCCGCTGCATATATTATGAATTATGGATTATTAGGATTATATTAGGTATAACGCACTGGACCCAGGTTTAAGGGTTCGGGGTGTTACATAGTGCACGACTAGGAGAAGGGTAGGTGGATAGGTGCCATGGTGGAGGAGATGGCGGTACTGTATAAGACTCAGTTATGGGGCTTGGTGGTGCTACCAGAGGGGGAGAAGGAGATAGGTTGCATGTGAGCAAGTATTTTGTTGTTTTGTGTGAGTGACATGCCGATTGCTTGAAAGGTTCCTACTGAGTTGAATTAGTCAAGGACTTTATTAAGAAAGGAAGTTGACATGAAGGTGTTGAGTGTTGCCAAGAGTGTTCTTGAGTTGGAGATTCGTAAGAGTAAAGTTATAGGGAGATTGGGATTATCTGAGGGTGACTTTGCAACTGCGGGAAGATTTGTGTTATCTTAGGGTGGCTGTGTGGACAAAACTACGTGGAAATTGTGGTTATCTCAGAGTAGTTTTGGGGATCAGGTATTGGAGAGGTTTAGCATGGTTAGTGTTAAACTGAGCATCGGTATACCATTATCAAATCTAAGTAAACAGTCTACTGCTCAATACTCGAGGACAAATGGTCATATTTGGGTCATGTTAATGGTTTCCTATGCGAGTGTAGTTGGGTACTTCAGCGGGTAGCAAAGGGTTCTATCTCTTGTAAGGTTCACAAATGGAGACTACACAAGGGACTTGGAAGATAGGAGGCTTGCAACAGGGTACATAGTTGGAAGGTCTAAGTGTTGGAAGTCCAGGGTATAGTCTCAAGGTGCATTTATTGCAACTAGATCAGAGTTCTTGGCAGAGGTTGAGGCTACCAAGGTAGTATTGTAGTTTGAAGGATCATTCAAGGAGTTGGGTGTTCAACTAGGTGTAGTTCCTATTACCACGGTCAAGTTCAAGCGTGGCTTGGACTTGGTTTACATCTCTAGGAGTTAGAGGGGAGGCAAGTCCCAATCCGTAAGCCCAAGTGGAGTAGCAATTATACTTTCAAATTTCCAAGGTGGTGAATATTCGCCAAGGTGGAGATTGTTGGGGATGTGGCTCATATTTAGAGCAGATCGCATGTACCAGAGAAAGCTACATGATGCGGGGGACAAAAGGGAGAGAATCAAGGTGTTTTCTTCTTCTCCAAACCGTTAACGATTTCCTTTGGCCCATATTACATGATTTGAATCGGGGACCTGTAGATTGGGCTTATTTGGAGGATTTTCTTCCGAGGGATAGCTACTGATGTAGTTTAGTCATACTAGAATACTTATGTATGCATTAGTTGTTATATAAACATCATTATGTAACCCTATTGGGGTGTGAGACATTGATCATTATGGAAATCCAAGTACTGCTACCATGGATGTATGCTATTGCTGAACCACATAAATCTTGTATGTTCTAGTTATGTTTTTTATTATTCTTATCATTGTTTGATTTCTTCTTATGTATGTTTCATCGTCAAGTGCTTGAATTAGGTTGTTGATTAAATCGTGTGTGATTGTGTGCTTTCGCTGTGTGTGTTCAAGTTGAACAAACATCAACATCATAGAATATTATTACATGAAATTTACTTCAATTTCCTAGCTTAGCTTTACACTAATGAGAATAATTGAACATATCATGAGAAACTACTGGCATTCTTATACCCTCACGACCTTATTTTTAAAAATTAAAGATGAAAAACAAAGCAATATGATCTATCGATAAGGTTGAACTTCAAGTTTTTTATACATCTATTCTCATAATAGATAGACTTTCATAATAAATGTCTTGTATTAATTTTTTTTTATAAAGGGGTGTCGCTATCTCTATATATAAGCAAACAACATATCACAACAATGTCTTTTTCATTTATTTATTAACTTATATAATTTATATTGGGGATATCGAACGAAAGTTACTAAACTCATCATCCCATTTTTTATAAATGAGACTGTATGAATAAATTAAAATTTTATCTTTTAATTGTTGCTGGTCAATACATATCACATATGCAAAAGAGACAATGCCATTTTTAAGATAATGATTCTTCTCAAGACCTAGGCCAACCTGCAATATTTTACTTTGATTCTATTTATCTAAGCGTAGTATCTTCTTAATTTATTGTATAGGAAGCACAATGTCCCCAACAGGGCACCCAACATTGGGATAGGTGGAACCATGATAATAAGAATTAGGGAAAGATTGGATATGATGTGGTGGGATGGAGCCCACCACACGCACTCTTCCTCTCACATGGGGGAAAATATACCTCCCCTTTCTCCCACAAACACGAAATTCCCAATTCCACTATTTAATTATGTGCACGGGAAAACAATTCCCAAATTCCCTATTTTGGGCTTTTTCCCTACTTTTTATTTGGGAAAACAAATCCCAACTCCAAACAAAACAAACAGTGCCCATCAATAATAATAATAATAATAATAATAATAATAATAGCAACAAGAAGTATTCCCAAATCCCCACCTCCTTCCTTGCCTCGCTTGTCTCTAATCTTGGGTTATCTTCTTTAATACTAAAAGATTATTATTCTTAACACTCCATTTCTAATATCAGAACAAAACTAGCTCATCCTTTTCCTCTCTCTCTCTCTCTCTCTCTCTCTCTCTCTCTCGATTCTTTAATGTTGTCTTCATTTAGGTTTCATTTGAAAAAAAAAATTATTATAAATAAAAAGACCAAAAATTTTCATTAAATAAAATTTTACTTTAATATGATTAAAAAATTTTAAAAATTAAATAATACAACAACACTAAGTCTTAAGTCCCATGAGGTGGGGTCGGTTACATAAATTGTTTTCTACTAATTTATGCTATCAAGGATAATTTTCTTCAACAAATATAGAAATATTAAATTCTTACTCACTATCTCATTTTAAGTTATTTTAGGTCTATTTTTAACCTTTTTACTATCCCACACAATAACTAACTCGCGTTTCCTCATTGGTACATTATATGACTTACATTACAAGTACTCAAATCATCAGAGTTGTCCCTTCTTTGTCTCATCTTCTACAAGAGTTACACTTAAATTATCATGAATATGCTCATTTCTTAATTTATTTTTAACGTTATACCACTCATCTATCTTTGTAATATTCTCATCTTGATAACTTTTACTTTTTGGATGTATTGTTTTTATTGATTTCTAGCTATTTTTATTATGACAATAAATTATTATAAATTTAATCATAACATTTAATAATACTATATTAAAATAAATTAATGTTTAACTAGTCGAAATAGTGAAAACAATTTTCCCATGAAACTTATTTGCAGGAGCATGAGAATGAGATTTTCATATTTTTGTGCAAATTCTTCACTCTCAAAAAATAAGATACCATTAACATTACATTTCCAAAAATATTAACTATATATTTGGAGAGAACTTGGATTTCAAGTTGTTTTTTATTTGAATAAGATGTAATGTGAAATTGTATTAAAATTTGTCCAAATCCATCTAAATTCAAATCCAGGATCTAAATTCAAGCTCTCAAACATTACCTAAAATATTTGCGAATAAAATACTCGTATATATATATTGTACAAGCATACATGCACCGAACAATTATCAGTGTTTTTATTTAAATAATATTTGAGAACATGAATTTCCACCTTTGATTTGAATTTATGTGATTTTGGTGAAAAACAAAAATTCAATATAATTTTAGAGTATTTTTTGTCCAAATTCACAAAATCTCAATTCTAAAACCTGAAATATATTGGTCTGTTTGGCATCATTGTTATTTTAATTTTCTATTTATGTTGAAATTGGTGCTCTGATACCAATTGTTGATGCGAATGCACAGCCTAAGACCTTGCAAACTCGAATTAATCCAGAACAAGTAATGCAACGACTTAATGATGAATATACGGAAATTAACTGTAGAGACTCAGAGAATTATAGCAATCAAACAATAAAGGAAAATAGGGGAAACAGATTTTTCTAAGGGAGCTCAGTAGGGACTCGTCGATGTGCACATAATATTTGTCGACAAGTGGCCTCTTGGGAATGTCGAAGAAGACACGTGTCTCGTCGACAAAGAGAAACTGCGAGGGGTTATATCAAAGCCTGAAGTTCGTCGACGAAGGTTATGAGTTCGTTGGCAAACTCACTTCTTGGACTCGTTGACGAGGTGACGTATCTCGTCGACAAGGCCGCACTTTATAAATATGCCAAACTCAAGTTTTCAGCGAGAATCTGCATGCAAAAACCCTCTCTCTCTCTCTCTCTCTCTCTCTCTCTCTCTAGAATTTATCTCTCCCACCTTCTCTCTAGGATTGTGGCTTCGATTCTCTCTGGTTCGACAATCGGAAGTCGTCACGTTACTCTTGGGAAGATTCTCTATAATACTATCAGATCAAAATTTTGATTTGGAGTATTTGGGAACCATCCCAAAAATTTGGGTAAGTTGGGTATTTTAAGTTTTATAAGTTATTGGGTATTTCTGGACTAAGGGGAATGTGTTAGAAGGTGTTATACGGGTATATGTTGATTTGTTGGGAAATGTTTATTTCAAGGTGTTGAGTTAGGAACACACACACAAGAGTAGGTTTATTTAGAATTGTGGGCTTCTTAGTAAGTCAAGTAAGAGGATAAACTAAGTCAACATTTTTTGTGAAATTATTTATGATTATGCAACATGTATTTTCAGAAATTATATATATATATAACAGAGTTTGAAAATACTGTCGTCGAACAGGAAAATAGATTTAATATATTTTATCAGAAAATATGATTTCAGAACAGATTTCATGTTTAGAATATTATTCATATCTGTGTGGCATGAGTATAGGTTTCCATGAAAATTATTTTATACCAAAATATTATGATTTTCTAGAATAAGCATGTTATAATAGTTTTCAAAAAAACCATGAAAGTAGTACAGAAACTATGGTTTAAAATATTATGTCAAATAATGTAGAAAATTTATGTTTTGGAATTTATAATATAGCTGGCGTAGATGTCGTGATTTATATGCTATGACATGACCAACATAGATGTCGTGATTTATATGTTATGATATGGCTGGCGTAGATGTCGTGATTTACGATCAGCATAGATGTCGTAATTATGTATGATATGTTAGAATTCATGAAAATATGATTATGTCAAATATTACTCAGAAATACGAAACAACTATGTATCAATAATATGAAATGTACTATATGTTATCAGAACAGGATGGTTTAGTTTAGTATTTCAGAGTACGGTACCGTAACTATATGTATAAGTTCAAATTTATGTTAGTGCTACCGCACATCTCAGATAGAGTGTGGGAGATGGCAGTCGATGTGGCTTCAGTGTAGTGTAGATGTTCCCTTGGTAGTCCAAAACAGGTGGGACGAGCCCATCATACTTACAGACTTATGTTGACTTAGCGTGGTCGGCCAACCATTGCTAGGTCCCGCCTTCGGGCTACACAACCCCGTCATATGAAGGGTACGACATAACATCTGCTAGCTATCCATCCTGGATATTATTTTAGTATTGTACAGTTATAGAAGATTTTTTACATGATTACAGAAATTAGTACGATATTTATTATGAAATTTATGATGATATGATGAATCATGCATTGCTTAGAGTTTATATAGCCAGTTTTTATATGCATATTATGTACAATTTATGTTTAAGCACGACATTACTCATGTTGTCACACACTTATATTAGTTTATTTCCTTTACGGAGAGATGTCTCACCCTAACATTAAAAACATTTCAAGAAATTCAGATAGAAGGGCAGATAGAGCTCCACAGTAGTAGAGGTTGACCGAACTACCCTATCAGGAGGGTAAGTAGTTGAGTTAGGGTCAAAATGGTTTTTGGGATATGACCCTAGGGCACTTTTTGGTCTTTTTGTGGTTGATTGTACATATATGACAGGTTCAAATAGAATGCTGGTATTGTGTCTGGTGTGGTATGGCATGTACGTAATTATGTTTTCCACTGCTTAGGTATGAGAGATGTATGATAGGTATATCCTCGGTACCCATAGGTCCGAGTATATCATAACTATATCAATTTAGCAAAATATCGGAGTTATTATGTATGTGGTTATGATGAAAAATAAAATTATATAGCAAAGTAGGCAGGTCATTACAGTTTGTTATTAGAGCCTAGGCTACTAGGTTCTGTAGACTTTAGAATGCAGCGAAAACAATACTAGAATTGTAACGACCTCAATTCCTTAATATGAAATGTAACATAATAAATGAAAAAGTCAACCCAAACTCATGGGTAACAGGGACATTTGTCAATCACAGCGGAAACCTAATCAGCAGCAAGCATAAAATCTTGAACATCCAACCATAAAACATAATACCAGAGTTTACTAAATCATCAAAATACTGTTACTATATACAATCTCCAAATAGTCAAAATAACACTAGGATCATATAACAAAATCTCCTAATCCTAGTTCAACGCTTACCCTTCTAGTAGGGAAGCTCCAATCACACAACAGCGGCCCTAACCCGCTGGTCTCTCTGGGTTTCCTAAAAATCATTTAATGTTCGGGGGTGAGACACTTCTCAGTAAGGGAAAATAAACTAAATACAGTTGTTGGTAACATGAATATTTAAGGCACTTATACATATATAGTATATTTCATAACTCTGTAAACATTCATCATATCATATTGGATAATCATATACTTTCATATTTGTTAATAGATCATAACATACATAAAATATCTGTTATAACTGTAATACTAAAAACGTACCTAGGATGAATAGCTAGCTAATGTTATGTATTACCCCCCATGACGGGTTATGCAGCTCGAAGGCGGGACCCAACAATGGCTGGCCGACCACTACCGAGTCAAAAATGTCTATAAGTACAATGGGCCCACCACACCCTGGTCCGGACTGCCAGGTGGACGTCCACACTCTACTGAAAGCCACATCGACTATCCATCTCCCACCCCCTCGTGGGGCGATTAGCACTAATCTGATCATAAACATCTGATCTATAAGCTACGGTATCGAGCCCCTGAACTGAACTAAACTAACATCCGGGTTTTGCTAACATATAATACATGATCATATATAACAACATTACGGCCTCGTGCCAAACATATCGTAATTACGGCCTCGTGCCGAACATATCATAATTACGGCCTCGCGCTAGATTCATTTCAGGTATATACATTTCGAAAATAAATCAATAATCATGTATTTGTCAAAATCATCATAACATAACATATCTTTTCATAAAACCTGAAAACATTGTTTGCTTATAAAATCTTTCATATCATAATACGTTTCACATAAAATAATATTCATGCCACACATGCGCTGTATAAAATCATACTTCTTATTCTAAAATCGTAATTTTATGGCATCTCATACATACATATACATTTCAACATAATAGCAATATTTCCCAAATGTACATTTCATCCGTAATATATAAATATAACATATGCTTTTGTGAAAATAAATTTACTCATAAATAATAATAATTTGCATGAAAAATAACTGTTTTAGTTTATTCCCTTACCTGGCTACTGAGAAAGCCCCTAAAATATCTTGGTCTACCCCCTGTAGGATTTCCTGATCAATACCCTGAAACTGAAAACTCTCAATATTAAACTTCAGTATTTTTATGTGTACATCATTTCTTATAACTACCATAAGACCAAATTTGGCTTAAAAAGCCTTACCTCAACTTAGGGATGATTTCCAACTTACTTTCACCAACGATCCACTCCGGTAGATTTGGAGAGAACTTCCCCAGGAGCATTGTGGTGACTTCGGATTGTCGATCCGACGTAAATCTAGACCAAAATCAATGAAAGAGAGAGAGAGAGAGAGAGAGAGAGAGAGAGGGCCAAAGGGGAGAGAGAGAAAGTGAAGTGAGTTAGCTAAATGGGGAAGTTAAAATCTGCATTTTTCATATTTATAAAACTGGATTCATCGACAAGCCATGTCATTCGTTGACGAGTCCTTCAATAATTTCGTCGACGAAATTCAGTCCTCGTCGAAGAAATTCAGTCGGTTCAAACCTCGCTCGGTATCTCTTCGTCAACGATTCCCCTATATTCGTCGACGAATTTTCTAAAACCCTCGCCGATGAATCCCCTATATTCGTCAACGAAGTCGACTTCATCCTTCTGTTACTGTTTCCATTTTCCTTCCTCTTTATTATTTAAATCCCATTATTATTTGGGTTATCACAAGAATATAGGAAAAATGATTCAAGGTTTTGTTCTACAGTGTGGAGGCAAAACTTCCATGGTGGTTTCTGTGTCTTTCCTAGGGGTGACGATTTCAGGAAAGTCATAGTAAACTATTGCTAGGTTGTGTTTCTATAGCGTAGGACCGAATCTTGATTTAAGTTAAGGGAGTCAAAATAGTGGTTAGACACGTAAATTTTAAGGATAAGGTCCCTAAGCCATGTTTATTATATTTTTCAGGATGGACTCTAGGGGTGGTAGTACTCATGCGAGCAGTAATGAGGGTGCAGGACCCTCGAGTGCAAGTGAAGGTGATTCAGATGCGGTGTTACGCATTGTAGCTCAGCAGGTCATGGTTGAGATTGCATGAAGCTCTAGTGAGCAGGGAGGTCCGTCTGTAGGTCACAAGTGTACGATAGAGAAATTCACCAAGATGAATTGGTGGTGCTGCAGTGCACGAAGGAGTAGAGGGTCTTATTTGCCACCTATAAGTTGTCAGGAAAAGCCGAGAAATGGTGGACTGCGGTAAAACTATTAAAGGAACAGAGGGTAGTACCTATAGCTATGACTTGGTGTCGGTTTAGAGACTTGTTCTTCGACAGATATTTTTCGGTCACTACCAGAGAGGTTTGGCCACTACCAGAGAGGACAAAGTAGAGGAATTTTTGAATTTGAAGCAGGGACAGCAAACAGTCCAGAAGTACGCGGTGAGGTTCATAGAGTTGTCCCACTTCGCCCCGTGTATCATTCTTGATGAGCAAAAGAAGGCGATACAGTTTGAAAGAGGTTTGATGCGTGAAATATATAAACAAGTAGCAGTGCTGAAAGTGTAGGACTTTGCTGAGTTGGTAGACCAAGCAGTTGTGGCAGAGGCCAGTGAGTGGATTGGTGCAGACGAGCAGGGACAGAAGAATAGGTCCACACCTTCAGGTTTTCAGCAGGGATCTAGTCGTGGACCGTGGAGGAGAGGTAATTATGGCAGGGTACAGAGGTAGGAGATGAGGGGCCATGAGGGTCAGGGTATGCAGATCTACCCAATCTGTCAGACATGTGGAAAGAAACATTTGGGAGAGTGCCGAGTAGGGAGAGGCGTATGCTATCGTTGTGGTGGACCAGGACATTTAACACGAGATTTCCCTACGCCACTTGGTATCGCTCCTGCTCCCAAACTTTACGGGGGAGGTTATCAAGCGCCTCACAAAGGCTAGCAGAGGAATGTAGTCTCGGCGAGGGTTTACGAATTGACGTTGGGAGACGCTGAGACTGCAAGCGACATCGTGACAGGTACCCTTACTACTTCATCATAACAAGCTATTGTTTTATTTGATTTGGGCGCTACCCACTCTTTTATGTCTGCGGGAACTTTTTGGTGTTGAGACATGGATATTAGATGTTGAATTGTCAGTAGCTAGACCAACAGTGTAACAACCTGCCTATTTTCTATATATATTTTTTCCACATAATAACATACAAAATATCTAGCTAAATTGTCATAGTTATAGTCAGCCTGGACCCATAGGTACTAGAGATATACCTATCATAAAACTCTGATACCTAAGCAGCGAGAACAAAAAATTATATACATGCCATAAATACAAGAAACCATACCAGAGTTCTACTAAATCTGTCATATACATATACATACAGTCATCCACCAAAAAGACCAAAAAGTACTCCTAAGGTCTCTAAACAAAAATACATCTAACCCTAACTCATCCACTTATCCTACAGACAAGGTAGCTCAATTCACTCCTACTGTTGTGGGGCTCTATTCGCCCTCCTACCTAGATTTCCTGAAAAGTTTGTAATGCTGGGGTGAGACACTTCTCAGTAAGGGAGACAAATTAATATCAGTGTGTGGCAACATGAGTATTTTTTTTCCTAGTATACATATAAGTAGTACATAATTCATAACTAGTATAACAGTTGTATCACATTGCATAAAACATGATTTATCATAACATAACGTATCATACTAAATTTATGTACTGAAAAATCATCTTATATAATCATATCATACGTAACTTATTACCCAGGATAGATAGTTAGTTAGTTGTCATCATGTATTACCCCCCACATGACAAGGTTGTAAGGCCAGAAGGCTGGACCTAGCAATGGCTGGCCGACCATGTTAAGTCAAACATAAGTTTGTAAGTATGATGGGTTTGTTCCACTTGTGTCGATCTATCAGGGGAACTATGGCACTCCCATAAAGCCGCATCGACTGCCATCTCCCACACTCTACATAAGATGTTTGGTAGCACTAGCACATTCATAATCATAAACATATAGCTACGGTACCGTGCTTCATGAAATTGAATTAAGCTATCCGGGTTCTGATAACATATAATACACTCCATATTTAAACATAATTGTTTCATAATTCAGATTAATATCTAACATAAACATATTTCATGATTTCTTACATATCATACATAATCACGACATCAGCGCCAGCATAATTCATAACTTAAAATCACAGCATTTTGGTCGGCATATTTCATAATGTAAGATTCACGGCATTCATGCTGGTATAATTCATAATGTAAAAACCACGACGTTTATGCCGACATATTTCATAACATAATAATCATAAATTCTTGCATTATTTAATATAATCTTTAAAATATAATTCTCGTACTGTTTTAGGATTTTCCTGAAAACTGCCATAACATACTTCTCTGGGAAAACTCATAATATTTTAACATAACATAATTTTCAAGAAAATATTGTACTCATGCCACACAAATGTACATAACCTTATAAACCCATAATTAATTCTGAAATCATATTTCCATATAAAACATATTAAAATAGTTTCCTCGTTCAACAGCAGTATTCTTAACCATAATTCTATATCATACATATTTTCCTAGAAATAAATGCTATATAATAATAAATAATTTCATGAAAAGGCTAACTTAATTTATCCCCTTACCCGACTTATTGAGAAGTCTACAAAATACTCCAAATTTACACTCGTGTGTTCCCCAACTCAACACCCTGAAATTGCATTTTCTCCAACCAAACTTTAGTATAATACTATCTAAAGCATTTTCCCTAATCCAACAACACCAAATAACTTATAAAGCCTAAAATAACTAACTTACCCAGATTTTGGGATGGTGCCCAAGTCAGCCTAACCAACAATTTACTCCAGCGGACTTGAAGAGAATCTTCCCAGGAGTAATGTGGTAGCTTCAAATCGTCGATTCGGCGAATAACGAAGCTGAAATTCTAAAGAGAAAGAGAGGGAGATAGTTAGAGAGAGAGAGAGAGAGAGAGAGAGAGAGAGAGAGAGAAGTTTTGCATGAAATTCTCCCGCAAAAAAGTGATTTTTGGCCTTATATAGAGTGCTTGTCCATGTGGCCTCGTTGACGAGCCACGACATCTCGTTGATGAGTTCATGAAGGAGGTTCATCGACGAGCACTCAACCCTTGTCGAAGAATTTCAGATTCAGGAAACAACCCTCTCAGTAAGTTCTTGTCGACGAGACACGTGTCCACATCGATGAGCCCAAGCAGTCTGTTCGTCGATGAGCACTCTGCACTCATGAATGAGACCCCATTGAATCCCTTTTAAAAATTCATTTTTCTATCCTTTCTCCTATTATTTAATTACCATAATCCCTTGTGTCTCTATGGACAAGGTTTGTGGTGAGGTGTTTAAGGGTGCTCAAAGGCTATCTAGTAGATATTCAAGGAAAAGTGTTACCAGCTGACCTAATTGTGTTAGACATGCATGGATTCGATGTAATACTGGGTACGGACTGGCTGGCAACTAACTACACTAGTATCGACTGTCATTTGAAAGAGGTGATATTCAGACCACCAGGAAAACAAGAATTCAAATTTATGGGGTCACGGGTGCATTCCCCGCCTCAGTTAGTGTTAGCCACATAGATGAGAAGACTACTATTGGACGGATATCAGGGGTTTATAGCTTATGTAAAGAAGGTGACAAAAAATGAATTGAAGCTTGTTAGTACACCAGTGGTAAAGGAGTTTTCAGACGTTTTTCCAGAGGAACTACTCGGGTTGCCTCCCGACCGTTAGGTAGATTTTGCTATCGATTAACTTCCAAGGACGGCACTGATCTCTAAAGCTCCTTATCGAATGGTTCCATCAGAATTGGGGGAATTAAAGGATCAGTTGCAGAATTTATTGAATAAAGGGTTTATCAGACCTAGTGTATCGCCCTGGGGAGCTCCAGTTTTATTTGTGAATAAGAAAAACAGGACTATGAGGATGTGCATAGATTATAGGGAGATAAATAAAGTAACAGTTAAGAATGGTATCCTCTACCCCATATAGATTATTTATTTGATCAACTTCAGGGTACACGGGTTTATTCAAAGATTGATCTACTCTCTGGGTACCATCAGGTAAAAGTCAGGGCAAAGGACATCTCTAAGACAACGTTCAATACTCGGTATGGCCATTATGAATTTTTGGTCATGCCATTCAGACTGACTAATGCTCCTGTAATATTTATGAATTTGATAAACAGAGTCTTTAATTAGTATTTAGACCAGTTCGTTGTGGTTTTCATTGATGATATACTGGTCTACTCGAGAAGTTATAAGGAGCATAAGACGCACTTAAGGCTAATACTTCAGATGCTCAGGGAAAAGAAATTGTATGTCAAGTTTAGAAAATGTGAATTCTAGTTAGAGAAAGTTATGTTTTTAGGGCATGTTATATTAGGAAATGGAATCTTAGTAGATCCTAGTAAGATAGAGGCAATGGTGAATTAGGCCAGGCCAAAGAATGTTCAGGAAATCAGGAGTTTCTTGGGACTAGCAGGTTATTACCGTCGGTTTGTAGAGGGATTTTCAGGATTGTTAGGGCCTTTGACACGACTAACCAGGAAGAATGTCAGGTTTGAATGGAATGACGATTGTGAGTAAAGTTTTCAGGAATTAAAGCAGAGGCTTGTCACTGCACCTATATTGACCATTCCATTAAAAGGTGATGGATATGTGATCTATAGTGGTGCATCTTTGAAAGGAATCAGATGTGTGTTGATATAGTAAGGTAGAGTTGTAGTGTATGCTTCCATACAATTGAAAGAATGTGAAAAGAATTATCCAACCCATGATCAAAAATTGGCTGCAGTGGTTCATGCATTGAAGATTTGGAGGCATTATCTGTATGGAGAGAGATATGAAATATTTTCAGACCATAAAAGTCTAAAGTACTTCTTCACACAGAAGGAGTTAAATATGATATAGAGGAGATGGTTGGAACTTATTAAGGATTACGATTGCACCATCAGTTACCACCTAGAAAAGGCGAATGTGGTGGTTGATGCTTTGAGCCGAAAATAAGGGAAAGCAACACAGTTAGCAGCATTAATTCAGCACCTGATCCATATGGACTTAGAGAGGCTCGGTGTGGACCTAGTAGAGATTGATCCTCAGGAATTTATTACCAACTTGGTGGTATAGCCTACTCTACAGGATAGGATTAAAGCTACTCAGAGGGATGACACAGAATTAGCAGAGCTGGTAGCTAAAGTGAGGGATGGACAAGGAGAGGAATTTAGTATTTCAGATGACATGACTCTGAGGTTCCGTACCAGGCTATGCGTACCTGCAGATGTAAAAATCAGAAGGACGATCCTAGAGGAGGCTCACAGGTCCATGTATACAGTTCATCCTAGCAATACTAAAATATATAGGGATCTTTGGGAATCATTCTAGTGGAGTGGTATGAAGAGGGAGATAGCTGAATTCATGGAACATTGTTTGACGTGCCAGCAGGTGAAGGCTAAGCACTAGAGATTGGCGGGACAGTTGCAGCCACTTCCTATCCTTGAGTGGAAGTGAGACCATGTTTCTATGGATTTTGTTACAGGTTTACCGCCGGCGTTGCATAGGTAGAATGCGATTTGGGTGATTGTAGATAGACTAATGAAAACTTCTCATTTTATTCCTATTAAAGTCAATTACTCCATAGACAGGTTGGCATAATTGTATGTTCAAAAGATAGTATGATAACATTGTGTGCTAGTGTTTATAGTATTGGACCGAGACCCATGTTTTATGTCACGATTTTGGAAGAGCTTGCAAGAAGCTATGGGGTCTCAGTTTTCATTCAGCATGACGTTCCATTCTCAGACTGATCGACAGATGGTGAGGACGATTCAGATCCTTAAGGATATGCTACGCGTGTGTATGCTAGATTTCGGGGGTAGTTGGACCCAGTATCTGCCGCTGGTTGAGTTTACGTATAATAACAGCTATCAGCAGCAAGGTTCCTACTACCAATAGCAAGGTTCCTACTATTTTTCAAGTTACAATGCATGACAAAGGGAAAAATAGGTGGATAAGTGCTATAGTGGAGGAAATGGAAGTATTACATATGTATTAGGTGTGTGAGTTGGTGAGGCTTCTAGTGTGGAAGAGGTTGATAGGATGCAAGGGAGTGATGTATCTGTTGTGTGTGAATGACATGTTATTAGCTGGGAAGACTTTGACTAAGGCTTTAAGTTGGGAACTCTATTAAAAGGTTTTGACATGAAGATTTTGGGTATGGCCAAGAAGGTTCTTGGTTTGAAGATTCACATAGACAGGACTCTAGAGAGATTAGTGTTATCTCGAGGTGGCTTTGTGGACAAAACCGTAAGGAGACTTAGTTTGTTGTCTCAGTGGGGTTTTGTGGAGAATCACTATCGAATATCTACCGTTTGGTACCCAAGGACGAGTTATGGTGTCTGGGATATGTCAAAGGTCCTTCATGATGGTGTAATGGGATGTTTCAGCTGGCAACAGAGTAAACCGTTAGTTGTGAGATTTGCTGAAGACTATGCAGGGGGTTTTGGTGATAGAAGGCTTGCAACAGTGGTTGTGTTTACTATTGTGAGAAGGCCTTGTTGGAATCTTAGGATGAAGTCCGTTGATGGTAGAGCCTAGTGCTACCATCGGTAAGTTCAAGCAACGTTGCTTGGACTTGGGGTTTGTCTCCAGTTGCTAGATGGGATGCAGTCCCAACCTAACGTCCCAAGTTCAAGGTGGAGCAATAGGTTCATGCTTTTGGTTTTTCCTAAGGGGCTTATGTTCTCCAAGGTGGAGATTGTTGTGAAATATGGCTCACATTCTAAAGGAAAGTATAAAGGAAAATAGGATGCAGTAGTGCATCAAGGTAAACCGTCGATGGTTTGGGTCAGGACACCTAGAGCAGATTTTGAATTTTGAATATTTGGATGTTAATATGGTTGGGTTTCGGGGGAAACCTCCAAGGAGGCTTATATATACATAGATTACGTTGTATATAGTAAACCTAGAGTGTTGGTTGATGATCGTTGAAAGAATTGAGAGGGTTCTCGTATTGCTCTTGTAATTTACACAAGAATATAGTGAATCCTTGTCATTTGCTCCCGCAGATGTAAGCATTGCTGAACCACGTAATTCTTGGTGTCATTGTTATTGTTATTGCTTTCATTTACTTGTTGTGGTTATGGAATTGTTTTGTATTTTCATCATTAGATTGTTGCAGTGTGTGTTTGATCCTTTTACACAAATATATAAATATATATATATATATATATATATATATATATATATATATGTATTGTTGTGCATGTTTGGGGGTTTTACACAATAGGAACAAACAACAGAAGGCCCACACACTAAAAAGAAAATAGAGGTCTAGTTAAAATTGGGGTGTCTACAATTAGAAAACATGACATGCAATGATGGCTATCCTATGTAGCTAATTATTAAAGAAAGTATTTGCCTAACTAAGATGGTGAGAGTTAGATGGTTAAGCTAAACTAGATATATCACCCAAATGTTACAGAGGAGCCATCGACTAAGACGAATTCACCACCCGATTGCCACATCATTAAAACCAAAAGGATATAATTCAATACTGTCATAGGAAGATCCCTATTGCTCCCATTTATTCCTTACGTTGATTATTTATATGAGGCAATTTTGTACTTTAACACATTTGAGTAAACATGAGTTAACAATTGTCAACATCAAGTTTTAAAATCCTAATAGGTTGCTAACATTTGGTGATCGTTTGTAAACCAAATAAGTATAGACAATCAAATTATTGGTTCACTAACTTGCTTATTTATTTTCGAAAAAAATAAAGTTGCCACTTTATTTTAGCTTTTGAAATGGAAAAATAAAGGAAAACCTTTTTGAAAAGAGATTAGGTTTAGGATTACTTTGTGAATAGGTAAGGTAATACATTAAATCCATTTTTATTAGAGTTCAAAAATTAGCATACTAAAACATTCATTCTTTGAATGGTTACCTTGCTTAGCTTGTGTGTGTGTGTGTTTGTATTTGCCTTTTTTGAAATCAATTTTCTAAAAGAAAGTGGTTGAAAATATGACAATAATTGAAAATGATGTTTTAGGATTAGGCGGTTGACCACCTACAAAAGCTGATTGACCGCCTATCTGTAATTTTCCATTCCTTTTGCCCATTCATTTAAAAAAAATAAAATTCAACCATTAACCCTCTGAAAAGGCTTTAATAGGATCCATATAGAAGACTTAAACCTCATGAAATTTCTAGTATTTAATACCTATTCAAAATGAACTTACAAACATGCAAACAAAAATTTAACAAAATGAAGAAGAGAAGAAGGAAAGATTTTTATTTTTGTTTGGTATGACAGGATCTACGAAGTCGATTGTCTACATATCCTCAAAAGTGGAATCAAGTTATCTATAATTTCCAAAAAGAAAAATTAATTTTCATGTTAAAAATAATTTTTAGGTTATTTTTTGTTGAAAACTTTTGAGTTTGTATGATTTGGTTTCTTTGATAGGAAAATCATAGAATCCAACTTGAAATCTCTTGATTTACCCTTTTAGAAAAGAATTTTTTTAATCCATTCAACAGACACATCAAAATTGATTAATTAAAAAGATATATTTTTTTAAAAGATGCTTTTGTTTCTTTGAAAAGAAAATCATAAAACCTATTTTGACAAGTGTGGATTTGGAGGGGAAATCACAAACCCACCTTGACATTATTTGTAAAAAGGTTGGAGAACATCTAAATCACACCCCAAATCCTCTTTTCAAAAGAAGAAGTGTGATTTTTTCTCTTTTCCTTCTTTTAACAAAAGTTCCTTTCTGACCTCACGAAAGACTTTGAAAACCTCACTCTACCCCGACTTAGACGTGTCCCAATCTCTCCCCAAATAGGTCATTTTATAGACCTCCAATGGAATGGAAAGAAAGACCTCTTTGAATTTGAATTTTTGAATTTGAAGTTTGAAAATTCAAATTCAAAAATAACTTGCAATAACCACCAACTACCAACTGTCAACGTTAAAAGTTGACATGTGGCATCATTGGTGTATGTGGCAAACCCAAATTCCCCATCAAATTATTTAAAAACAGCTCAAAATTTTAAAAATTGACAAGACTAGTCAACCGTATAAAGGAGTAGATCGACCACCTGTCTATGGAGCAAAGCAAAAGAAAATGGAGGGAAAGTCGGTCGACTACCAAAAGTGATCAGTCAACCACCTAATGAAGAATTTGTTTTTCTCTTTATTTTCTCTTTGATTTTTTATATCTTAATCTAAGTTATTTTTTGTTTTGTCAAAAAAATTACTATCGACAATGGTGTTATAACTTTTTATTGTTTTAAAAATCATAGGCGAGTTAATGATCATAATAAAATCACAAGATGGCTTATTGATTTTGGGTTAAACCACATGAGTGTTTATGTAAGCCCCTACTTGAGTTCACATTAAAAAAAATTATCTTCACATTGATTTGCTTGGATTTTTGTAGCATCATTGTATAATATGTAAAATTTGTGGACGTTAACTATTTGAGCTCACTCAAATACACTATTCCTATAAATTTTATAAATCTCTGAATTTTATAAATCTTGCTGGGACATTGTAAAAAAAGATCTCTTGGATGTGGCAATGGATTTTTTTTCAGGGCACTACTCTTTCCAAGTTTTTTTCCTCTTCGTTTATTATTTTAATTCCGAAGGTGGATAATCCTTCTAGCTTTGATAAATTTCGGCCTATTTATTTATGCTTCGTGGCTTATAAAATTCTTTCCAAGATTATTGTTTTTAGACTAACCGAGGTTGTTGATAAGTTGGTCTCGCATGAATAAGGTGCTTTTATTTCCTGGGTGTAGTATTTTTAAAAATATTACTCATGCTTAAGAAATGGTTCAGTGTTTGCATAAAAAAATGGCTGCCGGCAATGTGATGGTAAAACTCGATATGGCTAAGGCTTATGACAGAGTGAATTGGAATTTTCTTTTGGAGGTTCTTAAGGCTTTTGATTTCTCTGAGAGGTTTTGCAAGCTCATAAAAAATTGTGTGGAGCCCCCATGGTTTTCTCTTTATTTTCTCTTTGATTTTTATATCTTAATCTAAGTTATTTTTTGTTTTGTCAAAAAAATTACTATCGACAATGGTGTTATAACTTTTTATTGTTTTAAAAATCATAGGCGAGTTAATGATCATAATAAAATCACAAGATGGCTTATTGATTTTGGGTTAAACCACATGAGTGTTTATGTAAGCCCCTACTTGAGTTCACATTAAAAAAAAAATTATCTTCACATTGATTTGCTTGGATTTTTGTAGCATCATTGTATAATATGTAAAATTTGTGGACGTTAACTATTTGAGCTCACTCAAATACACTATTCCTATAAATTTTATAAATCTCTGAATTTTATAAATCTTGCTGGGACATTGTAAAAAAAGATCTCTTAGATACGGCAATAGATTTTTTTTCAGGGCACTACTCTTTCCAAGTTTTTTTCCTCTTCGTTTATTATTTTAATTCCGAAGGTGGATAATCCTTCTAGCTTTGATAAATTTCGGCCTATTTATTTATGCTTCGTGGCTTATAAAATTCTTTCCAAGATTATTGTTTTTAGACTAACCGAGGTTGTTCATAAGTTCGTCTCGCATGAATAAGGTGCTTTTATTTCCTGGGTGTAGTATTTTTAAAAATATTACTCATGCTTAAGAAATGGTTCAGTGTTTGTATAAAAAAATGGCTGCCGGCAATGTGATGGTAAAACTCGATATGGCTAAGGCTTATGACAGAGTGAATTGGAATTTTCTTTTGGAGGTTCTTAAGGCTTTTGATTTCTCTGAGAGGTTTTGCAAGCTCATAAAAAATTGTGTGGAGCCCCCATGGTTTTCTGTTTTAATGAACGGAACCTTTAAAGGGTTTTTTCAATCTACGAGAGGCTTGCGGCAAGGGGATCCACTCTCTTTTTATTTATTCATCATAATGGAGGAGGTTTTGACAAGGTTTCTTAGGAAAAACTATGAGACTGGTCGGATTGGCCAATTTAACCATCCGATTGGGGCCCTATTGGTTACGCATTTGTTATATGCGAACGATATTCTTATTTTTGCGAATGGTGGGAAGAGGTCTAGTATAAATTTAGTTTACGCTCTGGAAATGTATGAGAAGTGGTCGGGTCAAAATATCAGTAAGACAAAGTCAGCATTATTCCTTTCGAAATACATCAATCCTGCTCAGAAACATGGTTTATCGTGAATCACGGGTTTCATGGAAGGTAAATTCCCAGTTACTTATTTGGGTGCGCCTTTGGTCTCTGGAAAATTGTCTTCGAGAACATTGGAGCCTCTTGTGGAGAAGATTAGAAAGAAAATTATAGGGTGGAAATCTAAGTTGCTCTCGCAAGGAGGAAGATATTACAGGGTGGAAATTTAAGTTGCTCTCACAAGGAGGAAGATTGATTTTATTAAGACTGTGTTGTCTAGAAAGTCTATTCATTTGATGTCTATTATTAAGGTTTTGCAGGTCACTTATTCTCGCATTAACTCTCTTCTTTCTAATTTTTAATGGGGAGAGGTGAAAGATAAAAGGAAGATTCATTGGCGCTCTTGGGGGGAAATTGTTAAACCTACCTCGAAAAGGGGTCTGGGCCTGAGAGATCTTAAAGAAGTTCAGAAATCTCTTCTCATGAAATTTGCCTTCAGATTGCTCACCTCTAAAAATTTGTGGTAGATTTTTTCAGGGTGAAATATTGCAGAAATGAACATTTATTAATAAGGAAGGGTAGACCAAATGACTTTCGGTTCTAAAAATCAATTATGACCACCATTCCAGAAGTTATGGATAATGTTAAAATTTTGGTGAGAGGTGGGAACTCTTCTTTTTGGTTCAACATGTGGCTGTCATCAGACCTATTATCTGTGAGCATTGAGGATATTTTGAACAAAAAACTATGTATTAAGGATTGTTGGCTAAATAATAATTGGAACTTTGATTTAGTACTGAAATTGGTTGATGCCGATAAAACAAGGGAAATTTTGAACTAGGTGTCGGCAGGTAAAACTGGGCAGGATATTTTTGTCTAGAAGCCTGCACCTGACGGTAATTTCTCTACAAAAATGGCTTGGTAAGCAGTGAGGAGCAAAAGTGATAATTTTGTATGGAATGACTGGTTTTGACATTCTTTATTGCCTAGAAGAATCTCAATGTGTTTATGGAGAGCCTGGTTTAGATGTCTGGCCGTAGATGATAGAATTTAGGCTAAAGGAATATCGATGGCTTCGGCTTGTGATTTCTGCTTTCAAAGAAGCCAGGAAAGCATTGATTATATTCTTTCTTTAGGTGAGGTGGCTTCAGAGGTTTGGCATTGGGCTAGTGTGGCGTTGGGGATTCCTTTCCAACGATCCCTTCCTTAGAAAAACAAAATGGCAAATTGGTTCCTCTATGCTAAAAAAATTGTCTATTAAAGGTATTTTATTCAGGCTGATTCCATGTTTGATTACGTAGTGCCTATGGAATAGAAGATGTAAAGCGAGAATGGAAGGAGTTTATCAAAGTGCAGATCAGATGTGGAGAAATGCTCGATTCTGGGTTAGTTTTATTGTCAAGAGCAACGATTCTTTCCAAAAATTGAAGAAGTCTGACATTAAAATTTTGAATGAGTTTCAAATTAAGCATCAGGGAGCTTGCAACAGGCCTAAAAAAATTATTTTGTGCGTTAAAACTCCAGTAGGGTGGATAAAACATAATTGTGATGAGAGTTGTAGGGGCAATCCGGGTACTTCAAGAGGTGGAGGAATTATTCGGGATTGTCATGGCATGGTAAAAGCAGCATTTTCAAGTTATTTTGGCAATGGTACGAATAATAGTGTGGAAGTAAAACCAATCAGGGAAGGAATTCATTTGTGTAAACGTTTGCATTATTTTAATGTGATTATTAAAAGTGACTCGCGAATTGTAACTGATTGGTTTCGGAAAGGTAGATGTACTCTGTGGTATCTTTGGGAACTTTGGGAGGAGTTCGTGGTGGAGTTAGAAGGAGTGAATGTCATGGTGTTGCATCAATATAGGGAAGGCAATAGTGCGGCTGATTTTCTTACTAAAGAAGGAGAAACGGGAAACAATGTAATCTACAAAAAATAACACTTCCTACCACGTTATCTGTAAAGTATTCTTCTGATGGATAGGTAGGGTCTCGTTTCCGTTCATAGTTAGTTCAACTCTAGAGTTTCGTTTGATGTATTTTGTTTTGATTTTGGGTTGTGTTTATGTTTTTATTGTCTTTGTTAGGTATGTTAAGCTTTGTTGTCCTAGTTTGATTGGTTGCTGGTGTTGGTTTTTTGGAAGAGTTTTTCTGTACTCTCCTTTTTGTTTTTATTGTGTAACCACAGTATTCCTCTGCCAAAAGTGAGGGTATATTAATAAATAAATGGAGGTGCCGTCCTCTTTTACCAAAAAAAAAAAAAAAACACTATTCCTATACTGTTTAGCTTTTATGTAATTTCTTATTCAAGACATATTAATATGTTTGCTCAATATGAACTTTTTAAGTTAAATTAACTATATTTAGTCTTAGTCAAATTAAAAATCATAAATGCACAAGAGAAACCTTAAAAATATGTAATAATGTACATTCAATATTGCATAAAGCGTGACTTAAAAGTACAAATGTTAGTATCATAACAATGTTTGATTATTATGAATAATGGAATCAAGCCTTGGAGTCAACAAAATTTCTAACCTTGCAATTGGTTTCTTTTAACAACTCGTTCTTGCATTCTTATTTCTTTATAAAATATCCCCATAACCTTTCTATCTCAATATGATCCCCTTGTCTGTTTATGCAAGCTTATATATTGCTCCTCATTTTTCTTTTTACTTTATATTATTTATTTGATTCTTTATTTGAAATTCTACTATAAAAAGGGTGGTAATTGAAAGTTTAATGAGAGGTCGATGACACACCAAACATGTCTCTACTTTAATTAAAAGTTTATATAAGCAAATATTAATATTGTAATTATAGGAAGATCATGGATTAATTTGAGCTTCAAACAGTCCTTTTATTTTTGATATAATTATTTCAATTTTTATATATGAAATCTATTTTATACAAACTAAATTTGTGTGTGTGTGTGTGTGTGTGTGTGAGAGAGAGAGAGAGAGAGAGAGAGAGAGAGAGAGAGAGAGAGAGAGACTGACTAACTAGCTAGCTTATTAATTGATAGACAAACAGGCAGATAGACAGATAGACAAAAAAGGCGGATACAGAAACGAAGGCAGATAGACACATAGACAAAAAAGGCGGATACAGAAACGATTTCTTTGGATTATTGGAAATTGCAAGTTGTTTTCTTGTTGGATTACTTCAGGATACATGAATTGAGCTTATTAAAGAACTGAGAGAGAGGGAAAGAGAGAGTTGAGCATATTGAAGATTTGTGCGTGTGTGTGTGTGTGTGTGTGTGTGTGTGTGTGTGTGTGCACGCGTGTGTGTGTGTGAGCAAGCAAGCGAGAGAGAGAGAGAGAGAGAGAGAGAGAGAGAGAGAGAGAGAGAAGGGGTTAAGAGATTGTCGATTACAAGTTGTTTTATTATTAGATTCCTTTCCAAACTTTTGTACTTGTGCTGTGCATTTTTAAAGTAAGATAAAGAATTGCTTTCAAATTTTTTCACCAAAATATGACTATTAAATATTACCCTTAAATTCCTTAATAAGTAGTATAAATCGGTACTAGGGAGCAAATTTGGAAAACACTTTTCCCCCTTACGTGGCATTTGATTGATGATATCTTCAAAGATTTTGAAAATGTAATAGTGGACATCAAAATATCATAATTGTAATTTTTAACAAAAATTAGGATTCTTTTGGACATCAAAATTTTACTTAAAAGCCAACTTTTTAGGACCTCCAAATTTTAGCAAAAGCTAACTTTGCATAATTTGGATCCCCTTCATACTTTAAAAAAGTTTTTTTTTTTTCTTTAAGATTTGTATATCCATATTGGAGGGTGGGTATATGCAAATATGATACTCTCTATTATTGATACAAGGTAGGGGAGAGAGTTTCCAATTTCCTTTGTTCCTAATATTATTCAAACTAGCTAATACAATTTTCAATTAATTAATGAAAAAGACAGCACATTAATGCTATATTTTCTTTTTCACACATTCTACTTATACTTCTTCAAAATTTGTTTGTAAGCTTTAAAAAATTGCTCAATACTCCGAAAGCTACAAAGTAGATTGCGTATGCTCACAACTAGTAGTAAATAGTTGCAATGATATCCTTCAAAAAATATTGATAAATCTTTCTAACAATATTTTTATGTTCAACCAATTATAATTATATTATAATAACCCCAACACTAATATCTTAGGCATTAGATCATGTTATATATTGTGGGTAATGTGGCATTTTGTAATTTGTTGTACGAAGCTACATGTTTAGGCAATTTAATGACAAACTCAAAAATTCTCTTGAGGGCACAAAACACACATACGCACGCACACACATATCTGGACAAAGAAAAAAGGAAAGAAAAATATATGATAGTATGCAAAAAAAAAAAAATTTTCAAATATTTTTTCGAAGTTAATTTCTCCACTATTTGAATTTGAGTCCTCTAAAGTAAAAGTCTTATGTATGACAAACCATTGGGATTTCCTTAAAGAGCATGTTAAATGATTTTTTAGATGAGTCAATTTAACAAATGCTAACACACAAAGAAACAACATACAAATGTATGGGAGCAACACTAACCCATCTTTGGATTTGCTGAATGAAATTGAAGTAAGAAAAGAATTTAGGGAGCAATGGAATCAAGGTAGTGATTGTCACGCCCCGAACCCGGAAATGGGCCCTAGGGTGTGATTTAGTAAGCTAACCTGTCCCTATATTATACAATCGTCCACGATACCATACAATGCAAGGGTCCAACCTCGTAGGGTTCATGTATACCCTATCCACAATCACATATACCATATACGCAGCAGAATAATTCAAATTATAGCCTTCATAAAACCATACCAGAGTCTATACAAAACAGGATCTAATTCCCAAAATACATAATATACCCTGGGTGTCTACATAACCCAAAATGACAACCTGGTAAAGGATCAATACTTACACGAGTACTTCTATATAGCTAACCAACCACCACGCTCCTGAACCACTAGGCCGCTAGTGTCGGCTACTTGAAGGACCTAAAAAACCTTTGTATGATAGGGGTGAGACACCTCTCAATAAGAGAGAAACGGGTTATATCAGTGTGTGGATACATGAGTGTTATTTCAACAACAAACATACATTTCACAATACTAGTATTTTCACAAATACAATTCCAGTATACATACGATACAAAAGCAATATGATCTAGTGTCATCACACTCTTCAGCCTAAGCCAGACTATCTAGTGGTATTTCACACCCTTTTACAAAAGTTGGACTGTCTGGTAGTATTTCACACCCTTCGGCAAAAGTTGGTGCGCCCGGTAAGCTGGCATAGCATAAGCCCCCACAGCATTGAATCGGTGCAGGTCTGGTGTTCTCACATCCTTCGGTAAAAACTGGCCGATCTAGTGGTATTGCGCACTCTTCGGCAAAAGCCGAACATCAAAGCCTGCGGTCTTATTCCAACTCAATTCAATATCTCAGCCTACGGCGTTTCAATCCATCCCGCTTTCATATATCCCCATCGGTATTATCCCGCCACGGCATTTTCACAAAACCTGGAACATTTCGGAACTCACGTCCCTATATCTCATTTGAATAATTCACAACCTACAGTAATTAATCGGCACGCTTTACTACCAAATACATCATTCAAATTCACCATGTCATTCCACACTCATTTGGGTAAACAAACAATCACATATCAAGTATTCCAAAAATACAGTTTAAGATAATCAAAGGCACAATCATCTTTATATCACAGTTTATACCAATATAAAGTTTTCCAATAGAAACGGAGATGATACCCGAAACTCCCAATTTTCCCAAAAACGGTAAATCGAAAATTCCGTAATTTCACCCTATAGATTTTTCCAAATAAGTAACCAAAACATCCGTAGAATCGTAAACTATAGTCTTACCGATTCAAATTACAAAAACAACTAATATAAATAGAAACCTCTTACCTTTCCCAAAAATCGAAACACAAACTTAATCGATCCCAGACAACGACACGGGACCCCCAAAACCTAAAAATCGAAGAACAATACATTAATACATTCACAACTACTGTAGATCTACTGAACCAGAAAGGAGATCTGATTCTTAACTCGATTTTAGATCAAAACCCAAAAATCCTAGAAAAAAAATTCTAATCCGCTATAAACATAGAGATTCCCCTCCTGATCCATGTGGTAACATCGAATCGTTGATTTGGGTAACAGAAGACTTGAAACCCTAGAGAGAGAAGGAGAGAGAGAGAGAGAGAGAGAGAGAGAGAGAGAGAGAGAGAGAGAGTGGTTTGAGTTCTAGAGAGAGAGAGAGAGGATTTTAGTTTACATAAAAATGAAGAAATGAATAGATATTTATAACCCCTTTGACCCAGCCAGACTCATCGACAAGACAGCATCCTCGTCGATAAGCATAAGAAGGGAGTTTGTCGACCACAAAGTTGCTTCATCGACAAGCCTAAGATTTCAAAATTTTCCAAAATCCTTCGGCATCCTCTCATTGATGAACCTCTGAATTTTGTCATCGAGCTGTAGAAGGGACCTAGTCAACAAGAAAAGGAGCCCCGTCGACGAGTATTGCTAGTTTTTCTTTTTTAATTTCCTTCCTCTCTTCTTATTTATTTAATTCAAAATTCTCGGGTCGACTTCTTACAACCTCCCCTCCTTACAAAAATTTTGTCCTCAAAATTTGTAATCTCTCATCAGATAACTCACCTACATACCAAAATGTATACCCGACTCTTGAAAGAGTCGATAGCCACCTACATAGCAGTCCCATCCCAAATATATAACATACCCTCACTTATGGCAGAGGAATACCATGGTTACATACACAGTGTCTTAGGAGTTCACATTATCACAAAACTCTCCCATAGACTAACCACACATTAATATAGACACATCACATACTTACCTAAACTGTACCTGTAAAAATTACCTTCAAAACAAATGTGGATATTTTCGACGTATTTTTGTCTCCAATTCCCAGAAAGCCTCCTCAACCACGTGATTCCTCCACAGCACTTTCACTAAGGATATCTCCTTGGTATGCAACTTCTGAACTTTCTAGTCTAGAATCTGAACGGGTATCTCCTCATACACCAAAGCATCCCCAATCTCTAAGGATTCGTAACTAATCACATGTGACGGATCCGACATGTACCTCCTCAACATAGATACATGGAATATTTCGTGGATCCTAGAGAGCACTAGAGGTAGTGCAATCCTGTAGGCTACTAGGCTCACTCGCCCAAGTATCTCAAGTGGCCCAATATACCTTGGGTTCAACTTGCCTTTTTTTCCGAACCTCATCACCCCTTTCATCGGAGTGATTATCAGGAATATCTTAACCCCCTACCTCAAATTCCAATTCACGAAGGAGAACATCCGTGTAACTCTTCTGCGGACTCTAAGCCGATTTAATTCTATCCCTTATCATTTTGACCTTCTCTGAAGCATATTAACGAGTTTGGGACCCAATACTTATCGTTCACCGACCTTATCCCAATACAGAGGGGACGACACCTTCGGCCACACAATGCCTCGAACGGTGCCATACCAATACTAGCTTGGAAGCTATTGTTATAGGAAAATTCCATTAACGATAGAAACTGAATCCAACCACCGCCAAAATCTAATACATATGCCCATAACATATCCTCTAAGATCTGTATTGTCCTCTCTAACTGTCCGTTAGTCTGGGGTGGAACGCTGTATTGAAGTAAGTTTTGTCCTCAGTGCCTCCTGTAAGCTCTTCCAGAATAATCCTCCTTATTCCCTCGTCGTTTAGAACGCACAGTCTATTTCAAACCTTAATACACCTCCCTCGGAGATGTTAAAATCTGCAGCCAGCCCCTGCTGCACCTTCTCTACAACCTCGACTAACTTCTCCTCATTCGCTTACACGACTTTAATCCTCTCTAATAATGTCGGCTAGATCACCAACCTAGCAATGAAAGCCTGATGATTACCATCCACCAACTCCACACCAAGGCTTTCAAGATCTTATCTGATATGATGCTGAGCTATCACTGTAGATACTGTGGCATGCTCCGACTTCCGACTCAACACATCAGCTACCACATTAGCTTTCCCCTGATGATGGCTAATGGTGCAATCGTAGTCCTTGATCAGTTCCAATCACCTCCTCTGCCTCATGTTCAATTCCTTCTTCATGAAAAAGTATTTGAGGCTCCTGTGGTCTATGACGATCTCACACTTCTCACTGTAAAGGTAGTGTCTCCAGATCTTCAGCGCATACACCACTGCCACCAACTCCAGATCATGCGTGGGGTAATTCTTCTCGTACTCCTTGAATTCCTTAGAAGAATAAGCAATTACTTTCCCCTGTTGCATCAGCACACATCCCAAACCCTTCAGTGATGCGTCGCTGTAAATCACAAAACCATCGTCCCTATATGGGATGATTAAAATCGGAGTAGTGACCAGTCGATATTTCAACTCCTGGAAACTCTACTCACACTCGTTGGTCCAATCAAATCTCACACCATTCCTTGTCAACCGTGTCAGAGGGCCATATAACTTAGAGAATCCCTCCACGAACTACTGGTAATACCTAGCCAATCCTAGGAAACTTAGAACATCCTGCACGCTCTTCGATTTCACCTTGTCAACCACTACTTCTATCTTACTTGGATCAACTGAGATACCACCTCATGACATGACATGGCCATGAAATGCTATCTGCTTCAACTATAACTCACATTTCTTCAACTTAGCATACAACTTCTTTTCCCGTAGTACCTGAAGTACCAACCTCAGATGGTTTTCATGCTCTTTCGAACTCTTAGAATATGCCAAAATATCATCGATGAATAACACTACGAACTGATCCAGGTGCTCATGGAAAACCCTGTTCATTAGGTTCATAAATCCTACCGGGGCATTAGTCAACCCAAATGGCATGACCAAAAACTCGTAGTGACCATATCTGGTTTGAAAAGCAGTATTTTGCAACATCCTCAGTCCTAACTCTCACCTAATGATACCCTGACCATAGATCGATCTTTGAAAAAACCTGCGTTCCCTGCAGCTGGTCAAACAAATCATCTATACGAGACAACGGGTATTGGTTATTCACCGTTACCTTGTTGATCTCACAGTAATCAATGCACATTCACATTGACTCGTCGTCCTTCTTCACAAACAATACTGGAGCTCCCTAGGGAGAAACACTAGGTTGGATAAAGCCATTATCTAGTAGTTCCTACAACTGCTCCTTCAACACTATAATTTTAGCTGGAGCCATTAAGTATGGAACTTTAGAAATCTGTGCCTTTCCTGGCAACAATTCAATAGTGAGTTCCACCTCACAATCAGGAGGTAAACCAGGTAAGTCTTCCAAGAATACATCCAAAAATTCATTAACCACTAGGATATCTTCAAGTTTCAAATTATCTCGTGGTGGTTCCTTCACACAAGCTAGGTACCCTTGACAACCGTCCAAGAGTAACCTTCTCACCTGCATAGCCGACAAAATCAGTCGCGTCGAATGCACACACGATCCCATGAACTCATATTCTTGCTCCCCAGGAGGTCTGAACACCTCCAATTTTCTACAACAGCCAATCACTGCAAAATTGGAGGATAACCAATCCATTCCTAGTATAACATCAAACTCGTACATGTTGTATACTACCAGATTCACCGGTAGCGATCTTCCCTGAATTACCACTCGGCAGTTCCCTAACATCTTCCTACATATCATCACACTCACAGACGGTGTAACCACAGAAAACCCCTCATCCATCACTTGGGTTTCAACCCCATATATTTTCACAAAATTTGTAGATATAAAGGAGTGGGTTGCTCCTGAATCAAATAAAACAACAGCTTTATTTAAAAGCAGTAACATGGTACCTGTCACAACATTGCCAGTGTGTTCTGCATTTGCTGGAGTAAGCGAGTACACTCTTGCTTGAGCTGTGTTTCCTTGAGGCACTTGAATTTGACCCTAGTTCTGACTTGGTGCAGCCGTACCAGTCATCGATGTAGGACAGCTTCAGTATACATAGCCTGATTCGTCGCAGCAGTAACAGTTACCCATGAATGGTTGGCACTCCCCATCATGCCACTCACGACACTTAGCACAATGCACGTGAGGTGGATCCCCCTGTGGACCCTGCCATTCCATATTCTGGCGATTTCCTGAACCATAGTTCCTTTTCCTCTACTATCTCTATCTAGAACCAGTCTGAGAACCAAAAGGTACCAGCTCTTCTTCTGATCCTGTGCCACCTCATCCTCCCGGAGACTAGCCTCAACTACGGCAGCTTTCTCCACTAGGACCGAAAAATCTTGAATCTGCAACATTCCTACCAGTCTACAGATATCCTTCCTCAGACCCTTCTTGAACCTCTGAGCTTTTTCATACTCTTCCTCATACCCTTCTCGAACCCCTTAAGTTAGACTCGAGAACTCGTCTGCCTTTACATCATGGATGGAAGCTGAAATGTATCTCACGAAGAACACCTCCTTAAAGCGACCCCACATCATCCTAGGTGAATCGGCTCTTTACTTCTCAAGCAGACTTACAACCACCCACCACCTCTCAGCTTCCCCTATCAGTTGAAATGTAGCATAGAGAAATTTCTGCTCATTAGTGCAATGCAGAACTTTCAGGATCTTTTTTTTCTTTTGCACCCAGTTCTCCGCTACAATCGGGTCAGATCCCCCCGTAAACGTCGTAGGATGCATGCAGGTGAACTTATCAATGGTGCAGCCCACTACTATAGGTGGACACTCTCGACCCCTAACACTTTGCCTTGATCTCTTGCATAATCTGCCTATTCAAACCTTGAGGCACGGAAGGTGACCCTTCACTCGTAGACCCCTTCGAACTACTATCCCAGTTACTATCCTTGGGCTCCATACTAAAAATAGTATAAGGACAGATTAGCATTCCTATATCATAACACAATTAACACAATCATTTGCAGAATAATCATGTTAAACTCTAGACTCTCAGGCCTAGGTCTGCCTTACCACACAAATACGAAACCATCAATGGCTTGCCGTGATTTTATTGAAATCGTCATTTCAAGAAAAACACAGAACACCATCAATGTATCCCTTTCTAGCTACAAGACAACCCTCAACCAACTCTACCCATTTCCTACATCCTATACTTGGGTATGTTCACATAATTATGCCTAACCAAGTCTACAAGACCTAACAACCTAGTTAGCTCTGATACCAAGATGTCACGCCCCGAATCCAAAAATGGGCCCCAGGGTGTGATTTAGTAACCTAACCTATCCTTGTATCATACAATCGTCCATGATACCATACAATGCAAGGGTCTGACCCCGTAGGGTTCACATATACCCTATCCACAATCACATATACCATATACGCAACGGAATAATTCAAACTAATGCCTTCATAAAACCATACCAGAGTCTATACAAAACAGTAACTAGTTCCCAAAATACATAACATACCCTGGGTATCTACATAACCCAAAATGACAACCCGGTAAAGGACCAATACTTACACGAGTACTTCTATACAGCTAACCAACCACCACGCTCCTGAACCACTAGGACGCTAGTGTCGGCTACTCAAAGGACCTGAAAAACATTTGTATCATGGGGGTGAGACACCTATCACTAAGGGAGAAACAAGTTATATCAGAGTGTGGATACATGAGTGTTATTACAACAACAAACATACATTTCACAATACTAGTATTTTCACAAATATAGTTCCAGTATACATATGATAAAAAAGCAATACGATCTAGTTTCGTCACACTCTTCAACCTAAGTCGGACTGTCTAGTGGTATTTCACACCCTTCGGCAAAAGTCGGTGCCCATGGTAAGCTGGCATAGCATAAGCCCCCACAGCGTTGAACCGGTGCAGGTCTAGTGTTCTCACACCCTTTAGTAAAAATCGGCCAATCTAGTGGTATTGCGCACTCTTCGGCAAAAACCGAACATCAAAGTCTGCGGTCTTATTCCGACTCGGTTCAATATCTCATCCTACGACATTTTAATCTGGCCCGCTTTGATATATCCCCATCGGTATTATCCTGCCACGACATTTTCACAAAACCTGGAACATTTTGGAACTCACATACCTATATCTCATTTGAATAATTCAATGCCTATGGTAGTTAACTAGTACGCTTTACTACAAAATACATCATTCAAATTCACCATCTCATTCCACACTCATTTGAGTAAACAAACAATCACATATTAGGTATTCCAAAAATACAGTTTAAGATAATCAAAGGCACGGTCATCTCTATATCACAGTTTATATCAATATAAAATTTTTCAACAGAAATGGAGATGATACCCGAAACCCCCAATTTTCCCAAAAATGGTAAACCAAAAATCTCGTGATTTCACCCGATAGATTTTCCCAAATAAGTAACCAAAAAGTCCGTAGAATCGTAAATTACAGTCTTACCAATTCAAATTACAAAAACAACTGATATAAATAGAGACCCCTTACCTTTCTCAAAAATTGAAACATGAACTTAATCAATCCAAAACAACGACACGGGTCCCCCAAAACCTAAAAATCGAAGAACATTACTTCAATATATTCACAACTACTATAGATCTACCAAACCAGAAACGAAATCAGATTCTTACCTCAATTTTGGATCAAAACTCGAAAATCCTCGAAACGAAATTTTGATCCACTATAAACGTAGAGATTCCTTTCCTGATCCACGTGGTAATGTCGGATCGTTGATTCGGGTAACAGATGACCTGAAACCTTAGAGAGAGAGAGAGAGAGAGAGAGAGAGAGAGAGAGAGAGAGAGAGAGAGAGGATTTTAGTTTACTTAGCAATGAAGAAATGAATAGATATTTATAACCCCTTTGACTCAGCCAGACTCATCAACGAGATGACGTCCTCGTCGACGAGCATAAGAAGGGAGTTCGTTGACGACAGAGTTGCCTCGTCGACGAGCCTGAGATTTTAGAATTTCCCAAAATCCCTCGACATCCTCTCGGCGACGAAATTCAACAAACCTCTGAATTTCATCGCCGAGCTGTAGAAGGTACCTCATCGACGAGAAAAGGAGCCCCGTCGATGAGCCATGCTAGTTTTCCCTTTTTAATTTCAATCCTCTCTTCTTATTTATTTAATTCAAAATTCTCGGGTCAGTTGTTACAGTAATGCTTGTTATTATTATTTTTAAATTTTTTATAATAATTACTATCCATAAAACAATAATAATTATTTCTTCCTTTTTTATTATTACTATTGTTCTTGTTGTTATTATTTTTATAGTAATAAATACTATTTTTATTGTAATTACTATTATTTGTTATAACTAAAATATATATCCTTTAGAAAATACACACTTGAAAAAAAAAATCAATCAAGCAAGTTAAATAAGTTTTCTCAAGTAATGATCTTCTCAAAAATATATTTTATATGAATAGGCACACTCAAGATCAAAACTTTTTAAAACTTAGTCAAGAACAAGCAATGAGATGAGATGAAAAGTCACAACACTAATAACTTGAAAGATCAAACCTCAGTACTAGATTGAAGTCCAGTAGAGTAAACAAGTTCCCTTTGAAAATCTAATTTGATTCGCCCAAGCTTGAAGATTTTAGATTGATGTATAGGCAATCGTATAACACTTTTCAATGATCTTGCAATAAGGTGTGTTCTTCTCTTTCTTGTGTGTCTAACTTGTGTTCTAGGGTTTAGATATTCATAATATATAGTATGTTACCTTTAAGATTGATCTCAGCCGTTGGATCAATAAGATAGCTCGTGAGTATTTTAAATAAAAAACTGATTTTTAGGCTTCCCCGCGAGTTCAGGCAGCCAAACTCGACTTCAGGCTCCTAAAGTGGCAACTTCAGGCACCTGAGATTCCAGGGTCAGGCGACCGAGGTACCTTTACCAGGTTCTATCTTTCCCATTTAATTCTTCAGGCTACTGAACTTAATCTTCAGGCTACCGAAGAAATTCTTCAAGCGCCTGAGGTTAACTTCAGGTTACCAAAGTCCCCTCCTTTTTTTCTAATTAAAAAAAAAATGCTTTGCTCTTTTTCTTGGGCCTTTTATAAAACATATATTTCATGATTTTCCAAACATTTCTAGGTCCATGAAGATTCCCTAATGATGTACATGAAAGGCATGAATCCTAACAATCATTCTAAGCTATGAGCCTCAAATTAAATCATACGAAAATGTAAATACATGAGATCTAAATACCCATTCCCAAAATATTCTTGAACTTTGCCACTTGCATTTTGATTATCATACTCTTTGAGTTCCATGGTGCTTTCTAAAATGTATAAGCTTTACTTTATGGCGTCCATGACTCGTTATCTTTCAATGCATGCTCAGTGTAAGTCATGTTCACAAACTCAATGCGCGGATCAAATATCAAGTGATTTATCATTATCAAAATAGGATTGGACTCGTAGAGTCAACAAATGATAATAATAAAAAATGAAGAAATAATTATGATTATTTTAAGGATAGTAATTGTTATAAAAATTATTAAAAAAATAATAAAAATTGTGATGACAACAGTAAAAATAGTAATTACACTAATATTAATCATTAATATAAAAATTATAAAAAGTAATAATCAAACAAAAACAACAAATAATAATAGTGTTATTTTAAGGATAATAATAATAATAATAATAATAATAATAATAATAATAATAATAATATTATTATTATTATTATTATTATTATTATTATTATTAATCTTTTAAGGACAATAAATATTATAAAATATACTTGATTAAATATCCTTGGTACTTACAACCATACATTTAATTGAGGCATATTTTCTGAAAATTAACATTCTCAGTTTGTGATTGAATACATGAAATAAAGCTTTGTGATTTTGATTTAGTTTGTATTCCAGACAAAGATTTTGTTAACGAGTTCACTTCAAACATACTTTTACATCTTTATAAAGTGAACCAAGAACCCTAGTTAACTCCAAGGCATTTCAAATATATTTTTACTTGGGAGTTTTGATTAAATACGAATTTGTGTGTTGACACATATCATACATCAAACGATTGTATCGTTTTTCATACATTCATGAGCTTCAAGTTATATCATATGTTAATATGCTAGGAATTTGAATTGTACTCACAAGATTTTGTTAGAAGCATTGTTTTGAGTGTATTTTCCAGATTTTATTGTATACACGGTTTGGGGTGTGAATTGGTGTGTAAGGAGAGAGTTGTATCTCTTGTAAGCAGCGGAGTAGGAGAAAGTTGTGTCTCTTGTAAGCAACGAATTGTAGGGGAAGCTCCGTCCCACATTAAGAAGCAGGGTTTTAGTGAATCCTTGAGTGGTTGCTCAAGGCGAGGACGTAGGCCAAGTCGGCTGAACCTCGTAAAACTGTGTTTGTCTTCTCTCTTCCCTTCACTCTTTATTTTCAGCATTGTATTTAATTTTTGTATATTGCATGCATAGATAGGATAGTCTTGCACTTAAGTAATTGAGTAACAAGAATTTATTGGTAAATTTATAAGAAGGGTGTAAGAGGTAACTAAGTGCCTTAGAATTTTTTAAATACCCAATTCACCCCCCCTCTTGGGATTACACCTTAATCAACATCATTGTTCTTGTTGTTATTTTTATTTCTATTGTCGCAACGTGCTCCTGCGCAAGTTAGGAACACCACCAATGTGTGTGTTGCCCCGGGGTATGCGAACTGGAAAAGGTGGATTTTAAAATGATATTTTCATGGAAAACAAGATGTATAAAGTCGCTACTGACCTTTTAGTGTGGTTAGAACACTTGATTACTACCCCGTTAGGGGTAGATCGATCTACACTACCAGAGTCAAGTTCGATAGTTCAGTTACGCAAGGGGAATGTATTAGCAACCCTACATGTCCGTTCTTACGAACAGTACCTAATTAATTGAAGATTAACCTAAAAATTAAATTTAATAAGCCTTTGAAATTATTCCCATTCAAAAGTGTAAAGGACTGCACAAAATAAAATACCATATAAATATTTCCTCAGAACCGAGGTATGTCGTACCCCGAAGAGCTCATGCCTCCCTTTTAAGTCATCGGGATCGGAAAATCAAGAAAATACGGTACAAAATACACTCCGGGATTTTCAAAGTTTTATAGAATTTCCTAAGTATGAAAAAAAAAAAATTATTTCAAGAGGTTTGAGACTTCAAAGAATGTCAAAAATGATCCTCACCTTCAAAAATATTTTTCTTGATTTTTATTTCATTTTTCTGAAATTTGTTTTATATCTTTATTGATTTTTTGAAAAAACAAAAATACAATTAAAGCAAAATCATGAAAATCAAGGCCAAAAAATATTTTTTTTTAGATTTTTCTTATGGGTTTTTTGATTTTTTTTTTTTGTGATTTTCTAAATGCAAAAATAATTTCCTAGCTATAAAGTATGTTTTTGTGATTTTTTTGCAATTTTTTATTTTTTTGTGATCTTTAATGTAAAAATTATTTTGAGATGAAAGGCAATGGAAACTCGCTCAGAAATATTGTTAGAATTTTCCCCAATTTTATTGACTTTTTTGTAATTTTTCTGTAATGTTTATGATTTTTATGGATTTTTATGAATTTATTATGATTTATTAAATATGATAAGAAGGAATAAATTGGTTCTATACTAGTTCAAATAACTCGAACCGGTTTGAAGAGGAACCGGTTCAAAAGGGGTCAACCCATTTAAGATCTGGTCAAAACTAGTGACACGTGTTCGTCTGCGAGTGGGGTAGTTTGCATGTACCCCAAGTTGAATACGTGGCCACATCATGGTCACTAATCTAAAGGAGCAATCAAACTGCTTCAAACAAGCAGCGTGGGATTCTATAGATATAGAGGCAGTGACGCCAGGTGTCACAGATCGTGGAGTGGAGTGGAATTGGAAGAGGCATATACCCAGGGGTGATTGTGACCGTTGATGAGGACAAACAATCCGACGGTAGCAGTGATGCACGCACGGATTGTTGAGATAGTCA